>NC_135803.1:75920100-76225100 GCF_964213995.1 Mustelus asterias | reverse complement strand
AAAAGATGCTAGCTAGTGCAGTTCTACTCTGAATTCCTGTACCCTTTTTTCCACTACTGTTATTTTTCAATTCTCTCACTGGTTGGCTGATCTGGCCGTGAACACATTTGTCTTTCAAATTGCCTTCAGCCAAACTTTGTGACATGTCCCTTTTCAAATTTTAGCGACTGGCTAACTGGAGTGATAGCAGAATGTGGTGACAAATCTCAGGCTCATGTCAAACAATATACCAGACAATTATTATATAAAAATGGGATTAATTCATTAAATAGAAACATCCTGGGCTGTCAATAACCAGAATAAAACAATTCAGGGAATAATCAGATATTTCAGGGGTTTTTTGGCCAAAATTATAATGGGGTGGGTTAAGTAATGAGGAGGACTGCATGGTTATTGAAACATAGTCCTCTTTTCAGTGTTTGACTCTGGTCATTAATTGGGTCCAAATGGGAAAGATTTCTTTTATCCTTACCGTTCTACCCAGGAAACACCGATGGGTCACATCATAAATCCACACTCCAGAGTCTGACAAGAACACTGAATACATTTTAAGGACATTTCCAAGTACTTGCAAGTCATTTTATCTGCATACTAATTGTCACAAAATAGGCAAGGCCCAGAGAAGCTACAAAGTGCTGTAATGACAGGAAAGGAACATAATTTATCACAGAATGCAAAGTAAAACCACTACCATGGTGTACACATACCAGTCCCCACCTGGCATTACAGTTCAGCAGGCCAAGTCTTGGGCCTGCCTTATAAAAGACTCAGGTAATGAGTTCAAGCTGGACAGGCCACTGCCTGTTACCAGGGGAACTCAAACTCAACGATCCGCACAGAGAGATCAATCAGTAATTCTCCATGGACCTCATGCAGGGTTATCACAAGTGCCAAAATCCAAATTTCATTCTGGGGGAGTGGTGGGAAGACCTTCTGAGGTTAATTATCAGGCCAGAGCTTTGACCTAGGATGGTGGTTAATGGCACAGCATTGGGTAAAGATTCATGGTCCATTTTTCTGCACTCTATTTGACCTAGGATTGTTTCAAGTTTATAAAATGGTATAGATAGTGCCCTTAATGTCACTAAACATTCCGAGATCCTTCATTGAGCCTTCACTGACAACAATCCCACTCAGGCCCTTACCCCTTACGCTCCGACACTAAGGGTCAATTGAGCATGGTCAATCAGCCTAACCTGCACATTTTTGGACTGTGGGAGGAAACCGGAGCACCCAGAGGAAACCCACGCAGGCGCTGGGAGAATGTGCAAACTCCCCAAGAGACAGTGATCCAAGGCCCGAATTGAACCCCGGTCTATGTGAACACAAACTTTCCAAAACAGAGAGTAACTGCTGAAGCAAAAGAAAAATACGACAGATGTTAGATATCTGGAATAAAAGCCCAGAAAATGCTGGGAACATTCAGCAGGTTGGGCAGCATCTCTGGAAAGAGAAACACAGTTAATGTTTTCCATTAACTCTGCTTTTCACCTCCAGAAGGCCTCTAAGTTGCTGAGTATTTCCAGCATTTTCTATTTTTATTTTTGTAGCAAATGTGATTTAATGCCTGTAACCTAACCTCTGCTTACTCAATGTTTATAATCTGCCATGATCATTGACCTCAGAGACTGTGCTGGCAATTGAATCACAGTTAGATCTGTGTCATGTCATGAAGTGCAAGTATTGATTAATGGTGATAGTTATTTTTATTTTCCAGAAAGGGAATGTGTGCCAACTCCAGCAGGGTTGGCGAGTGGGAAAATGGCATTATTGAAAAGATGTTCTGGACAGACTTGCATTTGTATAGCACCTTTCATGACCTCAGACTGCCCCAAATTGCTTTACAGCCAATGAAATACTTAATTGGCATGTATTCACTGTTGCAGTGCAGGAAATGTAGCACTCAATTTCCACACAGCAAGCTCCAACAAAAATAAGCAATGCAATGATGGCCAGATAATCTGTTTTAGTGAAGTTGATTGAGGGACAAATATTGGCCAGGACACTGAAGAGAACCGCTCTGCTCCTCTATGAAATGGTACCTTGGGATCTATTACATCCACCTGAAAGAGAGGACCACACTGTGGTTAACGTCACATCGAGAAAGAAACAGCATCCTACTCTCACACCACCCTAAATTATGTGCTCAAGTCTCAGAACTGCTTGAACCCACAGTTTCCTAACTGAAAAGTGAGAATGCCACCAATTGAGTTGTAGCTCACAATCTTTTGGGGGTTTAAGTTAAAATGGGACTTGAGAAAGTAATTTGTGATGTCCCTCCAAAGCCTGGTGCACTACCTTATGTGAATTTGGGCAATAAACACCAGAACATTACAGGTTCAATTCCCAACCTGTGCTGAGGTGGCTGGCTTGATTTGATTTGATTTATTAGTGTCACATCTGTAGTATACAGTAATAAGTATTGTTTCTTGCGTGCTATATAGCCAAAGCATACCGTATATAGAGAAGGAAAAGGAGAGAGTGCAGAATGTAGTGTTAAAGTCATAACTAGGGTGTAGAGAAAGATCAACTTCAGCAAAAGCAACAATAAGAAATGCTAAAATAGACTTAAGGTCCAGCGCTGCAGGAGAGGAAAATAAATAGAGCCTTTTGATTGCCGTCCAAAACTCCTAATGGAACATGTGTATGTGAATGCTGGTTATGAATAGAACTGGGCCACTCACGTAAAAATAGCCTCCCAACACTCTGTGATGGCATGCACAAGCCTGTCAGAGACATTTTTTACAGCACAGAAAAGGTCCTTAGGCCCACCATGTCTGTGTCAACCATCAAGCATCTATGTATTGTAATCCCACTTTCCTGTCCTGATCATACCATTTTTAAGGAAGGACTGTAGAAAAAGAGATAATCAGCCATGGGTATCTAAGGAAATAAAGGAGGGTATCAAATTGAAAGAAAATGCATACAAAATGGCAAAGATTAGTGGGAACCTAGAGGATTGGCAAATCTTTAAAGGTCAGCAGAAAGCCACGAAAAAAGCTATAAAGAAAGGTAAGATGGATTATGAGAGTAAACTAGCTCAGAATATAAAAACAGATAGCGAAAGTTTCTACAAATATATAAAATGAAAAAGAGTGGCGAAAGTAAACATTGGTCCTTTAGAGGATAAGAAGAGGGATGTAATAATTGGAAATGAGAAAATGGCTGAGGCATTGAACAGGTATTTTGTGTCAGTCTTCACAGTGGAAGACACAAATAACATGCCAAAAATTGATGACAGGAAGGCTACGGCAGGTGAGAACCTAGAAACTATCATTATCATGAAAGAGGTAGTGTTGGGCAAGCTAATGGGGCTAAAGGTAGACAAGTCTGCTGGTCCCGATGGAATGCATCCCAGGGTACTAAAAGAGATGGCGGGAGAAATAGCAAATGCACTAGTGGTAATTTACCAAAATTCGCTGGACTCTGGGGTGGTTCCCGCAGATTGGAAAACAGCACATGTGACGCCACTGTTTAAAAAAGGAGGTAGACAAAAGGCAGGTAACTATAGGCCGGTTAGCTTAACTTCTGTAGGAGGGAAAATGCTTGAATCTATCATCAAGGAAGAAATAGCGAGACACCTGGATATAAATTGTCCCATTGGTAAGATGCAGCATGGGTTCATGAACGGCAGGTCATGTTTGATTAATTTGGTGGAATTCTTTGAAAACATTACATGTGCAGTGGACAATGGGGAACCTGTGGATGTGGTGTACCTGGATTTCCAGAAGGCATTTGACAAGGTGCCGCACCAAAGATTGCTACATAAGATAAAGGTGCACAGTGTTACGGGTAATGTATTAGCATGGATAGAGGATTGGTTAACTAACAGAAAGCAAAGAGTGGGGGTAAATGGGTGTTTTTCTGGTTGGCAATCAGTGACTAGTGGTGTGCCTCAGGGATCAGTGTTGGGACCGCAATTGTTTACGATTTACACAGATGATTTGGAGTTGGGGACCAAGTGTAGTGTGTCAAAATTCGCAGATGACACTAAGATGGGTGGAAGAGCAAAGTGTGCAGAGGACGCTGAAAGTCTGCAAAGGGATATAGATAATCTAAGTGAGTGGGTGAGGGTCTGGCAGATGGAGTACAATGTTGGTAAATGTGAGGTCATCCATTTTGGTAGGAATAACAGCAAAATGGACTATTATTTAAATGGTAAAAACTGCAGCATGCTGCTGTGCAGAGGGACCTGGGTGTCCTTGTGCAAGAATCTCAGGAGTTGGTTTGCAGGTGCAGCAGGTAATTAAGAAGGCAAATGGAATTTTGTCCTTCATTGCTAGAGGGATGGAGTTTAAAAACAGCGAGGTTATGTTGCAGCTGTATAAGGTGCTGGTGAGGCCACATCTGGAGTACTGTGTACAGTTTTGGTCTCCTTACTTGAGAAAGGATATACTGGCACTGGAGGGGGTGCAGAGGAGATTCACCAGGTTGATTCCAGAGTTGAGGGGGCTGGCTTATGAGGAGAGACTGAGTGGCCTGGGGCTATACTCATTGGAATTCAGAAGAATGAGGGAGGTCTTATAGAAACATATAAGATTATGAAGGGAATAGATAAGATAGAAGCAGGGAAGTTGTTTCCACTGGCGGGTGAAACTAGAACTAGGGGGCATAGCCTCAAAATAAGGGGAAGCAGATTTAGGACTGAGTTGAGGAGGAACTTCTTCACACAAAGGGTTGTGAATCTGTGGAATTCCCTGCCCAGTGAAACAGTTGAGGCTACCTCACTGAATGTTTTTAAGGCATGGATAGATAAATTTTTGAACAGTAAGGGAATTAAGGGTTATGGTGAGTGGGCGGGTAAGTGGAGTTGAGTCCACAAAAAGATCAGCCATGATCTTATTGAATGGTGGAGCAGGCTCGAGAGGCCAGATAGCCTACTCCTGCTCCTAGTTCTTATGTTCTTATGTTCTTTGTCACCCTTGACACTAAATTAGACTTCTACCAAGTTTGGCATCATATGGTCATAACTTAGGCAAACCACACGTCATTTTAAACCATTAGAGATGGGGACTGGAGGAACCCCTTGGTGCAAGAGTTCCATCACTGTATTCCCTCTTGGAAAATCAGTGCACATAACATACTTAAGAAACAAGAGAAGACAGGGGTTAAGACATGCCATTCAGACCACTCTTTCCACTGTCTTTGATCAGTCTGCTCTTTCATAAATTCTACTCTAATCTCCTCAGGGAAAGTCCAGTGGAAATATTCCATGATTTGCCAAGACTACCCAGCAAGAGTCCTATTGTATTAATCCAGCCTCACATTCCAAACCCTTTCTGATGTATTCCAGCCAATGTTCACTCACAACTGTTTCACAGGCCCCAGGATCACAGGGACTATTGTGTCCTATGAAGGATTTCATCATCCCAGTCTATTGAGTACCCTGGTAGCCAATAATCTCATTCAGAGTAATTTCACATGGAGATAATGGGTGAGATTATACAGCATCACCTTGCCCCCCCCCCCCCCCCCCCCCCCCCCCCTGGCAGCATGTTTTGTGGCAATGGAGGAGGCCCATCATTGGCCAGTGGCAGGATCTTCCAGTCCCGCTGCTCTCAATGGCTTTTTGTGTTGTTCGCATCTTTTTCACTCTAAGGAAATCTGTGGCGAAGAGTCGCTGTAGGCAGGACCAAAAGATCTCACTGACAGGAATGGCTGGAAAATTTCAGCCAACATGTGTGATTTTTGCTTTTTTATCATATCCTCCTTCCCTTACTTATCCTGGGCAGCTCTCTGGTACCTTAACCACCTGGCATTTGACATGGGTGAGCCGAAAGAGGGAGGGTATGCAAGTTACTTGTCTATGAAGGGCACCACAATCATGCCCAATCCTAAACCATTGGTTGGCGCTGAAAAAATGGGTACTTTAGCTGATTTTCACCCTCTCCAACCATTGGCCCATTGGGGAGTTCAAAATCTCAAACAATTAAGTGAAAAGGACACCAATGAGATCACTGAGTGCAAGATTAATTGACCTATTCCTTACCTTCATTACTTAAGACTGCCTCACTGTACCATCCTTTCTTCTGAGCACACAATCCTGAGAAGGTGAATTCCATTGAGAGGCTTGCCACTTGTGTGTGATTTTCCTGCGATAAAGATGGCATGCAACTCCTGTACTTTCCCAGTCACATTTTCTCACGAATATTCATTTGTAGATTAACTCTCTCATCTGGATGGTTGGCTGATCTCACCTCACATGGAAACTAGAGTGCTGCACTTGGCCATCTAGTGTTACTGGGGGAGAAGAAGCTCACCCAGTGGAAAGCGCCTGTGGGTGAGGGTGGGACTGGTCTTGACTGTGATGTCCCATATGAGCTGATGCTGGAAAAGTGGTAATATCACTGGACTAATCCAGTGCAGTAATGGTAATCCAGAGGTCTAGCTAATGCTGTGAAGTCATGGGTTCAAATCCCACAGCAATGGGTAGAATGTTAATTCTTTTAATTAAATGAGGAATAGAAACCTAGGGCAGGATTCTCCAATCTCATTCACCCTGCCTCCGCTGCCAGCAAGAATGGAAAATTCTCCGGCGCCGCTGCAGTGACTGGAGCCAAAACTCCAGTCACTTCAGAGGCATCGGAGAATCCCAGCCGTGGATGAGGTTAGAGATTTCCGGCACTAGTGTCAGTACTACTGACTAGGAAACTATTATTGATTGCTGTAAAAACCCATCTGGTTTACTAGGGAAGGAAATCTGCCGTCCTTGCCTGGTATGGTCTACATGTGACTCCAGACCCACACTAATGAGGTTGATTCTTAACTGCCCTCTGAAGTGGCCTCGCAAGCCACTCAGCTCAAGGGTGATTAGGGATAGGTAGCAAAGGCTGGCCTTGTCAGCGATGCCCACGTCCCATGCAAAAAAGAACAAAGAAAACAAAATGTGATTAAATAACACAATAAATGGTCATGTGGGTGAGATACTGAAAGGCATCAGAATGGAAAAAAGTAGTGAGAGTAGTGAACATGTTTATTTATTTGATGTTTCCCTTAAAAAGTGAAAATGTTGTGCTGCCGGTATGCCAGTCCAGTGGCATTAGGACCTGGTGGAATCCTCCCAAGCAATGCCTTGGCAGTAAATATAGCAGATTCATTACACACACGCTTCCCCGGGAGTACAAGGCAGCTTTCAGAGGGATGCGCTTCAAGTGCAAAGAATGTCCCCATTATTTGCTCGCCCCGCTGCAGCCACTGAAGGTTACCTGACCAAGATGAAGTGTTGCAGGGGCTGAGTTCTGACACCTCCAGGAGACCAGGTCGTTCCACAGGGTTTTCCGTCAAAACTCTTTACTTTTGATTGGTGGTGCCGGTTTGTTCTCTTGTTAAATGCTTCAGCTGTGCAAGCTCACTGACTCATTGCTGATTAGTAACTCCCGGTCGGCCTGCGATGACGAGCTGCTCTCTAGAGAGAGGGTGACATTTTGCGTCAATGTGTCGAAGCAGCAGCCCTTCCCGGGGCTGAAGATAAGTACCATGCGGGTCCCAGTCTTTGACGACCCGGCTGAGAATCTCTACAAGTACTTCGACCGGTGCGCCGACGCGATCGAAAGTACCAGGAGGGCAGGCGGCAGGACGCTGGTGTACTGCAAGAACGGCCGCAGCAGATCAGCGGCCATCTGCACTGCTTACCTCATGAAGCACAGGCACCTCTCCCTCCAGGAAGCATTCGAGGTGAGTGAGTTATAAACAGAGTGAAATCTGCTGGGAAATCCCAGTGGGCATTGACATCACCATTCGTCACTTACATTGCCGGCTCACCCCTGTGTGTTGTTCTGCAATGCAAGGGCAATCTGAAATTATACAGTCCCAGTGGGGAAAATAACAGGTTGGTCGAATATTCCTATTTCTCCGTTGTACTACATTTTCCTTCTGGGGTGTAGTAGGAGTCCAATTGGCCCATCATGGCTCTTTGAAGGAGCTATCCAATCGGTTGCACCCTTCCCCAGAGTCTTTCCCCAGAGTGTAATTGTTCCTTTGCAAGTATTTGTCCAATTCCCCTTTCAAATTTGCATTCACAGTCCTTACAACCAATATCTTCCAAAACACAGTAAAATCACTGTTCCTCATCTCACCTCTGGTTCTTTTGCAAATAACCCTTAAATCTGTGCCCTCTGGCTGCCCAAACTCCTGTTGCTGGAAGCAGCTTCTCCCTATCTACTTTATCAAAACCTGCTGGTGTCTGCATTAAATTTCCCCTTAATCTTCTCTGCTCTCAGGAGAACTTTTCCACTCTCTCCAGATAACTGAAAGCGCTCATTTAAGGTGCAGTTTAACTAAATCTCCACAGCACCCTTTCCAAAGCCTTGACCCGAAGTGCGGTTTTCACAATTGGGCAATATTCCAGCTCAGGTCTACAGTCAATGATTTTGGAAGGTCCACCGGAACTTATTGCCGAAAAGACTAACTCCTCTTCAGTCAACTTCTCTCTGCTTTGCATATGTGGCACATGGTCCCATTGTTGCCAGCAGCCCTCCAAGTGAGTGACTGAAGGCTATTCAAGCACAGAGGGCAGCGCAGTTGTAGTCCAATTTAGACTTAGTTTGCTGTCCACGTGTGGTCAATCTCCAGCAGCAATCACAGGATGATAATCCGGAATGGGAAGCCAATTCTCCCATCCCAGCCCAGGGGCACCAAGGCCAATTGCAGAAACCTCACCTGAGATCAGATGCCTCGACACATATATGGGGCAATGAACATGGCGTCCGCTGGCATATGGCTTGGTTTTTGCACTCCTGATTGCCATTCAGTGATCCTTGCTTGATTCAAGGATGTGCACATCAGGTCCGTGTTTCTATGGCACCTGGGAAATGAGGAAGCATTTTCTCACACAAAGGGTATCAGAAATCTGACAGACTCAGAAAGTTCTGGATGATGCAAATTTTGAGACTGAGTTTGATATTTTTGGTAGGTAAAGTTAACAGGGATGGAGGTCATTAACTGGGGTGGAGACATTAACTGCCAATACGTTTCCAGGTTATTGTCACGTAACTGATCCACACCAAAGCCTGGTTTACAAGAGGATAGGGACCAAAATGCAGGATAGAAGATAGGGACACAAAATGGAGGTTACATGGAAATGGCGTTCAGACCAGTCATGGTTTATTTGAATGGCAGAGCAGGCTCGAAGGACTGAACGGCCTCCTCCTGTTATAATGAGGGGACAGCTTAACAATACCTAACTCTCTAAGCTTGCTTATGGGAAATAGGCACAAAAAGACCCAATGTCAATCATAAATCAGCACCAGATATGAGTCAGCACCTTCGGGAAAAATCAGGAGGAAATTGCAGAGGAACAATAAAACATCGTTCCTTCTGTGGAACCTGGCCCACAACATTAATGGGATGGTTTCTACAGCAACAGAGGGCAGCAGGCAGCCTTAGTTTCACTCTAGCATTGTGGGTAATGGACAGCTGCACTTTGTTCCTTTGGAGTTTAATGTTTTTGTACTAGATGTTCTCAATAGATGCAAAGCTATTGACCAAATTGCTTTTATAGAAATCAATGAGGAAGGGTGGTGAGCAATAGGACTGAAAGGCGGGAGGGTCTTCAATTAGACCCATTAAATAAATTAAATTGCTCCAAAGGTTAGGTTCAACCTTTTTCCTTTCTCACTGCTGATTTACTTTAATTTGCTGCTTTAAATTATAATTGCTGGTAACGTTTCCAGCATGGTTACCACAAGGCAGTTTCTTGTCAGTCTGTTGTCTGATAATTGAAGAAACTCATACTGCCTGTAAATAAAAAGGCTAAGAGAGCAGCTCAGGCAGGGCTTCTACCTATTTGATTTGAAGCGCACTCTCTTGGCTCTGTCGCTCCTGGCTTTTCGGTGCTGCAAGTGCCAATTTGCCTCCAAAACAGCATCCATGGAGTGTGCGTGTCTCTGGTGGGAACCCTGTCAGGTGGCATCAATGTGAGGCATTTAGTGCACAAGAATGGCAGAATTAAACAGAGTGGGCAGCTTGTGATAATCAGCCTGCGTTAGTGTAACAGCAAGCTGACCTTGCCTGACTTTAGTCTGAGCTGCAGTGCCGGCTATGGGTGACTCCTGCTGTAGTCCAAGCTCAGACATCAGTCTCAGACGCTGCTTCATGGTTGGGTGCACAAGTCTGGAAATGGATTTGGATATCATGTACACTCTAGGAAGGATAGGCTTCGAGCTTGGCACGAAGCCCTGCTGCCAAGTTGGACTCCTCCAACTTTCTCGATACTGAGCATAGGCTTTCTAGCAGACTTCTGAATGGGCCACGCATTTCATTGTGCACTCCAATTTCCTAGGCCATCCCATCAGTCTTCATTTGAGTCCACCGCAGCAGAGCTCATGTACATCTTTGCCCTCTTGTGAACTGGCACTTGTGCTACGCTTGTCCACCTGGCTCTAACCTCAGGCCACCCATATCTGATGCCTCACCATGTGCAGATCCTGGTCCTAATCTATTTTCTAAAGCACGCTACGGCTGCAAGTGTGAGAGTGAGTGATGGTGTTGCTTCTTCATCATTTCCTGCTCTTTCACCTCTTTCTCCTCCAGTGCTGCCTGACCAGGAATCAGAAAGGAGAAATGTGTCTTTACACCATCAGCTGCTCATAAGTCGGAAGCAATTGTGGGATGGGGGAAGTGGGGTGCGAAGAGGAGGCTTAGGCAGCAGAATCCCATCATCTTCAATTGTTTCAGCACATTGGCCTCAGCAGTAGCCACTCCAATAATGGCAACTATTTATGCATCCACCAGGGTAAAAACAACGAGTCGTGCCTGTCGCCTGCCTATTAACTCTTGATGCCACCAGTTTTGCACCGTCTTGTTTTGAAAAAGGGAGCGAAGTGGATTAGTGAGTGTTGTGCTTTGGGTGATGTGCCTGTCATGGTTGAATAGCTGGTAGTGTATGCAAGTGGTGAGGTATAGGTGCGAGGCTTGGGGCAGTACTAAATTGGAAGCAACGGAAAGAGTTTAATCAGAGATAGAGTGAGGTGTAACAATAGTTGTGATGGAGAAAGTGAGTGATGGGGTGTGATACGTTGAACGATGTGAGGCTTGTGGGATAGATGGTGGGATATGGCATTTGAAGATACAGTCACTGACCTTGACTAGTTGTGTGAAGTCATTGAACTTTTTGCGGCACTGCATCTGGAACCATGTGGATAAACACCTGCCATTGATCACCACCACCATCTGGTCCCACTGCCTTCCCAATGTTTGTCTGCTCCTCACCCACTATGGGGGCCTCATTCCTCTTTCTACCTATGTCATTGACACTGACGTGAACCAAAACCTCTAGCTGTTCACCCTTCCCCCTCAGGGTACTCTGAAGTTGCCATTCCTTTACCCTGGCACCAGGGAGGCAACACCATCCTGGAATCATTTCTACAACATTGAAATATTTCACCAACCATTATAGCAATGACTGCTTTTCTGCCTTCGCCCCTTGGCCAGCTGAATCTTTTGGAGAGTGAGATGCACTAAGGAAACTCCTGCATTAACTGCCTGCTGCTTCTTCGCTGTCATCCATTCCTTCTCCCTGCCTGCTGGATGACTACCTCCACATACCTACTACCCCCCTAGTTCTCAGCTTTGCGGATGTGTCACAATGACACAATGATGCTCAAGCTCCGAAACCTGGACTTAAACTCCTCCAGCCAAGGACACAGAGGGCCACCCAGGACATGATGAACGACTTTCAGTTCCTATATGGCACAGAATGTGTATCTGACTGTGACCTCCTGCCATGACTCTATTTATTGAACTATTATATAAACAAATTAAAAATTAAAGACTTACTTTGACTTAGACCTAATTAAAACTTACTAAATCTTAAACTCATTAGACAATTAGCTAAATTTTTTTGTTTAGTTAACTGCTTGAACTTTGGGAGAGAATAAAGACAAACAAAAGATAAAGCAATCATCTACATGCTGTCCTTTGTATCAATCCTTGATATTTTCTTGTTGTTTATCAATTTGCTGACTCTGCTATTCCATTTACACAGATTATGGTCTCAGGCCTCTGCTATTCTGTGCTGTCTCACCTCTGCACTGTCGCTGTGCTCTTGGGCCTACACTGCTCTCGCTGTGCTCTGGCCCTCCAGTGCCCTGGCCCTCCACTGCTCTTGCTGTGCTCTGGATCTCCAGTGCTCTGTGCTCTGGCCCTCCACTGCTCTCGCTGTGCTCTCGGGCCTCCAGTTGGCTTGCTGTGCTCTGGCCATCCAGTGCTCTCGCTGTGCTCTGGGCCTCCAGTGCTCTCGGTGCATTCTCAGGCCTCCAGTGCTCTCGCTGTGCTCTCGGGCCTCCAGTGCTCTTGCTGTGCTCTCGGGCCTCCAGTGCTCTTGCTGTGCTCTGGCCCTCCAGTGCTCTTGCTGTGCTCTCGGGCCTCCAGTGCTCTCGCTGTGCTCTGGCCCTCCAGTGCTCTTGTTGTGCTCTCAGGCCTCTCTACCCTCAGGCCCCTCTTGCTGGCATGTTCTCGGGTCTCTGCAATCTCATTCTGCTCTCTGGCCTGTGATATTTTTGCTGTGTGTGCTCTCGGGCTGTCCTACTGGGCTTCTGCTGTTCTCCAAAGCCTTTGATTTTCCAACATGAACCATTAGGAATTGGCAAACCTTTTGGTGAGAAACCACATTGCCCTCGATGGTGCTGCCTAGAAGGGCCAAGCTGGGTCATTGGGCTGGCCTGAGTTAGGCGAGGCTAGCTAGGGTGGAAGTGGAACTCTTATATTTGGCTCCTTAGCCAGTGAGGCGAATCATATCAGTTCATGTTCCCTCATGGATGAGGAGAGTCTGACTGATTTATTTTAAACCTGCCGCTGTGTTTTATTTTTGCAGCATGTGAAGTCAGCCAGGCCAGTGGTGGAGCCCAATGAGGGTTTCTGGCTCCAACTTCAAAGATACGAAGGCGAACTTCAATCCAGGCAGCTTGGAGCTAATCCTTCGACCTGTGGGTGAAAGCTTCGAGCAGCACAGCAGCTTTGCACAGACCTGCTTCCTTCAGACCTGCTTTACTAATATTATAGAAAATCTATATCCAACGTCACTGCTACTGTAAGGTGACCAGTTACTTTGCCTTATATTTTCACTGGTTCAATGTTTCAAGGAAGATCTCATTACAATTTCATCTGGCCACCACATATTATGACAAGGTGCAGTTCTATAATCCATTGCAGTGGGAATCTGCCATTACAGAGCTACAGTAACAAAATACTTTGTGATGGGAGGTTTGCACAGGGACATGACTCAAGAATATTGACCCTTTGCCACTCCTTCATTACAAACTACTGTCTGTCTTCAACCTCCCATTCCTCTCCAAAGTCCTTGAATGTGTTGCCACCTCCCAAATGCAAACATACAAAACAAGCAGCAGCAGGTGGCTATTCAGCTCCTCGAACCTGCTCCGCCATTTAATAAGATCATGGCTGATTTGATAGTAATCTCAAATCTACATCCTGCCCACCCTTGATAACCCGCTTGGTTACGAGGGATCTATCCACCTCTGCCTTTAATATTCAAAGACCCTGGTTCCACCACCTGCTCAGAAGGAGAGTTCGAAAGCCATATAAATCTTCCCCAGAACGCCATTTAGAATCCTTTCAATAATATTTTCACCCTGCCACAACACTGGAACAACTTGTATTAAAGTCCGACATGACATCCTATGTGACTGTGACAAGGGTAAACTATCTCTCCTCATCCTCCTCCACCTGCTCGACCTTGATGAGCACCATTCTCCAACATCTGTCTATAGTTGTCCAATTGGGTGGGACTGCTTTCACCCAGTTCCATTGTAATCAGTTTAATTATGGTCAGAGAATCACTTGCAATGGTTTCTCTTCCTGCTCCTGCACTGTTACCTTTGGTGTCCCCCAAGAATCAATCCTTGGCCCCGTACTATCTCCCACTGACATGTTGCTCTTTGGTGACATCATCTGGAAACACATCAGTCTCCACATGTGTACTGACAACACCTGTCACTCAGATTGCCTCTGCTGCGCATGCCCTAACTCACACCAAGTCCATTTACTCACCACCCAGCGTGCTCACTGACGCACTCCCACTGAAGCAACAACTCCATTTTTAAATTCTCGTCCTTGTTTTTAAGTCCCTGCATGGCCCAGCCCTCCCGATCTCTGTGATCTCCTCCAAGGCTACCCCACAAGTCTCCGAGATACCTGCACACCTCCAATTCTGGCCTCTTGCCCATACCTGATTTTAATCACTCTGGCATTGGTGGCTGTGCCTTCAGGTGCAGGCTCTACATTCTGGAATTCCCTCCCAACACCTCTCCAGCCCCACCTCACTTTTTCTCCTTCAAGATGCTCCTTAAAACCTATCTCTTTGACCAAGCTTTTGGTCATCTGACCTCACATCTTGTGCAGCTCGATGTCAAATCTTGTTTTGTAACCTGTGATATTTGGGATACTTTATTACGTTAAAGGTGATATATTAATTAAGTTACTGATGAACAGGCCGAGTGATGCAATGTATTTTTGTCACTGATAGTGCCATTCATTTGTCTCTTTATAAAACAAATGTTACCTTTGCAACTATTTATCATGTCCTGTTAAACACTGAATTAAAACTCAGGTGACAACCACAAACCAATTCAATTTTCCAGTTCCTATCCATCTTTTCCCTTTTCGCCTTTCTCATCTTTTTCAATTTGATTCTTCTCATAATGGTGTTGATGCACTAAAGTCTCCTCTCTTATGTTTCAAATTACACCGCATTACACATGTTTCCTCACCCCTGTGTTGAAATCGAGAATCATGTCAATTTCTTACCTCTTCCACAACAAGTAAAATCCCGATGATAAAATCCCAGGGGATCCACCCACAAATTTGTTAAGCGGAGCCGTGTGATAGCCGAGGAGGCCCCATTCCCACATGAATGTGTCTCTGTGTAACCGGATATGTCCACAAACGCAGTCTATGTCAACAGATTCAAATGCTAAACGGAAACACTGTTAAAGCATTAAATGTCTACCTTTTACAACATACACTGCAGGAACTCAGCAAGGGTCCATAGGCAGCACCTTCCAAACCCACGACCACTACCATCTGGAAGAACAAGGGCAGCAGATACCTGGGAATATCACCACCTGGAAGTTCCCTCCAAGTTACTCACCATCCTCACTTGAAACTATATTGCCATTCCTTCACTGTTACTGGGTCAACATCCTGGAACTCCCGCCCCAACAGCACTGAGGGTGTACCTACACCACAGGGACTGCAGCAGTTCCAGAAGGAAGCTCATCATCACCTTCTCAAGGGCAATTAGGGATGGACAATAAATGCTGGCCTAACCAGCGAGGCCCACATCCCTTGAATGAATAAAGAAAATTCAACCCACAAGCCTTTAAAACTTAATTTGGGTTGAATTAATCACCTTATTTGGTTGTTGTATTTTATTTAGTTTGCACAACTTTGGTGGTGTCCTGGATTATGGTTTTTGAAAGCTTCTGTCTGGTTTCTCAGTGATTAATTGAAAGTTGATCTCCTACACAGATGATAGGGAGTGGGATAGCTTGATCTTGGTTTCAGATAAAGCTCGGCACAACATCGTGGGCCGAAGGGCCTGTTCTGTGCTGTACTGTTCTATGTTCTATGTACACAGAAGAAGTGAATTGGCAGTGCTGCAATATCAAGTATTGCATTTTGCTTCTTATTGTTGAATGTGAAACACTGTTTGTGTAGAGCTACAATCAGGAACTTATTGCTGGTTACTGTGAGGTGAGTTTGAAATTTGGCTGTAGAATCATAGAGGCCATTTGGTCCATCATGCTTGTTCCAGTCCTTTGAAAAAGCTTTCCACTTAGCCCCACTTTTCTAACTTTACCCGACAGCCCCAGAATTTTCTTCCCTGCAAGTATTCTAACCAATTCCTTTCTGAAAGTCCCTATTGAATCTGCTTCCACAATCATTGCAAGTGATGCACTCCAGGTCATAATAGCTTGCTATGTAAAAGCACATCTCCTCCTTTATGCCCTCTGATTTCCTGTCCCCGGAACCAGTTTCTCCTTATTGATGCTAACAATACACTTCATGATTTTGAACAACTCTTTCAAGTTATCTCTTAATGTTCTCTTGTTGTAAGGAGAATAGTCCCAAAGTATTCTCTCCACATAAATGAAGTCTCTTATTCCTGATATCATCTAGTAAATCTCTCCCACACTCTCGCAAGGCCTTGAAATCCTTCCAAACATGGGGTGCTCAGAACTGAACATAATCCTAACCATGATTTATAGATACTAATAGGAGAGATTTTCAGTGTCTACCCGAAAAAACTGGACCTGTTTGCCCACAGAACTCAGTTTTCAAACAGGCCTTTAATTGGAGGCCCAGCTTTTGATCAAAACAGACAAGAGGTTGTTTAAAAATACAAATTTTGGTTCCACATCTATTGTAGGACACTGGTTGTGATTTTAATGGAATAATGGGCAAGGTATGCCCTCAGGCCTCAGAGGCCTAACTGGTGATGTGTTAAGGGACTTCTGGAGGCCTCTTCAATAAAGGTACAGTTTTGGTTGTTACAAAGATGGGGCCAGGAGGAGCATGAGGGTCTGATCTGATGATGCAAAAATCTCCCAATTTCACCATTCTCCAATTCTCGCCCCCCCAACCCTTGCCCTGGCATTTCCACTAACTTACTCCTTTAATTGACCGCACCTCACGCTGACTGCCTGCTGTCATTTGAGGGTTTTCAGGCACTGCAGTAGAATGGCCATTTGGCAGGTGCTTCAAATGCATCTGGTGCTTGGTTGATCCCCAATTGAAAATCTCTCACTGCTGCGATTGCCCCAATACAGTAAACAGATGACCAGACTAATATAAATATAGAAAGTGAAATAAGCGTGACTAAAAGGCACCAGCTGTGTGCTGGAATTCACCAGCTACATTGCTGAGCAAAGTTGGAAAAGTGACAGGCTGGGGATTCAAGTTGGTAGGTCGTCTCTTTATTGTATGTCAAATTGGGATGCGGCCCTGTGTCAATGGAGTGTTTTCATGGAATGCAGAAGCAGCTCCAAGAGGAAGAATTCCCCACTTTCCCCACAGACTGATCCAAAAGGGAGTGCAACAAAGATTCACTAGACTGGCACATGGGATAAGGGGATTAATTTATTCTCTCATGGGATGTGGATATCTCAGCATCCCAGATTGCCCTTGAACTGTGTGACTTGCAAGGCAATTTCAGAGGTGCGTGTAAGAGTCAATCACATTGAATCAATCACAGGTTAGGATGGCAGATCGGGCTTTTGCACCAATGATGATAGCTTTGTGGTCACCATTACTGAGACTTGTTCAATTCCAGGTTTATTAGTTGAATTTAAATTCCACCAGCTACCATGGTGGGATTTGAACCTATGACCTAAGAACATTACCCTAAACCTTGGGGTTACTAGTCCAAAGATTGTACCACTATACACCATCTCTCCATTGTCCTATGAAGAGAGATAAATAGACTAATTAAAAGTTTAAAGTTTATTTATTAGTCACAAATAAGCTTACATTAACACTGCAATGAAGTTACTGTGAAATTCCCCATGTCACCTCAGTTTAGCACCTGTTCGGGTCAATGCATCTAACCAGCACCACTTTCAGAAAGTGGGAGGAAACCGGAGCACCCGGAGAAAACCCACGCAGACATGGGGAGAATGTGCAAACTCCACACAGGCAATGGCTCAGGCTGGGAATCGAACCTGGGTCCCTTGGTGCTGTGAAGCAGCAGTGCTAACCAGTGTGCTACCATGCTGCCCCATTTAGTTAATACTCCCTTGAAGAATGAGATGTGATCAAACCGAAACAAGTAGATAATCATTTGGTAGTACTTGGGTATTGCTGAAAAAAGACATTTTAGAATCATAGAATCCCTACAGTGCAGAAAGAGGCCATTTGGCCCATCGAGTCTGCACCGACCACAATCCCACCCAGGCCCTACCCCCATATTCCTACATATTTACCCACTAATCCCTCTAACCTACGTATCTCATGACACTAAGGGGCAATTTTAGTGTGGCCAATCAACCTAACCCGCACATCTTTGGACTGTGGGAGGAAACCAGAGCACCCGGAAGAAACCCACGCAGACACGAGGAGAATGTGCAAACTCCACACAGACAGTGACCCAAGCCGGGAATCGAACACAGGTCCCTGGAGCTGTGAAGCAGCAATGCTAACCACTGTGCTACCGTACCGTGTCGAAGCTTTTCATCATGCACTCATCAGGACAATCACAAGAATACCAATGTCACGAGAAACAACAACTTTATTCTGAATGAAAAAAGAGTGCTAGTTGGTTGGCAGCGCAGCGGGCTGGGAGAATCGCCCCCCCAATTTGTATTTTGGATATGGTCTTTACCTTGCTCATTGCAAGCAGCGGAAGGGACATGCTGTTTGATATGATCTGCCAGTCTTTCGAATATACAGCATACATAGCTAGAATCTGAAATTCATATACCACATTACTTACGTGTATGGTAAGTAGAAGATCTTGTTGATTTGGGCAGCATTCTGTTCGTAGCAATACCACTTGTGTTGCTATTGTGTAGTAGCAGTATGTTACAACCAGCTTCACCTGTTGCTCAAACGTTTGAGACATCTTGCCCTGCCAGGGTCCTGACCTGATGAAGTACACAAATTCTTAAAGAGCTTTACTGGGTAAATGCTATGAAAATATTTCCCCTGGTGGGGGGATTTGAAACACTGGGTCATAGTCTCAGAATAAGGCATTGACATTTTAGAACTGAGATGTGGAGAAATTTCTTCACTCAGAATGCTTTGAATTTTTGAAACTCACTACCGCAGAGAAGTGTAGATGTTCAGTCATTGAATGTATTCAAGATGAATGCCAATAGAGTTTTAATAAAATGGGAATTAAGGGAAGTGTAGATTGTTAGGCCAATAAGCATTAAAAAAAATCCAAAACTGTGTGCTTCAAAAATTTATTGCTTTTTGCTATTTTCAAAATGGACTTGCTGCTGAACTAAAACGATGTCTGCTACAAGTCACATGACCCGTTGCTTTGGAATCTACCAATAGGAGTTACAAAAAAAAATTGTTCTCTCATCATCGTTTAATCTCATATCCCAATTGTAAGGATTTTATTACAATCACAAAACCAGGAGACTCAGATTGAAACTCATTACTCCTGGAGAGCGGTGAACAAACTCATCTCACACCTGCGACTGATTTCTAGAGTATAACTGAGGGGGAAATGGGTGTCATTTGCATCCTGATAAGATTATTGTCCAAGTAGACCCTCTTGATCTGCTTGGACAATGGCTTCCTGACACAAGAACCTGAATATGGATGGTAACTCTTTCAAAAGATAATGGGTGGGATTCTCTGGTCGTTCACGCCAGCAGGATTCTCTGGTCCCGCTGCAGTGAAAAGAGATTTGGCTGAGCACCAAATTCACCATGTTCGCTGGCAGTAGCGATGGGGCGTGATCAGCTGGAGAATTCCAGCCAGTGGCTGGGACATTATCAATCCTGAAACCAAAGTCAGTTCCAGACAGTAGATAAACATCCCTTTGACATTATTTAGGAGAAGGAAGGTCACACAAGTCAGATGACCATATTGAAATCTCTAGATTTCTTTGAGAATTGAGAAATCCTCAGACAGATGTTTTAAAACCAACTGAAAATAACTCCAGCAGCTCCCAGCTGAGCAAACAGCCAGCAACCATCTCTCAATTCTTTGAAGCCTGCTTGATTTTTGAAAGTAGTGTCAGCACAGAAACGTCAACATGCCACTTTGTCACTTATTTCAAGGACTTTTATGTTGATGTCTCCTATCAGAAACTCATTGGGAGTGAACTCAGCCATGCTGGAAACACCACCTGGACTTTGATTTCTCGGACATTGGAAATCATGTGAACTGGTATTAACTTCTGTGGTGCGTTTAATGTTGTTGCCCATAGTTATAAATCTTCTTTGTATGTGTGCGCGTGCATATGTGTGTGAGAGCGCTTGTGCATGTGCATGCATGTGTGTGTGTACGTGTGCATTTGTTTGTCTGTGTGCAAGAGCTACCTGTGTGTCTGTGCATGTGTGTGCATGTGTGTTTGTGCTTGCATGCGTGCATGTGTGTGAGTGATTGTGAGTGTATGAAGCTTGTGAGTGTGCATGTGTGTTTGAGTAATTATGAGTGTGTGAGTGATTGTGTGTGTGTGCATGCTTGTATGAGCTTGCGGACGTGTCTGTGAGTGATTTTGAGTGTGTGTGTGTTTGAGAGTATGTGTGTGCTTAGAGTGTGTGTGAATGTGTGTTTGTGTGTGAATGTTTGTGAGTGCGTGCGTGTGAGTGAGTGTGTGTGAGTGAGTGTTTATGTGTCCTTGTGTGAATGAGTGTGCATGTGTGTATATGAGTCTGCGCGTGAGTGTGTGAGTGAGTGTGCGTGAGTGAGTGTGCGTGTGCATGAGTGTGCGTGTGTCTGTGTGTGAATTTATGTGTGAGTGTGACTGAGTATGTGTGTGTGTGAGTCTGTGTGTGTGAGAGTGAGGTGGCAAACATTCACCTCACTTGGGTTTCAGTATGAATAAACTCATCTTCTGAGTTAGCCATAATGTGAATGAGTTGATTATTAAATTGGATCGCACAAACTGAGGGAGTGGGGAAACGTGGCGTAACTCACTTTAAAATAATTCAAAAACATCTCTGCTATGGACAGGTGAGGGGGAGAGGAGAAAGGAGTTCACTTTCTCTCTCCTATCCACAACAGGGACTATAGTAAAAGATGGAGTTAAGGTATAAGATCAACTATAATTTTACTGAATGGCATAACAGAGGTTAAAGGGCCAAATGGCATATGTACTCCAGCTCCTATTTCTTATGTTATGTTCTTATGGGTCAATTAATATCAGTTGTGGAACAAGGAGAAGGGCAATGGTTGAACCTCAGCTTTACTAAACTTCCATGGCGAAGTGACAGAGACCTGCAGCCAAATCAAGAAGCAAATCTGAAAGAGGTCCACACTTAAGATGGAAATGTTGTGCAAATAGCTCCCCTTCTTATTCAGGCAATCATTGTAACATCCATGCTAACATCCATAGTAACATCCGCGGTAACACCCGTATGCATTTATTGATATTTCTGATACTGCCTCCCCCAGTTATAAGACCTGGAACCTGGTGACTTTGTAACTGCTTACAGTGCTATTAGAGGGTCATTTTGAACAAAAGCCTGGGGGAAGAATATTGGTGGTTGCAGATCGACCACAGGTTGTCCCACCCTTTCCATTAGATCTTAATATAAGGACTGACAGATTGGCTACGACCAGTTTTAAAGCTAAATTGACTGACACACAATACCATCATCCTATAACAAGTGTTCCTCTTCAGGAGAATATGTACAAATCAATTAACTTTGCCAAAGTTCCAGAGGCCTGCGTTGATGGGTACTCCCCATCGTTGCAGCTCATTGAATTTCAGTGGAGGGAAGTGAGTCAAGCATTGACACATCCTGAGCCCAATCAATACTTGATTAATTCCGGCTTAACCTGGCAGCGAGGCAATCTCCCATTTAGGCCCAGCTGTTAGCGTCAGACAGCTGAAGCTTTGATTGCCTGATTCCACAAGAGGGAATCAGGGCAATGTTTGGTCTGAAGGTAAGGGAATTCAATGAAATGTGGTAAAGTGTTCGCTGGCATGACTGGCAATTCCACTTTGGCACTACGGTGAAGAGAAAGGATGTAATGCTGCTGGTGGCACGGGTCAGCACATTGAAGTTTTGAAGACACAATGAGGGAAAACTTGAGTTTGGTCGCTTCTTGGGCACCATGAGTGTTCCAAAAATATGGGGAACATGCATGAAAATCCTCTGGTGGTTACATCAAAGGTTGTTACACAAAATCATGGTGTAGGGGCTAACATATTAGCATGAATAGGGGATTTGTTGGCTGACAGGAAACAGAGAATAGGGATTAATGGATCATGTCTGGGTTGGCAAGATGTAGCTGGTGGAGTACCACAGGGATCAGTTCTGGGGCTTCAATGATTTGCAATCTATATAAATAATTTGGATGAAGGGACTCAAAGGTACGGTTGCTAAATTTGCTGATGACACAAAGATAGGCAGGAGTGTAAGTTGTGGGAAGGACAATAAGGTGTAGGATTTTCTGGCCAAGATAGGGAGTTCCCCGGACCTTTAAATTGTCTGCCAAATTTTTTGTCCCGCCCATTACGATCTCTGCAGCACATCTGCAAAAGGATATGCATAGGCCAAACAAGTGAGCAAAAATTTGGCAGATGGAGTATAAGGAAGGAAGATATGAACTTGTCTACTTTGGTGGGAAGAGTAGTAAAGCAGTTTATTATTTAAATAGAGAGAGATTGCAGAACTCTGAGGTACAGAGGGATCTGGGTGTCGTGGTACATGAATCATAAAAACCTGGTGCAGGTACAGCAAGTGACTAGGAAAACAAATGGAACCATTGTCATTTATTGAAGATGGATTGGAATATCAAAGTAGGGAAGTTTTGTTACAGTTTACAGAAAGCAGGCGAGACCACATCTGGATATGATGCATTAACTTTGGTCTCCTTGCTTTAGAAAGGCTTGAATTAGAAGCAGTTCAGCGAAGGTTCACCAAACTGATTTCTGTGATGGAAGGGTTTTCTTCTAAGGAAAGATTGGACAGGTTGGGCCTGTATCCCTTGGAGTTTACAGGTGATCTTACTGAAACATAAAAGATCGTCAGGGGACTTGATGGAATGGATGTTGAACAATGTTTCCCCTTGTGGGAGAGACTCGAACTAGGGGACACAGTTTACAAATTAGGGGTCTCCCATTAAAGACAGAGATAAGGAGAATTGATTTTCTCTCAGAGGGTTGTGAGTTTGTGGAATTCACTTCTTTAGAGAGTAATGGATATGACTGAATAAACTGAATATTTTTATGCCTGAGTTAGATAGATTCTTGATTGACAAGGGAGTCATAAGGGTGAGTGATTGTGAGTTTATGAAACTTGTGAGTATAAGACATAGGAGCGGAAGTAAGGCCATTCGGCCCATCGAGTCCACTCCACCATTCAATCATGGTTGATTTCAACTCCATTTACCCGCTCTCTCCCCATAGCCCTTAATTCCTCGAGAAATCAAGAATTTATCAATTTCTGTCTTGAAGACGCTCAACGTCTCGGCCTCCACAGCCCTCTGTGGCAATGAATTCCACAGACCCACCACTCTCTGGCTGAAGAAATTTCTCCTCATCTCTGTTCTAAAGTGACTAAGGGTGGAGAGGAAAGTAGAGTTGAGGCCACAATCAAATCAGCCGTGATCTTATCGAATGGCTGGGCAGGCTCCACGTGTGGAGTGGCCTTCTCCTGCTCCTATTTTGCCTGTTTGTATGTATACTTTAATGGAACAATGCTAGAATCTAGTATTATTGTAAAGACCGCTGGTTGAATTGAAGGTGCCTTGATTGTCACTTGTGTACAGTCTATGGCCGGAGTTTTACCGCCTCACCCACCCCAATTCCGGGGCAGGTGAGGCTCGCAGAACAGAATTCTCCGTTGGCCTCAGGTGGGATTTTACAAGCCTCGCCCAAGCGAGGTCGTAAAATCCTGCCCTATGACTCTCTGTGCCTGGAGGAATCCTGCACTACAAAAAGTGCCAGAGTCCTGTGCTTCCGACTATCTTCAACATACCAAAGTGGACATATGTGGCAGCCCTGCTAAACATGGCATCAGCCACATGGGTGATACAATTGCAGATGGAAGATTGTGAAATCTTACTGGTAGATCCCTGGAAAGAGCCAACGCTGAAGAAAGTTGGACAGTAGTTATGCTGTAGCCACGTGAGGCTGGGCTGCAGTTACATTGGTTAGCACTGTTGCCTCACAGCGCCAGGGACCTGGGTTCAATTCTGGCCTCGGGTGACTGTGTGGAATTTGCACATTCTCCCCATATCTGTGTGGGTTTCCTCCCGGTTCTCTGGTTTCCTCTCATAGTCCAAATTGCCCCTTAGTATCCAAAGATGTGTAGGTTAGGGGAATTAGTAGAGTAAATACTTGAGATTACAGGGAAAGGACCTGAGAGGGATTATTGTCAGAGAGTCGGTGCAGGCTCATTGGGCCAAATGGCCTCCTTCTGCACTGTAAGGATTCTATGATTCTATGATGCCACTGGCAATGCATGCCCCACTGTCCCATTTAGATGGTGGTCTTATTCAGGAAGATGTAAATGCCAGCAATGACTTGCCATGAAACATGAGTCTCCTAAAACACTGTGGCTTAGTCATGCCAAGAAAGCTGATCCTCTGCCTATATATCCTGCATTGAAGGTATAGCCTCCTTACAGCTGAAACTTCATTTCAACCCTATCTGTCCTGTGGAGTATCATGTGGCTGAGGAGAAGACAATTGATGCCTCTGCTGGTGTTGCTATTCCTCTTGTTCCTTACTGAAGGCCCAAGTTAGAGCTTCATGAGTTGCTCCCGTGTTGCAGTGAAGGTTGACAGCAGTGAAGCACTGATTGAGATGGATAAAGTCAAAGACAGGTGTAGTGACTTGGAAATTACCTGTAAAGCAGTGAAAGCATACTTCCAGGGCGAGGTCTTGTGAGCTGAAGCCTTTCATTTGGACATGGAAACAGCTCTGCAGTTTCATTCCTTAAAGACTTTCTAGCAATGAATCTCCACTGTGCACTCACCTTGTTGACCCTGACAAGTTTCACACAATTCGGGACAGCCATTCTTATTTAAACTACAGACCTGGCTGTTCCATGGGGGCGTCCCACATGCCTGGTAAAAGCAAGAAATCTATGGGATCATGTTGGGTTCCAATATGCTCACTTTTTGTTTGGAGATTTAAACCAGAAATGAGAATGGAGAATTTGGCACTCAGCTAAATCTCCATTCATAGCAGAGGGACCGGAGAATCCCAACCATGGATTTAGCCTCCCTGCTGCACCTGAACTCACCAATCCCAACCCCCAATCCAACCCCAACACCACCCATGCCCCCCCCCCCCCATTAACGTCAGTTAAAATTGAGCCCACATACGTGCGTTATCATTTTCAATTTTTATTAAATGTCTATGTTACAATTTAAACAAGAACAATGTTTAAACTCCATTGAAGCATTTACACAATAATTAAAAAAACTTGTTTTTGTAAATCTTATTCTTAAAACCTACCAAAAAGCCAGAAATACAGTTCCCCAAATACAAAACAAAGAGCAACCTATTAAAGTTCAGCACTGCGAACTATATAATCTCTGGTATACATGCATATAAAAATGAAAGCCAATCAGATTAAACAGATTCAAAGAGCTGGAGTATTACATCCACACTTCCCTCTCAACCATCTCCTTTTCACTGGGACATTCCGATTAGACACATTGTTTACAATCCTATCCCAATCTTACTTTCCCCCTCAATTTTGAAATGGTTTTAAAATGTTGGAATTCTTTCTTCCAAACTATGTTATTTTGTTTTGATTCTGAGACATGGCTTTTAGGCAGATATATGTTTGTTTTTCTGGACTGGGCCTGTTATAGAGGCTCAAGTTTTTTTAAATTTCTACTCCCTCCATGTTTTTAAAACATGCTTGAACTTATCTATGTCTCAGTGGGTAGCGCTGTCACCTGAGTCTGAAGGATGTAAGTTTGAGTCCTGTTCCGGAGACTTGAGCACAGAAATCTAGGCAAACATGCAAATGCAGCGTTGAGGAAGCTCAGTGCTGTGAGAGAGTTATTTGTTCGACGAGACATTAAATTGAGGCTCAGGGTGGGATCTTCTGGTGGAGATTCCCACCAGAGATCAACGCACCTTTAAATGGTCCGTCAAATTGTCCATTCCACCCACAACAATTCCCACAGCCAAGGGGACGGAGGTCGCCATTGGCTTCCTGATTTCCTGTCCCGCTGATATCTACAGCATTTTGCATGTCTTGCCCGCCCCACTGCTGGGGAACCCGCTGCGGGAGGGTTGCCTTTGGTGGGACCGGAAAATCCTGCCAGCAGAAAGAGCCGGAAAATACCAGCCAATATATTAACTGATATTCTGACAGTAAATGCCAATGACAATACACATAAAACCTCTTGCTATTTAACACAAATCATTTTTAAAAATTGGTTGCCCACCTCACTGAAAAGGGAGATCTTGTGGTGCAGTGGGCAGCTCCCTGCCTCTGAGCCAGAAGCTCCGGAGTCTGAGGAATATCAATAGTTATGAAACAGTGAAAATAACAAGTTATTTAATCATTCATGGAAATTCATGAAATAGTGTCTTTCTCTCCTGGTCACTTGGCCCTGATTTCTAAGCCCAATGTCCTGATTTTATTATTTATTCTCAATTTTTAAGATTGTGTCCTAGATTTTGTATTTTTGTCCTTGGTGTTTTTGGGGTCAGATTTTTCCTTGAGCTTTATTTCTATATACTGATCATGGGTGGTTACTCCTGATTTTTTTGAGGGCCTGTGTCCCAATTTTGAAGTTTGGAGGTTGAGAGGTAAGACATCATAAAGCCAGTTTTTTTTTGTTTTAATGTGAATCCTTTGAGGGTGGCACAATCAGTGCCCCAAAATCGCATCGTTTTGGGATTCTGCTTATCGTGCTCTCATTTCCGCATTCTTGCACACAAAGATCCGTAGCACAGAAGATGACAAAAGGCACAGTTCAGTTTGCAACCACTTTTAAAAATGCCTCATCAGGCCTAAGAGGATTTCGGCCTCTAAAAGATAACCAGCAAAGTGCTTTTCATTTTCATGGGATGGTGTTAACAAAAAACATAGTGACAGAATTGAAATCTGACTTTCCATGGTGATAATGTGGCACCATGTGATAAGTCCCACTTGAGGAGTAGAGAGGGTAGGCTGTTTTACCAGTGGTATCGTGATTTCATAAAATTACTTCCAGTTATGAACTAGTTCGCAGCAAAACACTTCCCTTATGTAATTATATCTGGCACTATAATGCTTGAAACCCCTTGGACATAATGGTAAGAACAAAGTGAAAAAATTGCATTTTTCAGCCATTCCATTCCATAGCTCTCTGCATTGCTACATCCTGTCAAATTCCCCTTTCTCCTCATAGCATGAGATTGCCAGATTTTCTACTGGATGATGGCAGGTGGTGAGAATCTTCTCCTTCCCTTTGCTACCCCCACCACTCCCGCTCCCGCTAGAGTGAGTGCTCTTACTCAGTCCAGTGACTCCTGACCAAACCCTCTGAAGCAAATGAGACTGAAGCCTAGGCATGTGACTCGATCAACTCTCCTAAGTGGAGTCATGAAGCCAATATCCCTTGTGCAGATTAAAACAAAAAACAATTCTGGCAGTGTGATGATAGAACATTCAAGACCTTTAGTATTGCAGTATAGACACTTACTCTACTTATTTAAATGCTTCACAGAGTGACATAATGATTTTACAAAATACAAATGATTTTTTTCTCACAAGACTTTTGAAGACCTGAGTAACATAAGAAGCATTTTTTTTGTCAGTCCTTGATTTAGACATAAGCTTTTGACTGAGTTGACTCTGCCTTTGTGTAGATTCGTTGTCCACTTTGAGCAGAAGAATACTTGTAGCCACTGTGAAAGAGAACATATAGTTATCACTACTTGCACAGGGATATATTCAGTCATCACTAATGCAGTATTGAACCATTGCTCATGCCTATTTTGCTCCTTTCTTTTCATATATATTGATTTTTTTTATTGCTCTCTCTCAATTTTCCTCTGAGAATGAAAAAGGCAAACGGCTCCCTAAGTAACAAACCAAAAACAAAACAGAAAGAGAAACAATAGATGCAAAACATACCTTTTAACAAATCATGGCAAATGGATGAAATAGCTGGAGCAAGAACAGCTTTGGGAGTTGCTCCATCTCCCAGACACTATCTTGGACAACAATAAACAATTATGTTGTCTTCCTTGTTAATGGAAAAGTAAGAGGTCTCTACGGAATCTGTTCAAAGTCTTTTTTTATTCTTTTATGGGATGTGGGCATCGCTAGCTGGGTCAGCATTTATTGCACATCCTTGAGGGCATTTAAGAGTCATTTGCTGTGGGTCTGGAGTCACATATGAGTCAGACCAGGGTAAGGACAACAGATTTCCATTTCTAAAGGACATTAGTAAGCCAGATGGGTTTTTATAACAATCAGCAATGGTTTCATGGTCATCATTGGACTTTGAATTCCAGATTTTTATTGAATTCAAATTTGACCATCTGCCAGGTCCCGAAAGGATTACCCTGGGTCTCTGGATTGCTAGTCCAGTGACAATACCATTACGCCACAGCTTTACTTAGTGTAGCCTATATAGAGCCCACCATCATTATGTCAATGTAGAGCTAACACACAGTAGGACCTGTATTGAGCCAGCTTATCATTAGGCCTAAGTCTACTCATAATGTGACTTTTATGGAGCATATGTTAAAAACAACTTTATTGTGAGGCTGTGTACAGCGAATTCATCATAACGCCTAAACAGGATAGTGAGATGTCTTTGCACTCGATTTATAATGAGAAGAATATAGGAAGTACATGTATTATAAGACCCACATGAAACTTACTTAAAATATAGATCCAAGGTATAAACTACAGACCATATAACATTGAAGCTGGTATGATCCTCACTTGTACTGAGGTTGGCATAGGGTCTACTCATAATGGAGCAATATTATGCAATGTCACATGCACAGTGGTTGGAACTGCTGCCTCACAGTGCCAGGGACCCAGGTTCGATTCCAGCCTTGAGTGAATGGCTGTGTGGAGTTCGCACATTCTCCCTGTGTCTACATGGGTTTCCTCTGGGTGCTCCGGTTTCCTTACACAGCCCAAAGATGTGCAGATTAGGTGGATTGGTCATGCTAAATTGCCTCTTCATGTCCCAAGATGTGAAGATTAGCGGGGTAAATACATAGGGTTATGGGGATAGGGCCTGGATGAGATGCTCTGTCGGAGAGTTGGTGTAGACTCGATGGGCTGAATGGCCTCTTTCTGCACTGTAGGGATTCTATGATTATTGGTGTGTTGATGATGTCTTATCTTGGCATTCTATTTTGTTAAGCTTACCCTATCATGGCAATTATTTTTTGAATTTGATTTCACAGTAAGATTGTGAGAATCATAAGAGTGTGAAAAGAATTCAGAAATTTGAAACTCTTATCCAATCTCTATGTTGACTGTATTTTGACTTTATATTCTACTGGGTCTCTTTATTTCTTTAGTATTTTGAGTGCATTTTCATGCACATCACTCAGTTGGAGCCTTGGTATGGAGAAATGACAATCTCAGTCAATTTACATCTGCTTAAGCGCATTGAGCCAAGTACCTGTAGGGAAGCCATTTTATTGATGACAAAGGTGCGGCAGGTGGGCGCAAGATAAAATGGGCATCAGAAAAACACTTACCCTGGCTGTGCATTTCTTTTGCAGGAACAACACAAGAATGCACCTCCCAAAATGAGGAGAGCTGATCCAGCCCACCCGATGTAGAGGGCAGACCCCAGCTCATATCTGCAAACAAAAGACATTGTTAGGCTCATACATTGTTAAAGGTAACTGTTGACTACCCAATGCCAACCAACTGCAGAAGTTTGGGTGATGCCCCAAACAGTGAGGGCACCATCCATTCGGTATATATGTTACTAAATCATATGAACCCTAACGGTCTCAGGTTTGATAACCAGTTTCTGGAATGTTAAAATTTCTTTTCATTCATGGGATGTGAGTGTTGCTAGCTGGGCCAGAATTTATTGCTCATTTCTAATCATCGATTAACTGAGTGGGGTGCTACATTTGGCATTAGGTAAGGGGATATAAAGATTCGCCATTTCTAATCTTTATCCAGTGTAAGGATATTGGGTGAATACCAAATGTTGCAACTCCCATTTACTTTAGTAAATGCTACATCACAGGAATGTAATCAGACAAAAATAGGCACCAACCACATGTGGTGATATTGGACCAAAGTCTTGGCCAAAGATATAGGCTTTTAGGAGCATTGCAAAGGAAGGGAGAGAGACTTAAAGAGCCAGAAAGTTTAGGGAGGGAATTCCAGTGCTTAGGCTGGACTTAGACAGATGAAGGCATGATTGTAATAAGACAAAGGGAACCAGGGATGCTCAAGGGACCAGTTTTGGAGGAACTCAGAATTCCAGGAGGATTGTAGCGCTGGAGGAAGTTGCAGAGATAGAGAGGGCTATGAGACCAGGGAAACTTTCAGTACGAGAATTTAAAATTTAAGGCATTGCTGGGCTGGGAGTCAGTGTGTCAGTGAGCATATCTCTCACCCAATATGTGCTGCTTCAGTTTATATATGGTGAATGGCTGCTTGGACAATGTGTCAGTGGTGGTGGAGGCATTTTTCAGCAATGAAGCAGTGTCCATTAGGCAAGTTGCTGTTTTGCTTCCCCCACTAATGGTTCACAAGACAGACTTCCATTTGTTCCCAGCGCGAATTTTTTCTTGGAACAGGTCACTAGTCTGTCAGCAGGGGTTTATAGCTTGAAGGGCGCCGCTCCACATCAAGCGTTGTGGCCCAGGAGTTTCTCCCACTCTTACTGCCAGCCATTGGGTGATTGGGAGGATTTTGCAGATTGACACCCAACCTGTTTGACCGTGTTATGAACATACCTTCGCTGGCCATCAAGTCCTGGAGTGGGACTCGAACTTCTAGCTCAGAGGTAGGGACACTACCCACTGCACCACAAGACCTCCCATCTTGGTGGGGAGGGCAACCAATTAAAAAAATACTTGTGTTAAATAGTAAATAGGCTTTATGTATATTATCATTTGCATTTGCTGTCCGGATATTTTTTGTAAGCTTAAACACACAGGACTGCTCCTTCTTTCAGACTGGATATTTACCACATAAGACTAAATTACTGGATAGAAATGGATGTGATTTGATTTGAACAGTTAGCCTATGTGGATATAAAGCTGGTAGACTTGTCAGTAGTGTGTTTACCATTCTCATATCTGCTTTGGAAGTTATATCTTTAGCAGCATAAGGTGGCCAACCAGCAAACACAATGTGCATATATAGTCTTTCTACTACCCCAGGACATTTAACCTTCTAATATTGATATTGTGGTCAGCATCTTCAGATCTTAGCCAAGCTGTTGGTAATGATGCTGCTGCCATTTGTACCTCCACTTGACCCATCTTTTATTTCCTTGCTCATTCCATTACCAATTTCTTTTGCTTTGCCCTCTCATCTTTTTTAATTTAATAACATCCATTTTCCACCCTAATATGGGCTCTTTTGTCCATTCTTTCCCTGGGTCTTTCCCTTGCTCTGCATTGACTTACATACTCTAACTATTTCCAGTTCTGAAGAAAAGTCATTGGGGGGAATTTTACCATTTTGAGTCTAAGTGCCGAATCTGGGCGTCAAATAGATCCGCGCCTGGAATCCTCTTTCCAGCGCGCCCATACGTGTTTTTGCTGGCTCCAGCCCAATCCGTGCTGTGGGCGGGGCTTAGTGCTGGCGGACCGATCGGAGCTCTGAACTGCGCATGCACAGTTCGAAAAAAATCTGACAGAGCGCGCCCGGGCATGAAAGAAAGAAAAAAGCAGAAAGCAGAGAGAGCGGCTCTCTGACGATCATCCTCTGGTCGGGGGGCGGGGGGCGGACCCAGATCATCCTCTGGTGGGGGGGGGGGGGGGGGGGGGGGGGGTGGTGGGAGGGGAGGGTGTGACCGATCATTCCCTGGGGAGGGGAGGAGAGGGGGTATGACGTCTCATCCTCTGAGGGGGGGGGGGCGGGGGGGGGTTGGTGGGAGGGGAGGGGGTGTGACGTCTCCTCCTGTGGTCGGGGGGGTTCCGCTGCCAGTCTGCGGCCGATCCCTCCTGCCGCAGTGGACGTGCGGCCATGCCATCCCACAAAACCTTCAGGATGAAGCAATTCCTCGCTAAGAAGATGAAGCAGAACCGGCCAATTCCACAGTGGATCCACATGAAAACCGGCTACAAGATCAGTACAAGTCCAAGAGGAGACACTGGAGAAGGACCAGGCTGGGCCTGTAAAGGGATACACCATCACTGGTACACTACCAGCCACAGATTACTCTTCCCTGCAGGGGCAAGAGAGCGGGAGAGATGGCTGTGGCTGGTAGTGTACCAGTGATGGTGTAGCCCTTTACAGGTCCAGCTTGGTCCTTCCCCAGTGTCTCCTCTTGGACTTGTACTCATCTTGTAGCCGGTTTTCATGCGGATCCACTGTGAAATTGGCCGGTTCTGCTTCATCTTCTTAGCGAGGAATCGCTTGATCCTGAAGGTTTTGTGGGATGGCATCGCCGCATGTCCACTCCGGCAGGAGGGATCGGCCGCAGACTGGCAGCGGAACCCCCCCCGACCAGAGGATGATACGTCACATCCCCTCTCCTCCCCCCCCCCCCCCCCCCCCCCTCCCGCCAGGGGATGAGACGTCACACCCCTCTCCTCCCCCCCCCCCCCCCCCCCCCAGGGGATGAGACGTCACACCCCCTCTCCTCCCACCCCACCCCCCCAGGGGATGAGACGTCACACCCCCTCTCCTCCCACTCCCCCCCAGGGGATGAGACGTCACACCCCCTCTCCTCCCACTCCCCCCCAGGGGATGAGACGTCACACCCCTTCTCCTCCTTCCACCCCCCTCCCCCCCTGACCAGAGGATGACCTGGGTCAGGGAGCCGTTGCAGTCTCTGACCCCGCTCTTCGGAGGCTGCAGCGGCGACTTCAGACTTTATTTTGCAGGTCGGTTACAGCGCGGACGCGGATCGGGCCAGAAGACGGTAAAGTGGGATTTGGCGGTAGGGTTGGGCGCGCGGTTCATTAAGTCGATTTAAATGCCGCCCGATTCAGGTGCAGGAATCGGGTGTCGGTAAAGCCGCGATCTGCTCGGATTCGGGTGCAGATTGCGTTAAAGGCCTGACGCCCAACTTTACCGCAATTTCACGCCCGTTTCAGGCCCATTGACTTGACATCCTGACTCTTTTTTGTCTCTCCATTAATACTAACTGACCTACCGAGTACTTCAAGTATTTCTTTGTTTTTATTGATGATGAGGTAAGTGGAGCTGAATCCACGAAAAGATCAGCCATGGTCTTATTGAATGGCGGAGCAGGCTCAAGGGGCCAGATATCCTACTCCTGCTCCTAGTTCTTATGTTCTTATGCTCTTATAACTGTAAAAATATTTAGCCAAGTTTACACTTCTGATAGGCCTCCTTCAGTGAGAGCACACTAGAAAAATCTCCTCTTAGTTCTCCTTTAACTCTTCTGGATTCTGAAACAAATACAACTGACAATACTACTCTCTCATTAAATACTATATACATACTTTTTTCCAGCATAGATGGGATTGTAGAAGTCCATTGTGATGTTGTAGGCATACCAGGAAACAGGGACTATCGCACATAAACCTGTCAATCAAATGGAAAAAATACATCAAGCTCCAGAAAACGCAGATAACAGATAGAAACGGATCCACTCATTTACTTAATTTCTACTTAAGAAGTGAATCATAGAATCCTAGAATGGTTACAACACAGAAGGATGCTATTTAGTCTGTCTTGTCTGTGCCAACTCTTTGTATGAACAACTCAGCTGATCCCATTCCACTACCCTTTCTCCATAGCCCTGCAATGTTTTGTTTCTTTACAGGTGCTTTTCAAATTCTGTTTTGAAAGCCATGATTGAATCTGCCTCCACCACACTCTCAGACAGTGTATTCCAGACCAAACCATTTGCTGCATAAAAAAAAGGTTTCCTCATGTTGCCATTGTTTATTTTGCCAATCACCTTAAATTGGTGTCCTCTGGTTCTCGACCCTTCTGCCATTGGGAAGTTTCTCTCTGGGCAGGATTTTCTGGCCTCGACAACGAAGGGAACATTTGGAGAGCCATGAAAATTCAATGGCTCTCCAGGTTTTCCTGTCCTGCCCACCATGATGTTGGCCGGTACCGGAAAATCCCAGCCTCTATCTACTCTCTCTAGATTCCACATGATATTGGACACTTGTAGCAATCCTCTCTCAAACTCTTCTTCTGTGAGAATTCTCTAATCCACCCATGTCCTTTAACCCTAGAACCATTCTTTAAATCTTTTCTGCACTTTCACTATTGCCTTCACATCTTTACTGTAGTGGAGACTGGAGGTGGACATGATACTCGAGTTAAGGCCAAATCCATGTGTTATGCAGGTTTATTATTTATACTTTTGTATTTTATGCTTCTATTTATAAAGCCCAGAATAAGAATGCCTTTTTAATCACTTTCTCAACTTGCCCTGCCACCTTCAATGATTTTTGCTCATATACCCAGGGCCCCTTTAAGAAAGTACTCTTTATTTTATATTGCCTCTTCATGTCCTTCCTTCCAAAATGAATCACTTTTCACTTCTCTGCTTGAATTTCCTCTGCCACATGTACACCCATTGCACCAACCTCACTCTATCTTTGTGAAGTCTGTCACTATCCTTCTCACAGATCACTTCTAAGCTAAGTGTCATCTGACGATTTTGAAACAATTCCCTGTACATCCATGTCTAATTCATAAATATATATCAGGCAAGGCAATGGTTCTAGTACTAGCCACTGGGGAAACTCACTGCATAGTTTCTTCCACTTTGAAAAACATCCATTCACAGCTACACTTTGTTCCCAATCAATCAGCCAAATTTGCACCCAAAGCATTACATCACTAATTAAGACATGTGAAGTGTATGTTCATCATCGAGTCCCTACAGTTCAGAGGTGACCATTCAGCCCATTGAGTCTGCATCGACTCTCTGACAGAATCAGTGCACCCTCTCCCCAGCCCTATCCCTGTAGCCCCATATAATTCCCATGGCTAATCCATCTAACCTACACATCTCTGGAGTGTGGGAGGAAAGCAAAGCACCCAGAGGAAACCCACGCGGACACGGAGAGAATATGCAAACTCCACACAGTCACCCAAGGTCGGAATTGAATCTGGGTCCCTGGTGCCGTGAGGCAGCAGTGCTAACGACTGTGCGAGTGTGCCTTCCTTCCAAACACGCCAATGGCTGGCAGCAAAGTGTGAGAGACTCCTGGTCATCCATGCTTGATGTGGAGTGGTGCCCCTCAACTTATAAGCCCTTGGTGACAGACTAGTGACCTGTTCCATACTACGTATGGAAACAGAAGAAAGTCTGCCTTGGTGCACCACTAGATGCGGGAAGAGAATTGGAATAGGGAAAAAGCGTCGACACAGGCTGAATTCCCTCCTTTTGTACTTCATGATTTAATGATTCTATAATTACTAACTAGGTTTCAAGATGAAATATTCAGTAAGGCTTATTCATGCTTTCAGTATTTTATTACCAAACTGTCATTTCAATTATAATGAGTAATTTACTTGTTATCTGCATTACCAAATGTGACTCGTGTATCCGTTCATATAATTTGTTGACTGCCCCTACAGAGAGCTGTCACAGAAGCACTCAAGTTTTACATTGTGAAGTGAAGGGACAATGCCACTCCAGAGACTTGAACAATGGTCATGCCGAGGGTGGCTTCCATCTTTTGGCTATAACGTCACACTAAAGAAACTCTGCCTTCTCAGAGGCCAAGCGGGTGTTCCATGGCGCTAATCCAGAGAAGAACAGGAAAGTTCACACCAATATTTAACCCTCAAGAAATCGAAAAGGCACTATATAAATTAGTTTGCAAATGTCTCGTCAGTCTTGCTAGTCTGCAGCAAGTGTGGAGAAAGAACGTATTCTGTAATGGGGTATGGGTGTTGCTGGCTAGACCAACATCTATTGCCCATCCCTAATTGCCCTTGAAATGGTGGTGGTGAGCTGCCTTCTTGAACCCCTGCAGCCCCTGTAGAGTAGGCATACCCATAGTGTTATTAGGGAGGGAGCTCCAGGATTTTGACCCAGCGACAGTGAAGGAATTGTGATGTATTTCCAAGTCAGGCTGCATTGGTCCCTTGAGATTGGAGAGATTTTGGGGTTGGGAGGTACTGTCAAAGGATCCTTGGTGAGTTGCTGCAGTGCATCTTGTAGATGGTACACAATGCTGCTACTGTGCATCAGTAGTGGAGGGAGTGAATGTTTAAGATGTGGATGGGGTGCCAATCAAATGAGTTACTTTGTCCTGGATGGTATTGAGTTTCTTGTGTGTTGTTTAAGTTGCGCTCATCCATTGAGCCTTGTAGATGGTTCACAGGCTTTGGGGAGTCAGGAGGGGAATTATTTGCTGCAGAATTCCCAGCTCCTACCAGGTGAGCCACTCACCTGATGAAGGAACAGCACTCTGAAAGCTCATGATACCAAACAAACCTGTTGGACTTTAACCTGGTGTTGTGAGACTTCTTACTGTGTGAAAGCTCGTGTAATTGTACTGACCTGATAGAATGAAGACAAGCCCACCAGAAAGGGAAACCTTTCCTTTTGTTCTCTCTTCCATGCTTCCAATATTAGTGCATTTCAGACCAAACAGAGCCATCACTGTAGCAATTACACCCAGAATGATAGAGATGATCATCAGAGCACGACATGCTTGGACATATGCTGCAGGAAAAAGAAGAGTTTTAGTGTTGGTGCAAGACTGAGCCAGGACTGGTACAGAAACAGCCAATGGGAGAGCTCATCTGTATGAACCACCACAGTGTGCATGCACTTCTGTTCATTTCAACAACTATTTATTTAACAGTGCTCAAAGAGAACTTCCTTCTTCCCTTCACAGTTATTTATGTAAAAAAGTTTGGATGATCTCAAAGCATTCGCAAGAGGACACAACACTAGTTTGCCACTTTAATTGGCAATCTCTCTCCAAGCCACCACAAGGACTGATGTATGAGATGGAATTGCCACATTGGTGTGATAGGGATGTTGGTAGAGAAACACCTTGTTGGGCAGGATACATAGGACTTTTTACTCTAACTCTGATCCTCTTCTGCTTTTCTTTGAGTGCTTCTCACTAAAAGCACAACTAGAATTTCCTCTGGGAGGGAGTGGGGTGGGTCTCCTGATCAACCACAGTAAAAATGCTACTAATACCGCCGGTACATCGATCTTGGGTATCCATTGAGCTTTCCTTGAAGGTACAATGGTCGATTCATAGAACCTAGCATAAAATGCCAAAAATGGGAAAATGTTCCATTCCTCAACTCTTGAGGACCACCAAAATAATCCCCCCAAAAAATCGAACTAAAATTATTTATCCATCCTACTCGGTCAGAGACGGTAACATTTTCAAAATGTCGGAGAACTATGGTAAAATCTGTTGAATGTAGGATGGGGCGTGGGGTGTCCTGAGGTCTTCATTTTAAGAAATCCCGTGCTAACGTGACAGAGAAGTCAAGCAGTGATTGTGAATATTCTAATTCAGGTCCTCACACTTCACTTCAAAATCCCAAAATCTGAGCTGCTCACCGAATGGGTCACTCAATGATCTCATGGGCAAGCCACGCACAATGGAAACATCAACTGAAGACCAGACCACAGTGTAACTCATATTCATCACTCCTGCTCATACTGATCACCTTCCAACTGGGAGCGCACCAAGGTGGAATCATCCCTTGTAAAGTTTTTTTAATCAATGTTGAAATCGGCATTATTTCTCTGAATGTTGTTCATCCAATCCCCTGTGTGGAATGTGCTATCACAGGCAGTGTTTGAGGTCAATTGTATAGATGGATTTAAGGAGAGGTTTGAGAAGCTCATGAGGAATGGAATAGAGGGTTATGCTGAGGTTGTTAGATGAGGAAGTATAGGGGTAGGCTCAAGTGAAACTTAAATATCAGCATGAACTAATTGGATTGATGGGCCTTTTTCTAAGCTACATACTCTTTATAGTATTATGTTTTAGATTTTGTGTGTATGTTTCTCTGTTTGTCTGTCTCTTTCTCCTCCTCCTCTAACCTCACTATGAATCCAATGAGCTGACCTCACTAAAATGTATAAACTACAAAATGGCATAAATAAATCCAGAATGCTGCTTAGGCCATGGGCATGAGCAATTCAGCCCAACCAATTCAGCATTGGTGATTTTCCTCCTTATGTGCAGTAGTCCTAATTTCACGCATTTGCCGTCTTCCTATATTCCTTTATCCCCTTTCCTTCAACTATCTATCCAACCTATTCTTAAAGGTATAGGCTTCTAGATGGTGGGGGTTACATAGAATGGGAAACTCCATTGACAGAGACAGGATCAGAATTCCCCGTATACAGCCAATGGAGGCCACCTCCGCTACCACAAAACACAGAAGAGGGCACGGAAAATTCTGCCCACTATCTCTGCCTCACCCACTGATTATGGCACTGCATCCCCCAGCCTTGCATTCTTCTGTAGCTTCGAAAGGCAGAAGGTCCAATGATTACAAGACAATTGTAAAACAAATCCTAAAATGATTGGCGGTGAAATTTTGACTTGGTTAGTAATATAAAAGGGGTAATAGTGAATCTGCAACCACTTTTATACTGTGCCCAATTTCATTTCCTGATGTAAAGATAATTTAGAGCACAATGTGGGAGGCTGAACTACTGTCAGCATTTTACACCACCATCCAAGATTAATTCAAGTCCAAAGCCCTTACTCAAAGGACAATAAAAATCGTGGTTGTAATAAAATTGAAGGTGTGGTGTTGATGGTCACAATTAAATTATGATGGATATTGAGTAATGAATAGATCATGCTCAATGGATCAAGTGACCTTTTCTCACCCTTGACTCCAAAGATGTGCGGGTTAGGTTGATCGGCCATGCTAAAATTGCCCCTTAGTGTCCTGAGATGCGTAGGTTAGAGGGATTAGCGGGTAAATGTGTAGGGATATGGGGGTTGGGCCTGGGTGGGATTGTGGTCAGTGCAGACTCGATGGGCCAGATGGCCTCTTTCTGCACTGCAGGGTTTCTATGATTCTATGACTCTTTCATGGGATGGACCCATCAAATACTAAACAGATGAAGCTGAATGGTCTCCTTCTCTACTGCTTTCATAGAATCATAGAAACCTTACAGTGCAGAAGGAGGCCATTCGGCCCATCGAGTCTGCATCGACCACAATCCCACCCAGGCCCTACCCCCGCATATTTACCCACTAATCCCTCTAACCTACGCATCTCAGGACTCTAAGGGGCAATTTTTTTTTTTTTAACCTGGCCAATCAACCTAACCCGCACATCTTTGGACTGTGGGAGGAAACCGGAGCACCCGGAGGAAACCCACGCAGACACGAGGAGAATGTGCAAACTCCACACAGACAGTGACCCAAGCCGGGAATCGAACCCGGGACCCTGGAGCTGTGAAGCAGCAGTGCTAACCACTGTGCTACCGTACCGTGCTTTATTCTGATTTTTCTGAGGCTGGGCCAGACAAATTCATAACATCGAATCACTTTGTGCTTGTTAATTATTAATTGTTTTTTGCAATCTTCTGCTAATTTATCATCAGTTACAATCACTGTCCTAATTCTCCTCAGCACATTTTTGAATATTCACTTGCAATCAAAATAGCAATGGCTTTTTACTTATATCTCATCTCAACAAGTGTGCACACAGATGAATGCATGTTCATGCTCATGCTCTCTCTCACACACACACACACGTGTGCGCAGTGGTGTGTTGCAGCTCATTAACGGAGATTGAGTTACTGTGGTAACATATAGTTTTACATGCACGTTGTATGTAAATGTGGATAGTAATAGTTGAGGCACTTGCATTCTTTCCATCACATGGCTGACCAGAAATCTGTCCAGCTCTTACCATTTGCCATTGGCATGTGTTGGAAGGGTTTGTGGATTGATACTCAACCCATTTGGTCCTGTTATGAACACATCTTTTTTAATCATCATGGCTTGGAGTGGGACTTGAACCTGGAGCTTCAGGCTCAGAGGCAGGGATGCTGCCAATCACACCACAAAATGTCCTCATATGCATTTGCAAACACATACAATACATACATGCATCTGAAAGTGCATAATAAATACAAACTATTTTACAAATACTCTCATGAGTTATGCCAGATTGTAGTCAGTAGCCAATAATATTTTTAAGAAGACCAGTTTGGAAGTAAGACGCTACTGTAGAAAGAGGAATTGACCTAAAAAATTCAACTTCTTTTTCCAGAACCATCAACTGTGACTAATGAAATGATGAGTACAAGGGGAATTTTTTTCCAAGTTTCGTTCATAGATGATGTTAAATCACATCCTTCTGACTAGAACAATGGCCTTTCATCTAGTCTTGTGGGAGGGTGTTAGATCAGAATGACTAACCTTTATCAGCAACATGTTCAACTTAGTGAGCTCTCCTTTTCCTTTTTCAGTCATTTTCCTGATAGCTTAACTCGTGTAAATAATGACAACAAACTTTGCTGGTAAATATTTTACCCAGTTCCATGATCTAACCTCAAATTCCGAAACATAGTTTCTCTCAGTGAAGGTTTGACTCTCTTGAGTAATGCTGAATCAACTGTCTGCTACAGAAACCAGCCCCCCTCTCCGATTTTAATTTCTGAAGAAGGCAATGGTCAGAATTCTACAGCTATTCATGCCAGTGGGATTCTTTGGTCTTGCTGGCAGTATACTCCATGCCGTGGGTTTCCCTGTGGCATGGGGTACAGTCAATGGGAAATTTCATTAACAGTGGTGGGACTGGAAGATTCCACCAAAAGTGAATGGTGCGCCGACCCCCACCGGCAAGAAACACACTGATGGTAGGCCAGAAAATCTCTCCCAAAAGCAATGGGAAGTTGGTCTGTAATGTCAATTTTGTGGCAAATTTAAATTCTATGTCTTCCATCTGTAATCCTCACTGTCTGGCAAAATCAGATTTTATACTTCATGAATGCATCTTTGACGGTATTTGAGCACGTATAGTGAGATCATCGAAAGGGACTGCCACCTAGTAATTGTTTGCTAATCATCGAGCTATTTCACAACATTTTGTCCAATGTTTCACCTAATAAAGAAACTGTAAGGATAAAAAGGACAAATCCTCATTGTTTTGATTGTGGGTAACTGACAAAATAGAGTTCTCCAAAAGACTTTTGTACCTACATCCAACATTTCCTTAAAGGCTAGGATTCATTAATGGGAAATTCCTGATTGGGCCATCTAATAATTTGTAATATTTGTAATATTTCAAAACAAAAATATACACACTATACATCTGGTTGCACTGTTGGGTATTCCAGTGAGTTTAAACACTATTGGAATATTTTGGAGTTTGGCACATGTTTGGGTTTAAACAAGTCATAAAATCATGGAGTTACACCAAGGGAGGCTATTCAGCCCATTATGTCTGTGCCAGCTCTTTGAAAGAGACATTCAATTATGATATCCAATTATGCAGTGGCATAGTTGTATTGTCACTAGACTAGTAATCCAGAATCCCAGGGTAATGCTCTGGGGACCCGGATTCAAATTTCACCATTCGCCATTCACCAATTGAATAAAAATCTAGAATTAAAAGTCTAATGATGACATTGAAGCCATTGTCAATTGTTGTAAAAACCAATCTGGTTCCTTTAGGAAAGGAAATTGGCTTTTCTTACCTGGTCTGGCCTACATGTGACTCCAGACCCACAGCAATGTGGCTGACTCTTAACTGCCCTCAGGGATGGGCAATAAATGCTGGAACAGCCAGCGATGCCACATTCAATGAACAAACAAAAAATAAATTCCATATCTCAATCTCCTCCTTCCATGTTGCCCCCGACCAACCCATTGTTGTGTTGTGATTGTGGTCGGTGCATACTCGATGGGCCGAATGGCCTCTTTCTGTACTGTAGGGTTTCTAAGATTCTAAGATTTTTTTCATTTCAAGCATTTATTTGATTCCTCCTGCAACTTGTTTTATTGGTAAAGATGATGTATGCACATCAAATCTGTAGATATGCTTTTGAGGAAGGAGTTTCATGCCAATAGTTGATAGTTGACAGAGAGTGAAATTCATAAGCACATTTGATGATCCTCACACCCAAAGTGTGCCTTACTTGAAAGAATCTGTGTTTAGAGACAGACTGCTGTAGCCCCAGTCCCTGGCTCATGTTGCCTTCGAATGAGGTTTAACATTGAAAGCATGGGATCACTGAATCTTCCTTTTAGTTGCTACCACATTAATATCGTCTAAGAGCGATATAGAATAATAGAATCATAGAATCCCTTCAGTTCAGAGGGAGGCCATTTGGCCTTTCAAAGTCTGCACCAACTTTCTGATAGAGGATTTTACCCAGGCCCTATCCCAATAACCCCAAATATTTACCCCGCTAATCCCCCTAACCTACACATCTTGGGGCACTACGGCAATTTAGCATGGCCAATCAATTTAACCCTGTACGTTTTTGGGAGGAAACCAGAGTACCTGGAGGAAATCCACACAGATACAGGGAGAACATGCAAACTCCACACAGTCACCCAAGGCTGGAATTGAACCCGGTCCCTGGCACTGTAAGGCAACAGTGTTAACCACTGTGCCATCCTGATAGTGATAGTAATGCCTGACACTATTTATTCTTGTCGGCAATGAAGATCTAATCCAGGTAGAATGCAGGGTAGATAAACTAGCCAACTGGATGGAAGTCTCCCTCTTCGTTTGTCATGAAAACACATTGCTAGATTCCTGCTCTCAAAAAGAGGATGGGTCAAGGTCTGTTTGTGGCTAATAACTCTATTGTGGGAAACATCTATCTCACTCACAGCACCCAGTTGTCCTGTTGTTCCTCAATTTGTCACCTGCCGGTTCAGCCATATTGTGTGACAAAGTGGTTTACCTGGCAAATGACAAACAATCCATAAAAGAACATACGAACAGTCAAAGGAGGTCAGAGAAAACCTCCAATGAGCCATTGACTGTCTATCCACCTGCACTTTGAATGCTCCAATGACTTGGCACTGACAACCTCACCAGAAGGATTGTTACAGATATTCATTACCTTTTGAGGAAAAATCTTTCCCAAAACCCATCTAAATTATTTTTTCTAGTCCCACTAACCTGCTTGACTTCAAAGCAATATACCGGTTTTATCTTTTCTGCATCAATTAATGTTATAGCTACTTCGATAAATTCCCCTCATAATCTTCTCTCTCAATGTCTGATCACTAAACTTTCTTCATCTCACTTAAACTTAGAATGATTCTTGTTGCTTCTCTCTGCACCCTCTCCAATGTATCTTAATGTATCTACATTCTTATTGTAGTACAATGAACACTGCACACTCCAATGTGACCTGACCACTATATTTAAAGATCATGGCTATAAATTTCATTGATTTTTACCCGACCTTCCTTGATGTATTCTCACGTTCAATTTGCTACTTTAGTGGATTCACCATCTCAATTTAACAGATAAAAGTAGTAAAAAGCAAGATGAAGGTGGGCAGTCTCGACTTCACGAGTCGCTCAAAGTTTTGAACAATGCAGATCATAGATGAATACAAGGGCGGATTTCTCCAGCCTCCCCATGGCGGGAAACGGTTCACCATCAACCATTGGCAGGATCTTCCAGTCCCGTTGAAGTTGATGGAGATTTCGAATGGTATTTTCCAGCTCGAGGGATGGAAAATTTCAGCCTTACATTACTTGCCCATACTGCCGTGGGGGAACCAGGGGGGTTGGGGGGGGGGGGGGGGGGGTCAACTTCAGCAGGACCGGACGATCCTGTTGGTGGGAAAGATTGAAGAAATCCACCCTGTGTGCACGTAAATTTTATTTCAAGTAGATTAGAGCACAGAAAGTTAAGCAGAGAGTTCTTAATATGTTCAACATTTTGTAGGGTTTTGACAGAATAAATAAAGGGAAACATGTTCCCACTGGTGGCAGGGTTGATAACCGGAGGCAGAAACTTAAGATAAATAGCGAAAGAACCCGGAAGAAAGATAGGGAGGAACCTTCTTCTGCAAGAGCTGTTAACATCTGAGATGAACTATGCACGAGACTTGTGAATTGGAGTAGATTCAATAGTAACTTTTAAAAGTAAATTCAACTTATACTTAGAAAGTAAAATTTTACAGGGCAATGAAGAAAAAGCACGAGATTTAAGACTCTTCGGATAGTACTTTTGGTGAGCCAAGACTCGGGAACGATGGGTTCTCACTGAGCTGTATGATTCAATGATTAATCTCGAGAGACTTTCACAGTAACTTCATTGCGGTTTTATGGAAGCCTACTTGTGACACTAATAAATAAACTTGTGTAAAAAAAATCACATATGCAGCAAAAGTGCGTTGACTTGGTGGAGGGAGCTTGTTTCCTTAAAACTCATCAATTGGCTAGATTGTAGTAAGACAGAGAGCTGCTTGGAAATAACTACTGAAATTGTCTTTCCAAGTCTGAGCATAAATCAACTGAGTACAGTGTCCTTCCATAACAATTAGGCTGATTCTTAAAGGTTAATTAAATAAGGATTAAACCTGTGTAATAAAAGTCTAAGTGTTAATTAATCTTAGGTAAATAATTATCACCGGAACTAATTTAAAGCAATTGTGCCAAAATATACTCAATCCTACAAAAATCCTCACATTTTGCACTCAGAAGAAAGATGGCTTCAATATTTTACACTATCTGTATGGTTTTTAGTTTCTTCCACAAGGTTTGTAATTCACATCTCTGATGCTGGTCCGGGGTTCCTCCATTTTGATAAGATACTTTCAGGACTCCTGTGAGACACTTCTCTGAACTAAAATGGAGGTTAAGAACTACCCTGTAATAATTTGACCATCGTGCAAACCAACTGAAGCTTCAGTAACAATTTAAATAATTTACTCCAAAACAAGAATGAGATTTTCATTGATACTTTTGGTGTTTCAAAGAATACAACCGGTTTCCGTCAATGGTTGGTTGTGATTTTTGAGACTGTGGCTACCTACATATACCCCTAGCAGTCATCAAATATCCGTCCGCGTTTTAACATTTCTTTTCGGGAGATAATTTTGTTCTCTCAACCAGGTTTTGCGGGAGCAAAATATTGCCATCATTGTTGATCTGCGTGAGAATTTAATCCAATGAAATTAAACATTGTCGCAATTCACATTAGCTGTTTTTTCTAACATCAAGCTACAACTTTTAGAACATAATCCTGTCTTGGCAAAGGGTTTGACTGAGTGTTAAGTCCATCATAAGATATAACCAGCTCACTTGATTATCCACTACAATTGTTGGAACAGATCACGGAATGTTTATATTGCACTTACGTATATTAGCGTTTTCTGTAACTTTTGATTTGAAGACTATTTTCAACCAAAACAGCAACACTGTATAATCAATGGCTATATTTAAGCCAAGTTTGAATAGGTAGCTTCAATGAAAAATGCAGAAAATTTGCTCTTGGGGGTAGTAAGAAAGTCAGAATTTTCATTTGATTGCAATAGTTTTTGAGTGATGGTACAAATTTAAAACTTTCTCAACATTATTCATTTAGCTTTATGTGTGGGTAATAGGCATTCTTTCATTGTTAAAACAAAAGCAACATAATTTACTTGAATAAACTTTCATCAAAGTCACTTGTCTGTGGCAGATCATTTTCGAAAACACAACAGAATAGAATTTTAAGGACGACTCTGCAAGGCTAAAATCTTAACTTGAAAGGAAGACAATTGGATTAAAGAACGTTTCCATCCAATCTTAATCTATTAATTTTTAAAATACTTGCTGTCCTTGCCCGGCTTTTTGGCTATCACTGGTTAGTTAAAATTGTGACTTACAGGGACTTACTCATGTTATGGCAAAGTAAAACAAATCTAAAAAGAAGTTGTAAAAACAATCAATTTGAGTTGCAGCTATTCATACAATATCTAGTTGTCCTACATTCAACCGTTAAATATCTAAGGATTAAAGAAAAACAATTATACGGTTCTTATTAAGATTAAAGCACCTACAAGATAGGCCGAGCATGGTCTCAAACATTCGGCAGTTGAAGACGCCAGTACTATCCTGAGCACAGCTTTTCCACAAATTCTCATACAACCTGGAGCTTGTGATCACGCTCCCGTAAACAGTGGAAATCTTCCAGTAATTGTTCGCCAACGTGGATCCAGTAAGCATCCACCCTGCCAGCCCCATCAGGAAACCAGTAATCTCAAAAGCAGCTGCCATAGTCAAGTCTTTGCAATACAGTCTTGTCCCAAGGTGAAAGTCACAAGAAAAAGATCTCCTCGCGTTACGAGCTTGAGCACTGGGAAACCTCTTGCTTCAGGTTCAAACACTCTTTCCCTCTCTGTCACTCTGTGTGCTTCATAAAGGCAACCCAACCTTCGCTCTCTTGCTCAAAGACCATAAAATGATAAGGTGGCACGTAAACGACAATAACTGGGTGTGACCTTGGGTGGCTGTGTTAATTACTAAGGGATGGAGTTTCCTGGTCAGAACAGTATCAACTCTACCATTTTGTTTCAAGAAATCCCCAGAAAAGAACGATGCAATGACGTATTAATCCATAATTAATATTACACAAAATTGACTGAAATGTGGTGCAATACACTCTCTGTACCAAGTAAGTATTTGAATTGTCATTCAGGTGAAGTGACAAGTTATGGACTGGCACAATCACCTTGGTTGAAACAATGCCTTGACTTTTAAGTATGATCTTTGCTATTCTCCATAAACGTTGTGTAAAGAACAGAAATGCAAATGTTGTGCATTGATTCAACCTTGGAAGAGATCCTCTCAAAAATCTGCTTCTCTTGGCTTCACTATGTTGGAACCCTTGAGTCAGACAGTTAAGTTCAGTTAATGTTTGACAAGATATTGATCTGCAGTATCAATACCACACGGGACTTTCAGTGAAACTCGACAATGAGAATGATACTGCAGGGTGAGGAGATGATTCAGTCTGGGGAAGGATCAATTACCCAAATGCAGGCAGGCTGAACCAAATTTGAAACTCTGTTGCAATGATTGGTAATCATTGTATGCAATTTAAAAATAGTCATGATGTGGAGATGCCGGCGTTGGACTGGGGTAAACACAGTAAGAAGTTTAACAACACCAGGTTAAAGTCCAACAGGTTTATTTGGTAGCAAAAGCCACACAAGCTTTCGAGGCTCTGAGCCCCTTCTTCAGGTGAGTGGGAATTCTGTTCACAAACAGAACTTATAAGACACAGACTCAATTTACATGAATAATGGTTGGAATGCGAATACTTACAACTAATCCAGTCTTTAAGAAACAAAACAATGGGAGTGGAGAGAGCATCAAGACAGGCTAAAAAGATGTGTATTGTCTCCAGACAAGACAGCCAGTGAAACTCTGCAGGTCCACGCAACTGTGGGAGTTACAAATAGTGTGACATAAATTCTGATTCTAGGATCGCATGATAAAGACTCAGGAGGAAAAAAGCAGAAATATTTATGTGAAATAGTGTGACATAAACCCAATATCCCGGTTGAGGCCGTCCTTGTGTGTGCGGAACTTGGCTATCAGTTTCTGCTCCGCGACTCTGCGCTGTCGTGTGTCGCGAAGGCCGCCTTGGAGAACGCTTACCCGAATATCAGAGGCCGAATGCCCGTGACCGCTGAAGTGCTCCCCAACAGGAAGAGAACAGTCTTGCCTGGTGATTGTCGAGCGGTGTTCATTCATCCGTTGTCGCAGCGTCTGCATAGTTTCCCCAATGTACCATGCCTCGGGACATCCTTTCTTGCAGCGTATCAGGTAGACAACGTTGGCCGAGTTGCAAGAGTATGTACCGTGTACCTGGTGGATGGTGTTCTCACGTAAGATGATGGCATCTGTGTCGATGATCCGGCACGTCTTGCAGAGGTTGCTGTGGCAGGGTTGTGTGGTGTCTTGGTCACTGTTCTCCTGAAGGCTGGGTAGTTTGCTGCGGACAATGGTCTGTTTGAGGTTGTGCGGTTGTTTGAAGGCAAGAAGTGGGGGTGTGGGGATGGCCTTGGCGAGATGTTCGTCTTCATCAATGACATGTTGAAGGCTCCGGAGGAGATGCCGTAGCTTCTCCGCTCCGGGGAAGTACTGGACAACGAAGGGTACTCTGTCCACTGTGTCCCGTGTTTGTCTTCTGAGGAGGTCGGTGCGGTTTTTCGCTGTGGCGCGTTGGAACTGTTGATCAATGAGTCTAGCGCCATATCCTGTTCTTATGAGGGCATCTTTCAGCGTCTGGAGGTGTCTGTTGCGATCCGTCTGTTGCGGAGCAGAAACTGATAGCCAAGTTCCGCACACACAAGGACGGCCTCAACCGGGATATTGGGTTTATGTCACACTATTTCACATAAATATTTCTGCTTTTTTCCTCCTGAGTCTTTATCATGCGATCCTAGAATCAGAATTTATGTCACACTATTTGTAACTCCCACAGTTGCGTGGACCTGCAGAGTTTCACTGGCTGTCTTGTCTGGAGACAATACACATCTTTTTAGCCTGTCTTGATGCTCTCTCCACTCCCATTGTTTTGTTTCTTAAAGACTGGATTAGTTGTAAGTATTCGCATTCCAACCATTATTCATGTAAATTGAGTCTGTGTCTTATAAGTTCTGTTTGTGAACAGAATTCCCACTCACCTGAAGAAGGGGCTCAGAGCCTCGAAAGCTTGTGTGGCTTTTGCTACCAAATAAACCTGTTGGACTTTAACCTGGTGTATTTAAAAATAGCACAGGGAAAAGCTGGGAAAAACCTTTTCAAAGGTTTTTCAAAGAAAACGCTAATGTTACAGATTCAAGCACAAGATTTTACTCTATGAGATTTGAGTTTGAATCCAGTTCTTAGCAGGAAGAGTAAAAATCTTCTTTCTGAGACTGATCACCAAACCGGTCCATCTGAAGAGTTTGGCTAGTCTTAATCTAGTCCCAACTGGTTGAAAAGTTTACAAATTAGGCATCTCTGTCACAAAGAGCTTTAGAATAGTTGATGCAGGAAACAGCAATATTACCTTGTAATAATAGGGTGCCTGATAATGTTAGGGTTGAGACAAATCATTGGGAGGCAAAGCAAAAAGATTTCAATTTATCGAACCTGGGAGCACAGGGTCGATAAATGGGAAAAATATATATAATTCTCCAGGATGACATTCCTCAGCTTGATGAACCCCATATAGCTTTCTCTTCCAATAATAAAAGTATAAACACTCAGATCCTCCTAGTCAGTCAGTTGTAAAATACATTATATATTGTGGTGTTTTTAATCTCCAGCTTGTGCGGAGGAATGAGTGCGGAGGATGCTAGGTGCAGAGCAGGCTAAGCAAAAGGCAGTTTTGAAGTTAAATTATAAAAAAAACCAAAGAACATAAAATAGCCCTCCAGCCCTCATATCCCCATATTAAAACAAGCATTGGAATTCATTGCCCTATTTGATCCACTGGAGCAAGCTGAGAGGGGTGATTGAAGGCAGCAGTGCTGGTGAGAGATTAATTGAATTGTTTATTTATTTAATTAGTCAGCTAGTGTGTGTATTTTTTTGGCCTTTACTTTAACAGCAGTTTTTCAAGTTTAAAGTGAAAACTAGAAGTGGGCAGCAAAGGAGTCTGGGAAGGGTTTTTTAAGCGCGTGAAGTATAAAAGGTAGGCTGCAGTATACAGCGGGCAGCGTCGGGAGCGGGCAGTGGAGTGTGTGGGAAGCAGAGTGTGAGCTATAAGACTTTGGCTCACAGGGCTTAGGCTGAAAGGGCGAGTAGGGGTGAGTTGAATTCATTTTTGCACTTTCTACCTGGTACTGGCAAGGTATCTAGAGGGGATGGGTGTGCAGGCAGTGCAATGTTCCTCTTGCACTATGTTTGAGGTGAGGGACGACGACAGTGTCCCTACTGATTACACCTGTGGGAAGTGCACCCATCTGCAGCTCCTCCAAAACCGTGTTAGGGAACTGGAGCTGGAGTTGGATGAACTTAGGATCATCAGGGACACAGAGATGGCCATAGACACAAGCTTTAGGAATACAGTTACTCCGAGGATTGAAAACAGATGGGTGACGGTGAGAGGGGCTGGGAGGAAGCAGTCCGTGCAGGGATCCCCGGTGGTCGTTCCCCTTAGCAACAAGTATTCCGCTTTGGATACGGTTGAGGGGGATGACATACCAGTGGGGAGCCGCAGTGAGAGGATCTCCAGCACTGTGTCCGTCTCTGTGGCTCGGGAGGGAAAGGGGGAGAGCGGGAGGGCGATAGTTATTGGGGACTCGTTAGTTAGAGGGATAGATAGGAGGTTCTGTGGCAGCAAAAGAGACTCACGGATGGTATGTTGCCTACCGGATGCCAAGGTCCGTGATGTCTCAGACCGTGTTTTCCAGATTCTGAAGGGGGAGGGGAAACAGTCACAAGTCGTGGTGCACATTGGTACCAATGACATAGGTAAGAGAAGGGACGGGGATTTAAAGCAGGAATTTCTGGAGCTGGGCTGGAAGCTGAGAGCCAAGACAAAACATGTGGTCATCTCTGGTACGTTGCCGGTACCACGTGATAGCGAGTTGAGGAACAGGGAGAGAGTGCAGTTAAATATGTGGTTGCAGGGATGGTGTAGGAGGGAGGGTTTCAGATACGTGGATAATTGGAACACGTTCTGGGGAAGGTGGGACCTGTACAAACAGGACGGGGTGCACCTGAACCAGAGGGGCACCAATATCCTCGGAGGGAAATTTGTTACGGCTCTTCAGGGGGGTTTAAACTAATTTGTCAGGGGAGTGGGAAAGGGAGTTGTAGTCCAGAAGTCAGTGAGGGTGGTGAGGTATTGGGGAAGGTATCAGGGTCAAGGGTGGGTACTGGTAGACAGGAAGGTGGGTTGAAGTGTGTCTACTTCAATGCAAGGAGCATCCGGAACAAGGTAGATGAACTTGGGGCGTGGATTGGTACTTGGGACTACGATGTTGTGGCCATTACGGAGACGTGGGTAGAACAAGGACAGGAATGGTTGTTGGACGTTCCGGGGTATAGATGTTTCACTAAGTGTAGGGAAGCTGGTAAAAGAGGTGGAGGAGTGGCATTGTTAATCAAGGATAGTTTAACGGCTGCAGAAAGGCACTTCGTGGGGGATCTGCACACTGAGGTAATATGGGCTGAAGTTAGAAATAGGAAAGGAGCGGTCACGTTGCTAGGAGTTTACTATAGGCCCCCAAATAGTAATAGAGATGTGGAGGAAGAAATTGCTAAGCAGATTATGGATATGTGTGGGGGTCACAGGGTAGTTGTCATGGGGGACTTTAACTTTCCAAATATTGATTGGAACCTTTGTAGGTCAAATAGTTTGGATGGGGCAGTTTTTGTGCAGTGTGTGCGGGAGGGTTTCCTGACACAATATGTGGATGGGCCGACTAGAGGTGAGGCCACATTGGATTTGGTACTGGGAAATGAACCGGGCCAAGTGTTAGATTTGGTTGTGGGAGAGCAATTTGGAGATAGTGACCACAATTCGGTGTCTTTTGTTATTGCAATGGAGAGGGATAGGGCCGTACGGCAGGGCAAGGTTTACAATTGGGGGAGGGGTAATTATGATGCGATTAGGCAAGAATTAGGGGGCATAAGTTGGGAACAGAAACTGTCAGAGAAAGGAACTAATGAAAAGTGGAACTTTTTCAAGGAACAAATACTGGATGTCCTTGATAGGTATGTTCCTGTCAGGCAGGAAGGAAATGGCCGAGTGAGGGAACCATGGTTCACAAAAGAGGTGGAATGTCTTGTGAAAAGGAAGAGGGAAGCTTATGTAGGGATGAGGAAACAAGGTTCAGATGGCTCGATTGAGGGTTACAAGTTAGCAAGGAATGAGCTGAAAAAGGGGCTTAGGAGAGCTAGGAGGGGACATGAGAAGTCCTTGGCGGGTCGGATCAAGGAAAACCCCAAGGCTTTTTACTCTTATGTGAGGAATAAAAGAATGACCAGGGTGAGGTTAGGGCCGGTCAAGGACAGTAGTGGGAACTTGTGTATGGAGTCAGTAGAGATAGGCGAGGTGATGAATGAATACTTTTCTTCAGTGTTCACCAAGGAGAGGGGCCATGTTTTTGAGGAAGAGAAGGTGTTACAGGCTAATAGGCTGGAGGAAATAGATGTTCGGAGGGAGGATGTCTTGGCAGTTTTGAATAAACTGAAGGTCGATAAGTCCCCTGTGCCTGATGAAATGTATCCTAGGATTCTGTGGGAGGCAAGGGATGAGATTGCAGAGCCTTTGGCGTTGATCTTTGGGTCCTCGCTGTCCACGGGGATGGTGCCAAAGGACTGGAGAATGGCGAATGTTGTTCCTCTGTTTAAGAAAGGGAATAGAAATGACCCTGGTAATTATAGACCGGTTAGTCTTACTTCGGTGGTTGGTAAATTGATGGAAAGGGTCCTTAGGGATGGGATTTACGACCATTTAGAAAGATGCGGATTAATCCGAGATAGTCAGCACGGATTCGTGAAGGGCAAGTCGTGCCTCACAAATTTGATAGAATTTTTTGAGGAGGTAACTAAGTGTGTTGATGAAGGTAGGGCAGTTGATGTCATATACATGGATTTTAGTAAGGCGTTTGATAAGGTCCCCCATGGTCGGCTTATGATGAAAGTGAGGAGGTGTGGGATAGAGGGAAAGTTGGCCGATTGGATAGGTAACTGGCTGTCTGACCGAAGACAGAGGGTGGTGGTCGATGGAAAATTTTCGGATTGGAGGCAGGTTGCTAGCGGTGTGCCGCAGGGATCAGTGCTTGGTCCTCTGCTCTTTGTGATTTTTATTAATGACTTAGAGGAGGGGGCTGAAGGGTGGATCAGTAAATTTGCTGATGACACCAAGATTGGTGGAGTAGTGGATGAGGTGGAGGGCTGTTGTAGGCTGCAAAGAGACATAGATAGGATGCAAAGCTGGGCTGAAAAATGCCAAATGGAGTTTAACCCTGATAAATGTGAGGTGATTCATTTTGGTAGGACTAATTTAAATGTGGATTACAGGGTCAAAGGTAGGGTTCTGAAGACTGTGGAGGAACAGAGAGATCTTGGGGTCCATATCCACAGATCTCTAAAGGTTGCCAGTCAAGTGGATAGAGCTGTGAAGAAGGCCTATAGTGTGTTAGCTTTTATTAACAGGGGGTTGGAGTTTAAGAGCCGTGGGGTTATGCTGCAACTGTACAGGACCTTGGTGAGACCACATTTGGAATATTGTGTGCAGTTCTGGTCACCTCACTATAAGAAGGATGTGGAAGCGCTGGAAAGAGTGCAGAGGAGATTTACCAGGATGCTGCCTGGTTTGGAGGGTAGGTCATATGAGGAAAGGTTGAGGGAGCTAGGGCTGTTCTCTCTGGAGCGGAGGAGGCTGAGGGGAGACTTAATAGAGGTGTATAAAATGATGAAGGGGATAGATAGAGTGAACGTTCAAAGACTATTTCCTCGGGTGGATGGAGCTATTACAAGGGGGCATAACTATAGGGTTCGTGGTGGGAGATACAGGACGGATATCAGAGGTAGGTTCTTTACGCAGAGAGTGGTTGGGGTGTGGAATGGACTGCCTGCAGTGATAGTGGAGTCAGACACTTTAGAAACATTTAAGCGGTTATTGGATAGGCACATGGAGCACACCAGGATGATAGGGAGTGGGATAGCTTGATCTTGGTTTCAGATAAAGCTCGGCACAACATCGTGGGCCGAAGGGCCTGTTCTGTGCTGTACTGTTCTATGTTCTATGAAAGAGTACAGGACCATTTGGAGCTGTCAATCAAACAGTGAAATGGCAGGTACCCTACTGTGGTAATGGGCTGTTATGAAACCAGTCATACACACTAATGTTTATGTCAACAGACAGAGTGAAACAGGTAGCAATCATTTATTTTAACACTTTGGACAGTCTATTCAAAGAGTTAAAGGGCAGGCATTTTAACTGTCTTGACAGCTTCCCATCGGCAATTCAGCATGATACCTTTCAGAGTTGTTTTTAACAGTTTTAAAAGCTTCACGGTTCCAATGATTTTATGCACTTCTTACACAAATTCATGCCTACTTTTAACAACCCCAAAGGACATTTTACCTCTTCCAAAGTGCACCTGACCTCTCCCAAAGGACTGTTTATCTCCATAAAGGTGTCCCAGCGCTTTATCCAAAGGGGCATTGTACCTCTCCAAAAGGATATTCTGGCTATTCAAATGAATCCACAACGTTCCGGCCTATTCCCACGAGGTTTAATTTGTGCAGGTCAGATTTCAGATATCGCTCATGATGAAACCGCACATGGCAGCTGCCTCTGCAAAATGCGTACAGGTGAACCCTGCCAGAGCCTGTTCCCACCCCTGTGAAAATGGTCATTACCATGTTTGGCACGCGGAGTTTGCAGATTCAGGACTCTCTGGCCATTTTCACAGTGATGGAGAGCATTCCTGTCATGGTGAATATCCAGGCCTGTGTATTTGTTTGAACATTGGGTGAGATAGCATCAAGCTGGGTCAGATATTCTGCTGGTATGCAATGTATTACATAAGAACATAAGAACTAGGAGCAGGAGTAGGCCATCTAGCCCCTCGAGCCTGCCCCGCCATTCAATAAGATCATGGCTGATCTGAAGTGGATCAGTTCCACTTACCCGCCTGATCCCTATAACCCCTAATTCCCTTACCGATCAGGAATCCATCTATCCGTGATTTAAACATATTCAACGAGGTATCCTCCACCACTTCAGTGGGCAGAGAATTCCAGAGATTCACCACCCTCTGAGAGAAGAAGTTCCTCCTCAACTCTGTCCTAAACTCTGTTCTATTCTTATTGAAACATATAAGATGATTAGAGGTTTAGATAGGGTGGATAGTGATAGCCTTTTTCCTGTGATGGAGAAATCCAGCACGAGGGGGCATGGCTTTAAATTGAGGGGGGGTAGTTATAGAACCGATGTCAGGGGTAGGTTCTTTACCCAGAGGGTGGTGAGGGATTGGAATGCCCTGCCAGCATCAGTAGTAAATGCGCCTAGTTTGGGGGCGTTTAAGAGATCCGTAGATAGGTTCATGGACGAAAAGAAATTGGTTTAGGTTGGAGGGTCACAGTTTTTTTTTTTTTTTAACTGGTCGGTGCAACATCGTGGGCCGAAGGGCCTGTTCTGCGCTGTAATGTTCTATGTTCTATGTTCTAAACTGACCCCCCTTTATTTTGAGGCTGTGCCCTCTAGTTCTAGTTTCCTTTCTAAGTGGAAAGAATCTCTCCACCTCTACCCTATCCAGCCCCTTCATTATCGTATAGGTCTCTATAAGATCCCCCCTCAGCCTTCTAAATTCCAACGAGTACAAACCCAATCTGCTCAGTAAGTATTGGCTCACTTGGACAAGGGGGTGGCTGAGGGAACAGAAACCCTGCAAAAAATATACATCGCAAAATAATACACCAGAAATAATAGAAGAAGGAAGAGAAATTGGTAAGATTCCATCTTCAATACCAATGTGATACCAAGCTAAGATGTACCAGTGAATGTGAGGGATCAGCTGGGTTGGTCCTCTTGCTCCTAGACAGGTGACATGGTCTGAGATTGCCATTAAAGGTGAATCCGTTTCTCTTCTGGTGTCTTGTCTCAGAGGTTGCTGTGCCATCAGTGTACAATTACATTTTTCAATGTGCCTTTAAAGTGGTCCAGTTGTGCTCCACTGATGTGTTGCAGAACACATCTGCCCCCAAAATCTGCTGGCAATTTCCTCATTTGAACTCAGCTCTTTCTTTTCTGAACGACATATACCTGTACTTCAGTACTTACTGAGCTGCAAGACATGTCATTCTACAGTCACCATCCCCCAAGGGTATCACAAATTCCATCCTCTCTGTACTATCCGCCTCACTCGCTATTGCCAAGCTAAGATGTGGACTGCCTCTATGGCTTCCCTGATGCACTAGACATGAGCAGATTCAAAAGTGTTCACTTTCCCCCCTCAGGATTCTTTGCTCTGAAGACATGGACTCAGACTTTCATTTCTGGGTCGGTCAGGAGAATTCCTGGCTTGGTGAACCTGACCTTTAAAAACTGCAGGCGGAACTTGTGGTTTTTGGACAGGAGGGTGGGGGAGGGGGTTGGGGCTGGACAACTCAGAAGTAGTGAGAAGTCAGAAGTGGACGTCTTGGGTGCAAATAGAAAGCGGACATTCAGAAAGGCCCACTTGAGAATTAGATCATCAGTGCTGAAATCCCTGAACCTTGGAGGAGACAGCCTTGCCTTGTCAGGTGAGTGTCCAAGTTGCGAACGTTGTCCAACTGTTGGCTGACCATGGAACAGATGGCCAATCATGAGCTTTCGTTATGGATGAATTGTCATTGTTGCCACCTATTCAAAGTGTATTCCACTGAAAACATGGAGTGGATTCTCAAGGCATACATGGAGTTGGCATCATATTGGCGCCACTGCCTGGTAAAGGTATTATACAGTCATGTAGTTAGTTGTAAAGACTCCGTGGGTGGATGAATTGATAAACAGAAACGTGATCATTATCCCATTGACTCGCCTACTTACTACCCACATATCAGGACACACCCACACTGTTGACCTTTGACTTGGTCCCCCACAATATAACAGAGTGACTAAGAGGGAGGAAACAGTCAGGCTGTCAGTGATTGCAGAGCACAGCATATCATTTCAGAGTCACAGCCACAACATACATGATACCAAGCATTTGTCAGAGCCATTGGGGGCGGCTTTACCACTTCGCCCTGTCGCAGGAGGAACCGATAAAATCGCGAGAAATCAGTTTCGTGCCCGATTTCTCACCTCTCATGATCTTACCAGCACTCGATATTCACCCATTTCTGGTGAGAGACTGAATAAATTATTTAAATATATGGGAATTTAAATGATATTAGCGAGCTTGGAACAGAGTTGTCCAGGCTCACTTGCCTTTGTGGCCTCGCTGGGAGAGGTTCTCTCCACCAAGGAAAACACCTGGTCCCCATAAACGGGGGCCAGTCGTGATGGCCTCGCCAGTAGAACTGGAGGCCATTGAGGCCCCCCACCCCCCCTCCCCCCCCCGGGAGGTCAAGGGCAAGGGGGTGTGCCCCTTGGGCAGTGACAGCCTGGCAGTGCTGGGGGCGGAGCCTGAGGGGTGGGTCCCACAGGGGCAGGGCCTGAAGGGGCGAGGACCAAAGGGGGGGGGGCATGAAGGGCCAAGGCCAGGGCAGGGCTGATGGGGCAGGCCGATGGGTAGGGAGGAGGGCCCACTGCCACTCTGCACGCGATTGTTGAGGTCTGGCCTGCAGGGGGATTGCACCCAAGATGTCCACTTCTGACTTCTCACTACTTCTGAGGTATTTCTGGGTAGGGCGTGCTCGTGATCGGCCATGGGCCGCCGGAATATCTCGGAGGGGGCTGGGGTGCTTTGTCGAGGCCGGCTGCAGCAGCAGATAGCTGACAGATCTCTTTCTCACACCTGTCAGCTCTCTGCTGGTTGCCATCGCTCATGTGCAGCCGATGCCATCCATCTCATTAAAACGGTGGTGCTTACCTCCAGTGGCATCCCTTGGGTCTACAAACTGGCTGTGTATCTGGTGAAAGAAATATGTCACCAGGGCACACCATCGTGAAAGGGCTCAATGTAAAGGTTGCTGGCTGGGAGGGCTTGGTCCCATCTCCTGGTAAAGGGTTAACCAACGGGACCTAGTCTCAGGCAAGGACAGCGTTAAGGTTATGGTTGCAGTGGCTGGCCGGGAAGTTAGGGTCCCTTTCCTGGGCAGTGGGGTTAGGGTTAGGGCTAGGGTTAGGGTGAGGGATACAGCCGCTGGCCGGGAGGTTCAGGATCCGTCCCCCGGCAGAGGCCATTCAGCTGTGCTAGTTCTTTGAAAGCACTGTTCAATTAGTCCCACTGCCCGCCTTCTCCCCATAACCAGCTAATTTATCCAATTCCACATTTGGTCTACTTCCACCCCTCTTCCAGGCAGTGCATCAGCACAACTCATTGCTCACATTCTTTTCCCCCTAATTTCTCATAAAGTTCTTTTGCCAAACATTTTAATTTTGTCCTCCTTAGTTATTGCCACTGGAAAAATATTTTGCTTATTTATTTGTTTAGAGGATATGAGCATTGCAGGCAAGGCCAGTATCTTGTGCGCATCCCTCATTGTCCTCAAGAAGGTGACAGTGAGCTTGAATCACGGCTGTCCATCTGGTGTAGGTATACCTATGGTGTTGTTAGGAAGGGAGTTCCAAGATTTTGACCCAGTTCTAACTGTCCAATTAAAGATGAAGAGTGGGTTCTTGAAGCAAATAGGAGGCTGCAGCCCTTTTTTGCAGGGTTAGGGAGAGAGAGGTGGAACCTCCTTGTTTGAGGCTCTCTCTCAGCAACTTCAAATTTGAACTAAGAAATGCTCACAGCTTCCCGGGCCACCATTGTGGAATGGTTACATCTTCATGGTAGTCCACGACTGCAACCGTGGCCAAGAGAGCAGGAAACGGAGGGCCTCATCATTATCCGGAGGCAGTGGCCTCCCAATCTGCTGTTACAAAGCCACCTCTGGGTAGCTGACATACTCCTGAGACCACAGGGGCCCGGCCCACTGGGGCCCACAGGCCAACCGAACAGAATAGCAAGACATGTGGCTGAAAATTCAGAATCCAGTTCTTCAACTCTGTGAAAATTCAGGCTGTTTTCCAGTTCTACGCAAACCCTTTTTCCAGTGGTCACTTCTTAACCAATATGCCGACTCAAATAAAAGCGTATCAATTTAAAATGACATAGGCTGGAATCTTCTGAACATTTTCATCAGCAGGGTCTTCTGGTCTTGCCGATGGCGAATCCCCACTATGGATTTCCCAGCAGCGGGGCATGCAGATAAGGGAACACCCCGTTGATAGTGGCGGGATCTTCTGATCTCACTGCCGGCTATTGGCGGGCTGCCTCCACCGCTGTGAAACCCACTGCATGAAAAATCCCACTCATATTATTGTGTTCATCACAATATGTTTAATCTCACATATACACAGTCAAAGGAAAAAATCATCGTTGCTGCAGGTGAAATATGCTATGTACCAAATCAAAATGATTGCGAGTGAGATTTGTTAAAGGGTCTATTATTTTACAGATCGAAGAGTAGACTATCTCCCAGGATTCTCTCAATCTCCCACCCTAACAAGAAGCTTTCCGGAATACTTGAGGAAATGGTGTGAACAGATATTGCTTCTGATCTTCCAATGAACTTAGCACAGTAATTAGGTGAATCTCTGTGGAAAATCTACCCCCCCCCCCCTCGCACCGCCCACCGCCCCCCCTTCCCCAAATCTCACATTTGTGGGATCGGTGGCACAGTAGTTAGCATTGCTGCCTTACAGTGCCAGGGACCTGGGTTCGACTCACAACTTGGATCACTGTCTGTGTGGAGTTTGCATGTTCTCCCTGTGTCTGCATGGGTTTCTTCCTACAGTACGAAAGACGTGCTGGTTAGGTACATTGGCCATGCTAAATTCTCCCTCAGTGTACCCGACCAGGCACCGGAGTGTGGTGACTGGGGGATTTTCACAGTAACTTCATTGCGGTATGAATGTAAGCCTACCTGTGACACCAATAAATAAACTTTACTTATTCTTCTTTGCTGCAGGATTGCACTAAAGTGTATATTTCAGATGAGATCATCAGGCGGTGACAGGATGGGTTTATTTAACATCAAATCATTCACTGCAGCACGTTTCCCCCACATGGTGCAAGTGAATAGCATTTTCACTGTTTAGCACTTTTGCACATTATTCAGTGTGATTCAATGTGGCAATGATCCTGTCGTATTTACATACTTTAGTGTGAAAGTTGGAATAAGTACTGCTACTAAACAGATGCTTTACAGGCTCACAACAAATCCTACCCTCCACATCAAACCCATGGCGATGTTGTTGATTCTTAACAGCCCACTGAAAAGGTCCAATGTACCAAACCGCTACTGAAACAATATGGACTGCAATGGTTCAATAGGGCAACTCACCACCACCTTCCAAAGGGCAATTAGGAATTGGCAAATGATGGCCTTGGCAGCGACGCTCACATCCGATCGACAATTAAAATATATAAATAAAGTATGCACACGCTCACATAGGGGGCAATCTTACCAAAATAATTCTAAGTCTAGAATGGGAGTGAAAACGGGAGAGTTTGGAGAGGGTACAGAAAAGATTTAGAGAGGCTTTGGAGAGGGTACAGAAAAGATTTACCAGGATGTTGCCTGGTATGGAGGGCATTAGCTATGAGGAGAGGTTGGAGAAACTTGGTTTGTTCTCACTGAAGTGACGGAGGTTGAGGGGAGACCAGATAGATAGACCTGACAAGATTATGAGAGGCATGGACAGAGTGGATAGTCAGAAGCTTTTTCCCAGGGTGGAAGAGTCAATTACTAGGGAGCATAGGTCTAGGGTGCGAGGGGCAAGGTTTAAAGGAGATGTACGAGGCAGATCTTTTACACAGAGAGTAGTGGGTGCCTGGAACTCGTTGCCGGGGGAGGTAGTGACTTTTAAGGGGCATCTTGACAAGTACATGAATAGGATGGGAATAGAGGGATATGGTCCCCAGAAGGGTAGGGGGTTTTAGTTAAGTCGGGCAGCATGGTCAGTGCAGGCTTGGAGGGATGAAGGGCCTGTTCCTGTGCTGTAATTTTCTTTGTTCTTTGTTCTTTGTTAATTTCACATCCGTTTTTTTGGCGAGGCCACCAGTCGAATCTTATGGCACTCTGTGCAATAAAAAAGCCTCGATTTGTTTCTGACCAGGAGGGGGCACGAGGCTGAATACGCTGGACATCTGGTGCCCTTAAGATTGCGAGGGGTGAGATGTTGACTGCGAACCCGATTTCTCAGCTCTCTCGTGACCAGTTCACCCCGCCCACGGGCCAGTGGGGCGAGAAGGTAAGATCACAGCCATAATACATACAATACATTTCTCTAAACGTCTGCTTGGTGATGTCACATCCAAAGTACCACACACTAATTTATGGCAATTTAATCTCCAATAAAGGCACTGAGAATAGAATGTGAAATGAAGGTGGAAAAATGGGACCGGCTGCGATCTAATGCATGAATTTCTGATGTCTACTCCCATCATGAAGGCTAAAATGGAAACATTTTCTGATGATTTCATTTTGCATGCATCATGAAGTCCTTGGCAGTGTAAATACTCCCTCATTTATATAAAATGTGCCAAGATTAAGAACTTGGGGTGTCATTTATGATTTACGGTGCTTGAATTAATATCTGGGTCCCACATTTACTGACAATTTACCAACAATTGGTCTCCTTAGGAAGGATATTATTGCAATAGAGACAGTGCAACGAAGGTTCACCAGATTTGTTCCCGGGATGGCAGGACTGTCTTTTGAAGAGAGATTGGGAAATTGGGCATGTGTTCTTGATGCGCGTTATCATACACGAGGCTTGATGCTCAGGAAATAAAGGCTTTTATTTGCTGTAACAAGGCAGCTACCAATTATATACACGATCCCAGACTGAGGGGTCCCAGCCAGAGCAGGGACCTTTATACCTCTCCCAGGAGGCGGAGCCCGACTGGGATGTACCACAATACTACAATACAAAGGTGTAACAACCCCACCCTAACCCCAACAGCAACAAGTAGCACAACCCATCCCTAACCCAACAGCAACATATGTACATACTTGTAGTACTGGCCAGACCCTGGCTCAGTACTATCCAGTGGGAACCAACGATGGTTCACCACAGTTCTCCAGAGTTTGGAAGAATGAGAGGTGATCTCATTGACGCGTACAAAATACTTAAAGGGATAGACCAGGGAGAAACAAGTAAGATATTTCCTTTGGCTGGAGAATCAAGAACCAGGGACACAATTTCAAAACAAGGGAGAAGCCACTTAGGATCGAGATGAGGACAAATTTCTTTGTTCAGATGGTTGTGAACCTTTAAAACTCTCTAACCCAGAGGGCTGTGCAAGCTCAGTCATTGAGTACATTTAAAACAGATCGCTATATATCAATGACATAAAGGGATATGGGCCAGTGTGGGGGAAAAAAGGCATTAAAATGGATGATTGTACTGAATGGCGGAGCATGCTCGACGGGCTAAATGGCCAACTCCTGCTTCTATGTTCCTATGCCTGGACAGAGGTCAGTGCTGGGTAAAGTGATAGATTGGGTGAGGTTGTTGAGCAACACTTCAACGGTAGAAAAATGGTAAACATTGCCAAACTATTGTTGAGCAATGTTGGATAAGGATAAATACATTCCCAAATCCTAAAAACTCAGACCAAACAAACGCAACCTCAAAGGGATTAACAAACAAATCCAAAGTGAGCAAGAGGGAAAATAACATGTAGAATTTTGCAGGGAAAGAGATATTGTGGATGAATAAAAAGGTTGTTGAAGCATGTTTATAAAGGTTCTCATTCAGGCAAAGAAAAATGAGAAAAACATAGTATCTGGAGATAAACCTGTTGGAAAGTAATTCAGTGGTGCACAACAAGAGGGTAATCAAAGAGACGAGAATCTTCAAAGATGCAACTAAAATTGAAACTGAGAATGAGCACAAAATAATAAATATTAGTATGTCAACACCTTTCAAGTATTTACAAATGAAGAGAAGGGCACATGCTCTCGCGTGACAAAGATATCCCAAGTAAAATTAATCATTTCATTATAATTGGGATGGAAATCCGATTCAGGCTAAATTAGCTAACTACAAATAAATCTCTTGGCATGGATAACATCTGTTGCCCGAATTCTGAGAGAGACGATAGGGAGGAGATTTATGAGGTGCTAACAATCATTAAGAAGGACTCACTGGGCTGTGGGAATGTATGGGGAATTTAGAAAGAGGCTATTGGAATTGAACTGAAAAAAGGCCAACCAGAAACTGCAAACAATAGACTCACTCTGTAAATTTATGTAAGTAATTATCAGGAGCAATCATAGAACAATAGGATCCCGACAGTGCAGAAAGAGGCCATTCAGCCCATCAAGTCTGCACTGACTCTCCAAAAGAGCATCTTACCCAGACCCAACCCACCCTACCCCGGTAACCCCATGCATTTACCATGGCTAATCCACCTAACCTACACATCTTTAGAGACTAAAAGGCAATTTACCATGGCTAATCCACCTCACCTGCATATCTTTGGACATTAAAGGGCAATTTAGCATGACCAATCAACCTAACCTACACATCTTTGGACAGTGGGAGGAAACCAAAGCACCCGGAAGAAAACCTATGCAGATATGGGAGAATGTGCAAACTCCACACAGTCACCCAAGACTGTAATCGAATCCTGGTCCCTGGTGCTGTGAGGCAGCAGTGCTAACCACTGTGCCACTGTGGCTTCCTGTACATTGACCATCTATAAAAACAGCAGCCATTGTGGACTCAGGACTCCATCCGGCCTGTCTCTTTGACTTCTCTTAGCAAGTAAAGACCCAAGTAGACGATGGGATGCCCTGTGCTGTGGTGTGCCTCAACTTCCAAAGGGCATCTGATAAAGTTGTAAGTGAAAAGCAATTAAACAAACTCAGGAATCAAGGTAAATCCTGGCAAAGCAGAAGAAACTGCTTGAGGACAAGGCACACTCACTAGCAAGTGGACTTGGGGCCAGAAGAGATGATAAGTTATTTTAATTATTTAGTTTTGTTTCCCATGGGCCAGAAGAAAAAGGAATGCTCATTTTGGCCGAGAAGAAATCCATGAGCCAACCCATCCTAGGCTTGCTTTCTGTTATGTATTTCAGTGGTTGCATGATTGCTTTAAGAGCCAGCCACGAGTTGATAGTGATGTGATTAAGGAGGTTTCACAGGCTCCTGTTTTAGTTTCATGTTCTACTCTGCACAGGAACAACTCCAAGGATAAACCTGTTTTGTAATTTTGAATCCACATGTGTAATCCACATCTTTTTCTTTTTGTTAAAGCCCACAACCCCTAACATAGTTAGGACATTATAAAAAGGAAATTTGCGACTAGTTGGTATTAACAATCTCTCAGACCCCAATTATAAAGGTCCTGTAACAGCTCTCCTGAACACCATGGGCGGTGTTCATTTTACCATAACTAGTGAATGCACTTGCCTTAATTGTGAAGCGTGCCCCATCGTGGTTAGCAGTGCCAGGGATCCAGGTTCAATTCTGGTCTTGGGTGACTGTTTGTGCTGAATTTGCACTTTCTCCCTATGTCTGCATGTTTTCCTCCGGGTGTCCTGATTTCGTCACACAGTCCAAAGATATGCAGGTCAGGTGAATTTGCCATGGTGAATGCACGAGGTAATGGGGATAGGGCGGAGGGGAGGGCCTGGGTAAGATGCTCTTCGGAGAGTCAGTGCAGACTCAATGAGTTGAATGGCCTCCTTCTGCACTGTTGGGATTCAATGGTTTTCTGCTTCTAATTGACTTCCAATGCTGCCAGGCCCTAATAGCCCCACTGCCCTTCCAACCTCCGGTTTTCAGTTCTGTGTGAAACCCAGGACAATCTCCAGATGCTGCCAAAATAAGGAACAATTTCTAATGTCAATAAAGCCTACCCAATACTAATAAATACCAAAAGCTAGGCATTCTTGACATTAGCTATCAGAAATGTTTTGGGAGCAGAGTTTCCATCCACCTTTTGTCAAAAATGACGCTATTCCAAAACTCTAACGATGGGGCACGCTTCACAATAGAGGCAAGTGCATTCACTAGTTATGGTAAAATAAGGCATGCACAAAGGAGAGTACACAGAATGATAAAAGTATTTTACTCCCAACCCCCTCAACAACCTCATTAAAATTTACTCTGATACTCTGGTGAGGCAGTTACCATCAGAGCCTTAACCACAACACTCCAAGCTTAGTGACTTGCCTCTAACTGGAGACCTTGCCGAACATTCATGATGTTCATAGAATATTGGACCGAGTTATAGAATTCAATCTTGCAAGTGCTGTTGAAAATCCCCAGAGAACCATTTAACCATTTGAGAGTTTGACTTATTTAGTCCCTGTAAATTAACAATCACTCATGGGCATTAAAACGATGGCGGAAGAATTTTCTGAGGATGACACTTGCGCCGCTGTCACAGCGTACACTGAACTGCAGCAGCAACACTCTACATTTGTGAGTGGAATATCTGACCACACATGCAGTGGAGTTAGGACAGTGGAGTGTGAGGAGCTCGGAGGAGATTTCCAGCAAATGTGCCCTTGGCAAGAGCAATATCATTGGAGGTCTGCTAGGATTCAGAAAGGGTTTGTTTAGGAAATGGATATAAAATCCCCTTGAGCATATTTTAAATCGCACCCGTGACCAGATATTCAGGAGAAGTTTCCACTTACAGTTTAAGGAGAGCAAAGAACTGTAATAGATACATTGTACTATCCCCATCGCATTGGCAGTGCATGTATTCCAGAGGCCATCATAGATCCAGCTTGCTGTAATTAGTGTAGTAGATGTGCTGGAGATCCTCCACTCATTGGCTGTCGTGGAAACAAAGGTAAGGACCACTCCCACGAAGGCCAGAGATAGAGAGAATACCTGAATGACAGTCACTCCCATTTCTTCCTATCGCTGAATAAGCGAATGTGAAGCAAGAGAACCTGAAGCTCTTTATCTGCAGAGAAACAAATAGAGTGAGCGTTAGTTATGTGTCTAGCCCTGGAGTTTGGGAAATAGCCTCCTTGTTAAAGTGATAGAGTGTTGGTCGGATCAGGATGAACGTGCAAAGCAATGGGAATGGACCACTTTGACCAAACATTTGCATAAATAGCATTTTCTGTTTGTGAAATACTCAGATAAGTGCGTTATTTTTACATAAATAAAGTAAGGACTTTAGAATCTTACGTAAGCAATTGAATGTGTTGCACGATTCATTTTCAAAAAAATTGGGATGCACTATCACTGGTTCTGGATTTGTTAGTCATCTGGAAAAAGTTATTTTCATTATTCGAACACACCAAGACTTTACCTTCTGCAAATCATGTTGATTTTTTAAAATTGCATTTCGATTGATTTATTGGGGAAATCTGGATGACTCGAAATAAAGGTTAGAGCAAACTGGCCTTTGGCATTTCTCCCCAACACCTTTCACTCATGATTTATTACATGCTTTAAAATTCAATTAGCTACAAATCCATTTTTAAAAAGTTGATTAGTAAATAGTCATTTATTAACAGTTGGAAACTTCTGGTATTTTTGAACTACAGTTTGGTTCATTAAACAAGTCACAAAGTAGTTTTGAGATTTCTTTTCCTATTACCTCCTCTCAAACTTAGCCACATCTTAGTCACATCTCATGGAACCTTGCATTAACTGAAAAACAATTATAAAAGTGACCTTAAAGCAGCCTCTATAGCTTATCAAAGCTGACTGCCTTGATAAAAGCCTTTGTAAATCATAGAATCCCTACAGTCCAGAAGAGGCCATGCAGCCAATCATGTCTGCACCGGCTCTCTGATAGAGTATTTTACCTAGACCCTGTCCCCTGCCCTATCCCTATAATCCCACACATTTATCATGGTTAGTCCATCTAACCTACACATCTTGGAACACTAAGGGGCAATTTAGCATGGCCATCCACCTAACCCGCACATCTTTGGGCTGTGAGAGGAATCCGAAGCACCCGAAGGAAACCCATGGAGACACAGGGAGAATGTGCAAATGTTTCAAAAGCTATAATAATCCCAAAGCAAAAGTGGTTTTTCTTATGGTTTAAGTTTGAATATTTCTATTCACTCCCCACAAGAACAAAGAAATAGAAAAAAAGTAACCTGCAATCCTCTTCCCCAAAGTCTCTCAAGATGTGGCTAATTACGGATTTCACAACTGAGGCTGGATATGCGAGGGCAGTAAGGGAATTGGGTAAATAGTGTTAAAGTACAGGTTGGCCATGGACTAAATGACTGACACAACAAAGAGAGGCTGAATCGTCTCCCCCTGTATCTATGATATGGTGATCTACTGTAAGTTAAGAGTAAGTGTTAACTTGCTTTAATTGGTAGCACTCTTCCTTCTAAATCTGAAGGTTGTGGTTTCAGGTCTATGATTTGAGCATACAATTCAGGTTGACATTTTGCAACAGTACTGAGGATATGTCGCACTGTTGGAGGATTTTTTACTTAATGAAACATCAAACTAAAATCTTATTGGTTATGTTTTGGCACCATTCGTTGAAGAGCTGGGGTTTTCCCAATCTTCTGGCCAATGTTCCTCTCTTAAAACATACTGTCACCACCAAAGACAGGTCAACTGGTCACTCAATTAACTATCATTTATTTAATCTTGCTGTGTACAAAATATTTGCAAAGAAATATTTGCCAAATGCGTGTAATTGGGACAAGCTGGGAGGGCCCCATGGTCAGCATGGACAGGACTGTTTCTGTGCTGTTTTGCTCTCTGACTCTATGGGCGGGATTTTACATCCGCGCTCGGGCGAGATCGTAAAATCCCGCCCGAAGTCAACAGAGATTTCCATTCTGCGAGCAGGAATCAGGGAGGGCAAGGCAGTAAAATTCCAGCCTATGACTCTAAACCAGCAGCTGCATTGCATATCACAATAGTAAGCTGTTGATTGTAAAGTATTTTGGGATGTTCCATAGTGCTCTGTATAATCCAAACACTTTCTTACTTATATCATGCCCAGTAAAGGCATGTCATATTCCAAACTTTAAAAACGGGCTGTATTCAGTATGGAATCTTCTGAAACTGCCTTTCCTTTTAAAAATGGGATTAAAAGCTATAAGATAGCTGGCTGGGTTTCAGGTAGCTTTTGCAATTTCTGCATTGACTCAAAACTTCAGAAGGCTCCAAATATTATGGGATGACCATGAGTGGAGCACTTCCCTAGAATGGATATACCAAAACAAAACTGTTATTGGAATTCACACCTCCTATTGTTTGTGGACTTACCCAAATCTCCAAACCTATGGACAAGATGCACTGTACCCCAGCTTGAAACTTAACAAAGAGAACTGTAGAGAAACCAGTCTAAACATAAGTAGATGTGAATGGTCACCATCCACACTACACCACCCCATCCACCTCCCCCTCCCCCTCCCCCTCCCCCCCCCCCCCCCCGCCCCCCCCCCCCCCACCACCCCATCCACCTCCCCCTCCCCCCGCACCCCCCCCCCCCCCCCAACCCCAGCCACAGCCCCATTGTGTAGCAACAGCTTCAAACTTCACATCATTCTGGGCCGACAATAGAAGTAGTGATCATGTGGCCACCTGATCAAAACTGTCTTCAGATAACTTATCTTGTTTCAAGCACCAAGGAGAAACAATTCAGTCTGCAAACTAACAGCAAGAAACTGCAGCAACAGCAAAGATGGCAATGTCCATGCTTAAAACTGAAAACTGTAATATAGTTCAGTCTCCAAATCTGTTCATTTTCAGGTTCACCACGATACAAAACTGATCTCCAAACAATAAGACAACAAGCAAATAACTTTCTGACCTGCTAAAAATCCATCCCTTTGAGGGAATCCTCAACAACTTTGATATATAACTTTGGACATTGAATTCTCACGGCTACTGGAAAAACCCTTTACTTCATCAAGTCTGCACCTAGATGAGCCAATCATGGGACTTATGAACTGTTCCTTTGTTTATGATTTGTAAAATTGCACTATCATCTTTAACAATACTTTTCCTCAAGTGTGTGTGTGCATGTGTGTGTGTGTGTGTGTGTGTGTGTGTTTGTGTAAGATATAGGGTGGGATATTCCGGCCGCGCTCACCCCAAAACTGGAAAATCCCACCCGAGGTCAACGGACCTTTGCATGGTCCACCCCCTCACCCATTATGATTCCTGTGGTGAGAAGTTGGGAAAACTCCCCCCGTAGTGTTAGATTTTTGGGCTGAACATGTGAATATCTAATTCTCTTTATTTAAACACACAAAAGCTTGTTTTTCAAATTGCCCATACACTCAAGGGTTAAGAAGCACACACATCTTCCCTTACAAAATAACAATGATTGTAGACAGTAAGGGAACAGAACTGGGGTTACAGTTCTCTTTTATCCCTATCCATAACACTTAACCTTTTGTTACGATCTCAGCTGATGTTCCCACTGAGCAAGTCGGGTCTGAAAGTATAAGCTGACTTGATAGATCCTAAAGTCACTGAACTAATAATTCAGAGACCCAGGATAATGCTGTGGGGACCCTAGTTCAAATCCTACCGTGGCAGATAGTGAAATTTGAATTAAATAAAAATCTGGAATTAAAAGTCTAATGATGATCATGAAACCATTGTTGATTGTCATAAAAACCCATCTGGTTCATTAATGTCCTTCAGGGAAGGAAATCTGTTGCCCTTACCTGGTCTGGCCTACATGTGACTCCAGACCCACAGAAATGTGGTTGACTCTTAAATGCCCTCAGGGTTGTGCTTGAAATGCTGGCCTAGCCAGCCCAATGGGAGGGAAATGGAAGAATTTCCCACCTGTCTTTTGGGCATACTTAGTACTTAGTTTCATGAATCTCCGGCACTCTGCATCACAGAGTGCCTCAGAGAGATTCACGCTAGTAAGTGGGAGGTGGAGACTGAACCTGCCCGAGAGACCAGAATCAGCATACTGAGTAGGCCACTGACAAATCGGTGCATGTGCACTGCCCCACCCCACCTTCGCTGGCCTCCTGATCACTGGCCTCCCCGATGTTATCCTCGACCTCCCATCGCCAGCCTGCCTGACCACCCCCCCCCCCCCCAATTGCTGGTCTGCCCGATACCTCCCCAATTGCTGGCCTGCCTGACATCCCACCCGCGCCCCCCCACCCCCCACCCCCCCGTACCCAAGGCCAGCCCCAATTACCAGCCCTCCCTTTGCCAGCCTCGAACTCCCCTCCCCTGTTGGCCAGCCCCGATCACCCCCACTCTCCTTCCCCCATCAATCCCATTGCAGAGTGCACAGCGGGTTTCCCTACAATCAACTGTTGCTGTTTCCCTATTATCAACATCCTAGGAGTTACATTGACTGGAAACTAAACTAGACCAGCCATATAAATCGAGGCCTTTATCAATTGAGGGATTGAGTTTAGGAGTCCGGGAATAATGATGCAGCTATATAAGACCCTCGTCAGACCCCACTTGGAGTACTGTGCTCAGTTCTGGTCGCCTCACTATAGGAAGGATGTGGAAAAGATTGAAAGGGTGCAGAGGAGATTTACAAGGATGTTGCCTGGATTGGTTGGCATGCCTTATGAGGATAGGCTGAGGGAGCTCGGTCTTTTCTCCTTGGAGAGACGAAGGATGAGAGGAGACCTAATAGAGGTGTATAAGATGTTGAGAGGCATAGATCGGGTGGACTCTCAGAGGCTTTTTCCCAGGGTGGAAATGTCTGCTACGAGAGGACACAGGTTTAGGGTGCTAAGGGGTAGGTACAGGGGAGATGTTAGGGGTAAGTTTTTCACACAGAGGGTGGTGGGCGAGTGGAATCGGCTGCCATCAGTGGTGGTGGAGGCGAACTCAATAGGATCTTTTAAGAGACTCCTGGATGAGTACATGGAGCGTAATAGGATGGAGGGTTATAGGTAGGTCTAGAAGGTAGCGATGTGTTCGGCACAACTTGTGGGCCGAAGGGCCTGTTTGTGCTGTAGTTTTTCTATGTTTCTACAAATACTGTGACAATAAGAGCAGGTCAGAGGTTGGGAATTCTGTGGTGAGTAACTTACCTCCTGACTTCCTGACGCCTGTCCACCATCTACAAGAGACAAATCAGGAGAGTGTGATGGAATCCACTCTATTTGTTTGGATGAGTGTGGTTCCAAGGACACTCAACAAACGCAACACCATTTAGGACAAAGCAGCCCACTTGATCAGCACTCCACCCACCAACTTCAGCATTCACTCCCTTTGTCACTGACACACAGTGGCAGCAGTGTGTATGCCATCTACAAGATGGACTGCACTCACCAAGGTTCCTTGAGCAGCATCTTCCAAACCCGCAACCTCCACTACCTAGCAAGACAGTAGGTGCATGAGAACACCACAGCCTGCAGGCCCCCCTCCAAGTCACACACCATCTTGACTTGGAACAATGGGCAGAATTTTGCCAGCACATCCGCCCGAGGTTCATATGATCCCATCCGAGGCCAATGGAGAATGCGTTCTCTGAGCCTTGCCCCCCCCCCCCCCCGCCCCAGACTCAGGGCCTATATTGCCATTCTTTCACTTTCGCTGGGTCAAAACCCATCCTAACAGCACCATAGGTGTACCTACACCACATGGACTGCAGTGGTTCAAGAAGGCAGCTCACCACCACCTTCGAGAGGGCAATTAGGGGTGAGCAAACAAATGAAGGCCTAGTTATCATCTCGACATGAAATGAAAGAAAATGAAAATGAGAAAAATTTAATTAAAAAGTGAGATCTAATTAGTAAAATATACCACTGATAATTTGTTAAAGAAAGAAAGATTTGCATTTATGTAGCATCTCATCTGCCCTCAAAGCACATCGCAGCTAATGAAATACTTTTGAAGTGTATTCACTATTCTAACACAGGAACCATGAGAAACTAAAATATTACAGCAAACTCTTACAAACGGCAAAGGAAAAATGAGCAGATAATCTGTTTTTTGGGTGATTGTTAGGGGATAAATATTGACAAAGCCACCTGCGAAGAACTCCTACGCTCTTCAAAATAGTGCCATGGGGTTGTTTTCACCCACCTGAGAGGCCAGAGGTGGCCTCGATTTAACATCTACTTCTGAAAGACAGCACGGCACTCCCTCAGTAGTGCGCTGGGTTTCCGGCCTTGATTTAGTGCTCAAGTCCCCAGTAGGAGATTTGAAACAAGAACCTTCAGACTCAGGAACCAGAGTGCTACTACTAAGTCACAACTGGCGTCAAGTAGTCATTATTGTGATTGAACTGTCTTATTTCAATTAATTTGAAAGTGATACCAACAACTGGTGCAAAACAGTGATCCAATCTGTCAGATAACGGGCTGTTAAAACAATGCTCACAGTAAAATAGTCTGAATTCTAGAATGTTTTTACCTCTCTGTGTCTTTCAGTCAACACAAATGTCCTTATGCACTGTCTGTTGTGCAAAGAGCAAGTGATAGGAACTATCTCATCATTCTCTCCCTTTCTCGCACACTTTGAAGTACAGATGGAACATCCATGGGATGACGGTGGTGACCTTGTTTTTGTAAATAAACCCAGATTTTGCAAGCCCTCCCACTGCTCAGCGATCAGACCTCACTCTCCAAAGAGGTCAGAGTGCCAGGGGACATAAGCGATGAACAAATGACTGAACATTGAACTTATCCCACAGTCCAGAGATAAAGACCTGCATTGCCGTAGCGCCTTTCACCCAAACACACAACAGGCCGGATTCTTTGACCTCGCTTGCTACGGTCCCGTTGCAGTGAATGGAAATTTGGCTGAGCGCCAAATTCTCACTGGCAGCGGCAGCGGGACATGAATGTTCAGAAGATTCCAGCCAATATGTCACAGTAAATGTATTACTTTACAGTATAGTCACTGTTGTAACATCAGAAATGCAAGTTACATTCTGTTCAAAACACACAGAAAATAGTGGACAGTTGGAACTGATTACTACAGTGCCTCTGTCAAATCAAGATGGTAAAGATGTCATAGAATCATTGAAGTCCTACAGTGCAGAAGGAGGCCATTCAGCTCATCGAGTCTGCACAGACAACAATCCAACCCAGGCTCTATCCCCATAACGCCATGTATTTACCCTGCTAATCCCCCGACACTAAGGGCAATTTTTAGCATGTCCAATCAACCTAACCTACACATATTTGGATGTCGAGAGGTTAGTGAAAGATTGTGGTCAATTTGACTCTACTGTAACGGAAATAAAAATGGGGAGTGATATGAAATGGGCTGCCGATTTGTTATCATACCTTTCCTGCTGTCAAATAAAGTCACAATTACCCTCAATGCTTCCATTGATTTGCAGGCTCAGTAATAAGGGAGCAGCAGACAGAATTTCAATCTTGAAAAAAGTTACACAAAGTAGTTTCACACACCTGTTAAAATTAAAAATTTGCAGTGGTTTCAACACAAGAGACTAATGAGGCAGAGACAGATTTTTGTGAAGAAGAAATAGGAAAAGATATTTTGGGTGGCACAGTGGCACAGTGGTTAGCACTGCTGCCTCACAGTGCCAGGGACCCAAGTACAATTCCAGTCTCGGGTGACTGTCTGTGTGGAGTTTGCACATTCCTCCCGTGTCTGTGAGAGTTTCCTCCAGGTGCCCCAGTTTCCTCCCAGTCCAAGAATGTGCGGATTAGGTTGATTGGCCATGCTAAATTGACCCTAGTGTCAGGGGGTTAGCAGAGTAAATATATGGGGTTACGGGAATAGGGTCTGGGTGGGATTGTGGTTGATGCAGACTCAATGGGCCGATTGGCCTCCTTCTGCACTATAGGGATTCTATGATTCTATAGGGAAGTGTGGGGAAGTGGGGGTACTCGAGTTGAAAAGCTAGCACTAGCTTTAGGCTGAATGGTCTCCTGCTGGATAGCAAGATGGGAATTTCTCAATCCTCCCTCAGTCCAGTGGGTGTGCAGCAGAGTTGGAGCCGTGTACCAACAGTGTGGTCCATTATTGACCTTCAAAATCACAGAAACAAGGGCATAAAAAGGGGTAAGTGCTCACGCCATTTACTGGGCATCCTAGGTATGCAGGATGGTGGGTGGGGTGGTTGACGTTAAAATTAAAATTAATTTCATGGCAACTGGTCTTTGAATGACAACTGACCTGTCTGATCAGAAATGTGATAGGTGGGATCATGCATCCTTCTAGCTTAGATGTGCACTTGCATAATTACATAGCCTGCTGCCAACATCAAAAGTGCCACTGTGCCACTTACTTGCGCACTGATCCTGTTCCAGCATTACACTATCTTGAGTGGAGTCCATGATTGCCCATTTTCTCAGTGATCTCTGTCCAGGTCAGAGAGAAGGGTCTCCTGTTCCCATCCCTCAGATGGAATGCTTCCCACCATTCCCAAGGGCCTTGAGGAGAACCTGCAGTGAGGCATCGCTGAACTGTGGGTGGGTTTTTGGGCTCCTGTTCACAAACGGCAATGGGAGCACAATATCACGAGACTCAAACCGCAATTTACACCAGCGGGATTTCCCATTGCGATTGTCCCCAAGCTCCACCAGTGAGGCAATTGTCCAAGAAAAATAAGATTTTAATGAAGGGGAGTGATGAGAGGATACATTTGGGGGTGGCTGAGGGTTTTGAAGCGTTGCAAAATCAAATTGACCAAACTGCAGAATGAACAGATAAAGGGTGTGGAGCCAAGGCCGAGACACAGTCCCACCCCATTAGTCCAGTTGGCTCTTTTAGAACCTACCTGGATTTCATCGTAGGATTCTCCAATGGAAAACTGCCCGCACCACATAGTTGCACATGTTTAATATTCCACCACTGGCCCCTTATATTTCCATGTGAATCATACGGACACTGGTTCCCCACACAAAATGGAAGTGATGTCCACTTCTGAGGCAGAATGGACCACTCTGGACCTAAGTCCTGCAGATGGGGGTGGGAAGTCAGATCAAGTGTGGCACAGTGGCGCATTCTGCTTCACAGCACCATGGACCCAGGTTCAATTCCGGCCTCGGCTGACTGTCGGGTGACTCGGGTGTGGAGCTTGCACATTCTCCCCATATATGCGTGGATTTCCTGTGGGTGTTCCGGTTTCCTCCCACAGTCCAAAACTGTGCAGGTTCGATGGATTGGCCATGGTAAATTGCCCCTTAGTTTCAGGAGAACCAGCTGGGCAAATATGTGGGTTTACAGGGATAGGGCCTGGGTGGGATTATTGTCGGTGCAGACTCAACGGGCCGAATGGCCTCCCTCTGCATTGCTGGGATTCAATGATTCAACTCTGGCCTCAGAGCCTTGCAGGAAAGCCCATTGAATCGCGTGATGCTGGGATCATTAATTAAGCAGTGGGGGTTTCCAGACAATTTGTGCAGCAGGAAATTATGTATGCCACCATCATCATGGGACACCCATTCATTTGTCGTGCTTTGGAGTTTGGAACTGGACGAGCCAGGCAGGACTCAACCAGCACTGGCCCCAAGAATCAATGGTGCTTTGTTGGACACACTTCTGAATGCAATGGAGGACAGGAGGAACGTCCTTTTTCTGAGGGATGGTAGGAGGAAGCCCACCTCTGAATGGAAGGCAATTGCCAGTACAGTGAGTGCCAACCCCATGCACAGAAGGACCATCTTGCATTGCAAGTGAAGGATAAATGACCCCCAACCATGTGCCAGAGTAAGTGAACCCCCCAGTCCCCATATTCACCTCACTGAATGGGAACTGGGAAATGGGCCTCAGTGGCAAAGCTACCAGCTGTGCTGCCCAGGCACTAAAGCCCTTTATAAGGTGCAAGGTCTGCCTCACACCCTACTGCAGATAAGGGGGTGACAGTGGTTCACTGACTCAGCCGCATTGAAGGCTATAATTATGTGTGGTGCTTGGGGGAGGTGGAAAGGAGGTTGCTGATTGGCATAAAGGGCAACTGAAGATGCTGCTGCTGCCAGGCCTCTCTTGCCCTTGTCCTTCTAACTGCTGAAGTCCATGACCCTGGAGGATGTTGCTGAAGTACCATTGGGGACTAGCAACAGTGCATCTTACATATAGCATACATTTGCCAATGGATTGGGGTGGAGATTGGCAGCATGCAAATATCACCTGTGATAGAAATGCTCACAAACCATCTTTATTCCTTCTGCAGAAGAAGACAGCATACAACAGGTGCAAGAGGGAGAAGGCGGGAGGGGATGTGTCCAATCTCGACCTCCTCACGGTGTACGAAAAGCCGGTTGCCAAGCTGGGAGGGAAGGGCCATGACCATTCCTCCATTGATGCCGAGGCCAGCCACTCCGGGAGGAAGCATACTGTAGTAGTGTGGCCCTTGACGGGAAGTGGTCTGAGGGCCATGTGACCGGAAGGACCCTATGCATCACTCTGGCGGGAAGTTGAGCCTATTGGCAGGAGAGCACTGACTATGGTTCAAGGAGGGACTAGCAGTTGGAGCCTGGGAGTCCAGAAGTGAAATTGCACTTGTAGTCTAGTTGTACAAGTATGTAATTACTCTGCTGGCAATAAAGCATCTATTGTTGAAGCTGCATTGAGTCACTCTGCATCTATTACATTGGTGACGAGGCAAAGTATCAAAGTTGTCAAGATTCACATGTCCTGCCAAAGAGGGAGGAGTCTGGAGCATTGAGAGTGAGAAGAGATAAGGTACACTCACTTTGCAATGCCTATGATAGGAAAGAGCGAGCCATTCAACCCAAAGGTTGAGGACTGGGAACAAAATATAGAAAGGCTGCGACATTACTTCACTGCAAATGAAATAACTGTGGAAGACAATAGTTTGTGACTCATAGACTTACAGCTTAGTGAGAACATTAACATCGCCTGACAGCTATTGGGCCAGATTGTGGAGCTGGTCAAAAATCACTTGAACCTCCGTCCCTCGGTCATTTTGTTGAGATACAAATTTCATACAGCAATCCGTGAGCCAGGGGAGACCATTTCACCTTTCATGGCAAGACTTAGGGGATTGGCAGAACACTGCAAATTTGGCCCAGTATTAGCTGAGATGTTAAGGGACAGAATGGCCTGTGGTATAAACAGCTTAATATTTCAGAAACTGTTACTGGAAGTGACCAAAATCACCTTTGAAAAATCTGTGGAGCTGGCCCAGGTGACTGAATGTGCGGAGCAGGGAGTAACTGAGTTGCAAGGTTTGCAAGGAGTGCCGAATGAGGTAAATCATCTGTGGCGGGAAACGGCTGTGGTGCAAAACAGTCCAGGAGTGGATGCAGCAGCGCCCGGTAGCAGAAACACAAGTGAGGCTGAAATGTGTTTTCGATGCCGGGGAGAACATTCCCAAGAGGTTTGTCGATTCAGGAAAGATGTGGGCTTCAAATGTAACAAGAAATGTCACTTAAGGTCATAGTGCAGAGCAAATCAATCAGGACAGTCAGTGCAAAGAAAAAGCCAGTGACTACTAGCTTTACTCCTGTAAACAATTTGGACGAGGAGCCCGGCAAGGACTCTGAGTCATTCTCCCTAATTCAGGTCCAGCTAAACAAAATGCCCCCAATAGAGATAACTTTGCAAGTAAATGGCAAAGTACTAAAAATGGAAGTGGATGCAGCAATGGCCACAGTCACAGGGGAACAGGCGTTTTGTTACCTGCAAAAGGGACTCCAACCGTTAAGCCATGTTGTCCACATATACAGGAGAGACACTGCAGACTTTAGGTGCAGCAACCAACAGTGGCATTTCAGAACCAGACAGCGAGGCTGCCGGTCTTGGTAATCAAAAGTCCCAGACCTTGTTTATTGGGACGTTATTGGTTAAAATAGATATGGTTAAACTGGCTGGAAATGTTATACCTGAGAGATGGAGGTTTTCAGGAGGCAATGTAAATACTCAGAGGTCTTCAGAAATGAATTACGATGCATACGGGGAGCTAATGCTAAAATCTATTTGGATCAGGGGGTGATGTCTAACTTTTCAGGCTCACCTGGTACCTTTAGCCCTTCATCAGAAGGTGGAAATTGAGTTTAAGAGGCTGGAAGATTCGAGCATTATAAAGCCTGTACAATTCTCCGAATGGGCTACACCCATAGTCCTATTTTAAAATCGGATCAGACAGTCAGAATTTGCAGGGTTTACAAATTAACAGCCAATAGAGGAGCACAGATGGAGAGGTATCCCATACCCAGAATTGAAGTTCTCTATACTAAGCTAGCTGGGGGTTTAATGTATACTAAATTAGATCTCAGCCATGCCTATCATCAATGGAATTGGATGAGGATTCGTTAAGGTAGGTGACAACCAACACACCCAAGGAGTTGTATCAGTATACCAGATTGCCTGTTGCAGTCTCATCAGCCTGTGCCATTTTCCAGTGTATGATGGAAAGCCTTTTGTAAAGCATCACCAGTCTGGTGGTTTATCTGGACGATGTACTAATTGCTGGCACTTCACCTGAAGAACACAGGTCCAATTTAGAAGAAGTGTTGAGCTGGTTTTCAGAAGCAGGAGTTAGGCTGAAATGGGAGAAATGTACATTTCAATCAGAAGAAGTTACATATTTAGGATTGAGGGTTGATTCAAAGGATTTACATCCTTTGGAAGAAGAAGTAAAATCCTTCAAGGAGGTCCCATAACTAAAAGACCTATATGAGCTGAAGTCATTTCTGGGAATGGTCAACCACTATGGCAGGTTTTTAAAAAATGTTTTACTAAAGGGCCTCCATTAATTTTGACCTCTCTCTTCGTTTTTATATATTTAAAAAAGCTCTTATTGTCCATTTTTATATTACTTGCTAGTTTAACCTCATAGTTTATCCTCTTCCTCTTTATTATTGTTTGGTCATCTTTTATTGTTTTTTAAAACTTTCCCAATCCTCTTACTAATAATCTTTGCCACATGGTATGTTTTCTCTTTCAGTCTAATACTACCCTAACATTCTTGGCTAACCATGTTTGATTTATCCCCTTCCTAGGATCCTTCTTCCTCACTGGGATTTTTTTTGTGAGTCATGAACTGCTTTCATAAATGTCTGACATTGCTGACCAACCATCTTTTCTCCTAAACTCTTTTCCCAGTCCACTCCAGTCAACTCTGCCCTCATTTTTTTCAGTAATATCCCTTATTTAAGTGCAGCACAATTGTTTCTAACCCAAATTTCTCACTCTCAGAATTAAATCCAAATGCTACCATATTATGGTCACTGTTTCCTAGGGATCTTTTATTCTGAGATTTTTTATTAAACCTGCCTCATTAAACATTACCAGATCCGAGGTTGGATCTCAGGTTGGATCCACAACATAGTAATAGAATCCCTGCAGTGCAGGAGGAGGCTATTTGGCTCATCAAGCCTGCACCGACAACAATCCCACCCAGGCCCTTTCCCCATAACCCCATGTATTGACCCTGCTAATTCCTCTGACATTAAGGGGCATTTTCTTTTCAGCATGGCCAGACCACCTGACCTGCACATCTTTGGACAGTGGGAGGAAACCAGAGCACCCGGAGGAAACTCACGCAGACGCAGGGAAAACATACAAATTAGAACATAGACATAGAACAGTACAGCACAGAACAGGCCCTTCGGCCCACGATGTTGTGCCGAGCTTTATCTGAAACCAAGATCAAGCTATCCCACTCCCTATCATCCTGGTGTGCTCCATGTGCCTATCCAATAACCGCTTAAATGTTCCTAAAGTGTCTGACTCCACTATCACTGCAGGCAGTCCATTCCACACACCAACCACTCTCTGCGTAAAGAATCTACCTCTGATATCCTTCCTGTATCTCCCACCACGAACCCTATAGTTATGCCCCCTTGTAATAGCTCCATCCACCCGAGGAAATAGTCTTTGAACGTTCACTCTATCTATCCCCTTCATCATTTTATACACCTCTATTAAGTCTCCCCTCAGCCTCCTCCGCTCCAGAGAGAACAGCCCTAGCTCCCTCAACCTTTCCTCATATGACCTACCCTCCAAACCAGGCAGCATCCTGGTAAATCTCCTCTGCACTCTTTCCAGCGCTTCCACATCCTTCTTATACTGAGGTGACCAGAACTGCACACAATATTCCAAATGTGGTCTCACCAAGGTCCTGTACAGTTGCAGCATAACCCCATGGCTCTTAAACTCCAACCCCCTGTTAATAAAAGCTAACACACTATAGGCCTTCTTCACAACTCTATCCACTTGAGTGGCAACCTTTAGAGATCTGTGGATATAGACCCCAAGATCTCTCTGTTCCTCCACAGTCTTCAGAACCCTACCTTTGACCCTGTAATCCACATTTAAATTAGTCCTACCAAAATGAATCACCTCACATTTATCAGGGTTAAACTCCATTTGGCATTTTTCAGCCCAGCTTTGCATCCTCTCTATGTCTCTTTGCAGCCTACAACAGCCCTCCACCTCATCCACTACTCCACCAATCTTGGTGTCATCAGCAAATTTACTGATTCACCCTTCAGCCCCCTCCTCTAAGTCATTAATAAAAATCACAAAGAGCAGAGGACCAAGCACTGATCCCTGTGGCACTCCACTAGCAACCTGCCTCCAATCCGAAAATTTTCCATCCACCACCACCCTCTGTCTTCGATCAGACAGCCAGTTACCTATCCAATCGGCCAACTTTCCCTCTATCCCACACCTCCTCACTTTCATCATAAGCCGACCATGGGGGACCTTATCAAACGCCTTACTAAAATCCATGTATATGACATCAACTGCCCAAATTCCATACAGACAGTGACCCAAGACCGGAATTGAAACTGGGTCCCTGGCACTGTGGGGCAGAAGTGCTAACCACTGTGTCACTGCACCGCCCTGTGTGCCACCATGCTGCCCTGTGTCCCATCGTATTGTTCACACACACATAAACACACACACATAACACACACACACACACAACACCCCCTCCCCCACGTCCCCGGCCTCAAACCCTGCCGCTGACAGGAGGGAATGATTCCCCTGCTGGCTCCACCACTGATTAAACCCTGCTCAATGAACGTGGATTTTACTTTGCACATGGATGAATTCATGGCAATCAAATCTGGTCAATCTCAGGTTAAGCAAGCATTGTAGTTTACCCTAGTGTCTCTATGATGTGGCCCTCTTTGTCTCAGCTTTGGAAGGTTTTGAGATACACCCTGACCATGATCTCTGGTACCCACATCGGCTTCTTTGTATCTCTTTGGTTTTCATGCCTTCCTCAACCACACCACATTCTTCATGTTGGACAGATACCTTCACCTCCCCCCCTCTCATAGTTCCAATGCCTGAGGAATTTGCACATGACGAAATTATCTGGGGAGACATAAAGTTTTTGTTTACTTTAAATTGTCTGATTAGTATTTTAAAAAATTGGTTCACTAATAATCTTCAGGTAAGAAAAGTTACCCCCACAACTGGTTCTTTCATTTGATTGATTTGATTTATTATTGTCACATATGATGCGGAGATGCCAGTGTTGGACTGGGGTGGACACAGTAAAAAGTCTCACAACACCAGGTTAAAATCCAATAGGTCTATTTGGAATCACGAGCTTTCTGGTGTCAGACATCTCACAACCCCTGGTGTTGTGAGACTTTTTACATGTATTAGTATACAGTGAAAAGTATCGTTCCTTGTGCGCTATTCAGACAAAGCATACCATACCTAAGGAAGGAAAGGAGAGGGTGTAGAATGTAGTGTTACAATCATAGCTAGGGTTACAATCATAGCTAGGTTCTGGTCTACATGCCACCCCATCCCAAACTACATGGCTAATCTGTCCTTGGGATGGGCATTAAATATCCCCTTAATGCTGGCACACAAAGCTCAAGATTTTTTTTAAAATTGCATCTGGTAATGGTGCTGGCACTTTTTCATGATTAAAAGTAAATTCCCGGATGTCGAGATTGATTTATTTAATCAAAAAACATTGAAAACTCACTAAAATTGCCCTCCTGCACTTAACCCTGAAAATAATCCCTCGATGTGTTGATTTTGCTCCTAGCATATGCTTCAGCTACATCTCTTGCTGAGTCAGTTTGACTGGATCTGAAGTGTGTCCAAAGTCTTCATTAATGGAGATGGATGAGGGGATTTAGTTTATCAGAGGAGTCATTCACAGACCTCATTGATATTCTCTTAAAATGACTAGCTGATCTCTAACACAACACTTCCTCTATACCCAGGTGGAGATGGTGGATGGAACTCCTTGATAATGATTTACCTTTCCACCTTCTCCCCATTCTTCCCAGTGTTAATAACTCCCATCCAAAAGCCACTGCCAGCTATGGCCCGGTCGGGAACACTCTGGTTTCTAAATCAAACGATTGTGGGTTCAAGTCCCACTGCTGGGCTTGAGTACCCAAATCAAGGCTGACACCCCAGTAGTGTACTAAACTGAGGGAGTGTTGTACTATCAGAGGTGCTGCCTTTCAGGCGAAACATTAAATTGACGCCCTTTTTGCCAGCTCATGTGGATGTGAAAGATCCCATAGTGCCATCTTGAAGAAGAGTAGAGGAGTTATTCCTGGTGTCTTAAGGGGCTATCCCTTTAATTTGTCTCCCATTTGATTAACTTATTTATTTACACTACTATTTGGCAAGTCATTCTTTCTCTGCTCTTCACATACAAGCTTGAAGAGTAAAGTCTGCAATTGTTGACTGGCCTGATCGTTACACTGGCAGGTAGGTGTCAAAGCTGCAAAATCTGAGTTTGAGGTCGTATGGCTATTTAACCGTAATGGGCATCACAGCAGAAAGCCAACCCAATCAGAGTCAGCCACATGCCAATGCATTACAATCAAGGAATGGTAGCCTTGTTTGATTCCTCTCACCTTACGCCTGCCCTTTCCCATAGCCTGAATGCCACTTTGACCAATCTCAGCACCTCTGCCCCAACTGGGATCTGTTTCACCACAGAACACAGAAGGAAGCTCTTCATCTGGATGCTTCCTTTCTGCATCAGATTTGCCAGCTGAAAGGACAGATTTCACTCAGCCTGCTGGTCACTGGCATTAAAGTGCATATTCTTTGCAGAACCGCGCTCTGTAGCCTCTAAACATAAAGTTCCTTTAGTACTTTGGAACCCAACCATTGATAATCTGAGGTAATGATCAACAAGGAGCTTTCTTATAAGCTGCGTGTGCAGTGCACAAGATAAAACAGATAAACGTTCCCATCGCAGGGACTACATGAGCAAACACAATTAGCACTGACCTTGAAGATCTAGCACATGCTTTTCTCTACTGGTGTTAAGTGACAATGAGACCGGAATTTTAACGCACCGCCCGCCACGGGAATCGGAGCGGGCGTGGGGTGGACAATGGGAGGGTCCTTTGACCTCGGGCGGGATTTTACGGTTTTGGGATGAATGAGGTTGTAAAATCCCCCTCAAAATCAATAAATTCTTCACTTTTAAATACTTTGCTCTAATCTTTCCTTCACCTCTTTCTTGAATTATGCCAGGGACATAGACAATTTTGCCAGCCCATTTCCAATGCCTTGGTACATTTGAGACTTCAGCTGTCCTCGGCTATTTTACAAGAAATGCCTTACAACCTAACCCAATCCTTGTCCGACATATGTGCACTTTAAAGCAATTGACCAGATGTTGATTTTGCTCCTCCCTCGCCCAGAGAGTTGAGACCAACGCTGTGGCACTTCTGTAGCTGAAATTTGCATTCTGTTCCCTTGTACTACATCCTGGCGGGAGGAATTTCCCCACTCACAGCCTATTTGCAACATTGTAAAATTAGCAAATCTTGAGTTCCCAAGGCTAGATTTTTTCTGTTGATAGTTACTAAAAGGAAATTCGACATAGAACTCCATGGAATACCACTCACTAAATCCTTTGGCTGTTTGCAAACATTGTAATATTGTGGGTTCCTAGTTTGTGGCATTGCAACATTGAAATCAATGGACAGAAAATTGCAGTCTACGAGTGTGCAATCACGTGCTTTGCACTGCTAGTGTGCGTCAGGAATGATGTCGCAGGGATTTTTATCCCACCATGAACTGAACTGGACCATCTCTCTACTGAGTTATGAAACAGCCATATTATCAATGGCAAAAACTTTCAGAGGAAGTTCGTCGATGCAGAACTTATCTGATAGATATGATTCCTGGACAAACATGCAAATACACAAATTATGAGGAGGAGTAGTCCATTCAGCCCTTCGAGCCTGCTCTACCATTCAATAAGATATTGGCTGATTGGATTATGGCCTCAACTCCACATTCCGTTGACCCCCCATTAACCTTTGACTCCCTTCTTAGTCAAGAATCTATCGACCTCTGCCTTAAAACCGTTCACTGAACCTGCCTCCACTGCTTACTGAGGAAGGCAGTTCAAAAGATTCACAACCCTCTGAGAGAAAAAAATCCTTCTCATCCCTGTCTTAAATGGGAGACCCCTTACTTTTAAACTATGGTCCCCTCATTCTAATAAAATCTTCATTCCTTGATCGGGAATCAAACTTAGACCACAGTGGTGAAAACACACAATCCTAGCATGAAACCATCTGGGAAGTATATGCCAACAGATATATCATATAAATGGATGAATATTATTGTATACCAATTCCAATATTATAAATAAAACTAAAAGTGATTGTTCATTGCAACTCCATCCCCTGTAGCATTCTCTTAAAAATGGAGTGAATTAGATCCTTTCAGGAGAGATTTTCCCTTGCTAAGGCCACCTCCTTAAATCCATAATCATAGAATCATAAAATCATACAGCACAGAAGAGACCCTTTGGCCCATTGAGTCCACACTGACACATTAGAAACAACTGAACTCCCACCTAATCCCATCTGCCAGCACTTGGCCCAGAGCTCTGAATGTTGTGATGTGCCAAGTGCTCATCCAGATACTTTTCAAAGGACGTGAGGCAACCCGCCTCTATCACCCTCACAGGTAGCGCATTCCAGACTATCACCACCCTCTGGGTAAAAATGTTTTCCCTCACATCCCCCCTAAACCTCCTGCCCCTCACCTTGAACCTATGTCCCCTCGTGACTGACCTTTCAACTAAAGGGAACAACTGCTCCTTATCCACTCTGTCCCTGTCCCTCATAATCTTGTACACCTTGATCAGGTTGTCCCTCAGTCTTCTCTGCTTCAATGAAAACAATCCAAGCTGAGCCAACCTCTCTTCATAACTTAAAATGTTCCATCCCAGGCAGCAACCTGGTGAATCTCCTCTGCACCCCCTCCAGAGCAATCACATCCTTCCAATAATGTGACGACCAGAACTTCACACAGTACTCGAGCTGTGGCCTCACCAAAGTTCTATACAACTCCAACTAGCTTCCCTGCTTTTGTAATCTATGCTTCAATTGATAAAGGCAAGTATTCCATATGCCTTTTTCGCCACCCTACTAAAATGCCCTTCCACCATCAGAGTTCTGTGGCAAACATGCCAAGGTTCCTTTATTCCACAGAACTTCCTGGTGTCCTCCCATTAATTGAGTACTTCCTTGTCAAATTACTCCTTCCAAATTATATCATAGAGTCATAGAGTCATAGAGGTTTACAGCATGGGAACAGGCCCTTCGGCCCAACTTATTCATGGTGCCCTTTTTTTAAAAAACCTCTAAACTAATCCCAATTGCCCGCATTTGGCCCATATCCCTCTATACCCATCGTACCCATGTAACAATCTAAATGCTTTTTAAAAGATAAAATTGTACCCGCCTCTACTACTACCTCTGGCAGCTTGTTCCAGACACTCACCACCCTCTGTGTGAAAACATTGCCCCTCTGGACACTTTTGTATCTCTCCCCTCTCACCTTAAACCTATGCCCTCTAGTTTTAGACTCCCCTACCTTTGGGAAAAGATATTGACTCTCTACCTTGTCTATGCCCCTCATTATTTTATAGACCTCTATAAGGTCACCCCTCAGCCTCCTACGCTCCAGAGAAAAAAGTCCCAGTCTATTCAGCCTCTCCTTATAACTCAATCCATCAAGTCCCAGTAGCATCCTAGTAAATCTTTTCTGCACTCTTTCTAGTTTAATAATATCCTTTCTATAATAGGGTGACCAGAATTGCACACAGTATTCCAAGTGTGGCCTTACCAATGTCTTGTACAACTTCAACAAGACATCCCAACTCCTGTACTCAATGTTCTGACCGATTAAACCAAGCATGCCGAATGCCTTCTTCACCACTCTGTCCACCTGTGACTCCACTTTCAAGGAGCTATGAACATGTGCCCCTAGATCTCTTTGTTCTGTAACTCTCCCCAATGTCCTACCATTAACTGAATAAGTCCTGCCCTGGTTCAATCTACCAAAATGCATTACCTCGCATTTGTCTAAATTAAACTCCATCCGCCATTCGTCAGCCCACTGGCCCAATTAATCAAGATCCCGCTGCAATTGGAGATAACCTTCCTCACACTTTTCATATTTAAATTCTATCTGCCACTTATCTGCCCATTTGACCATTCTGTCTGTATCTTCTTGTAGCCCAAGACACTCTGCCTCACTGTTAACCACCCGGCCAATTTTTGTGTCATCCGCAAACTTACTAATCCTACCCCCCACCTAGTCATCCATGTCATTTATATAAATGCTGAATAAAAGGGAGCCCAACACAGATCCCTGTGGTACGCCACTGGACACTGGCTTCCAGTCACTCAAGCAGCCTTCTGTCATCACCCTCTGTCTCCTACAACTGAACCAATTTTGAATCCACTTTATCAAATTACCCTGTATCCCACGTGAATTTACCTTCTTTACAAGTCTCCCATGTGGGACCTTGTTAAAGGCTTTGCTGAAATCCACATAAACTACATCAACTGCACTACTCTCATCTACACACCTGGTCACCTCCTCAAAAAATTCAATCAAATTTGTTCGGCATGACCACCCTCTGATGAAGCCATGCTGACTATCCCTGATCAATCTTTGCCTCTCCAAGTGGAGATAGATGCTCTCCTTCAAAGGTTTCTCCAATAGTTTCTATACCACTGATGTGAGACTCACTAGTCTGTAGTTCCCTGGTTTATCTCTACAACCCTTCTTAAATAGTGGGACCACATTAGCTGTTCTCCAGTCATCTGGCACCTCCCCCATGGCTAAAGAAGATTTGAAAATTTGGGTCAAAGCCCCTGCAATCTCCTCCCTTGCCTCCCACAGCAGCCTGGGACACAATTCATCTGGACCTGGAGATTTATCCACTTTTAAGCCCACCAGCACTTTCAATGCCTTGTCCTTCTGTGTCAATTTGCTCAAGAACCTCACAATCTCTCTCCCTGAATTCCATACCATTGTCCTCATTTTCTTGGGTGAAGAAGGATGTGAAGTATTCATTTAACACTCGACCAATGTCCTCTGGCTCCACTCACAGATTGCCCCCTTCGTCCATAATGGGCCCTACTCTTTGCCTGGTTTTCCTCTTCCCATTGATGATATACTTATAGAATATATTGGGATTTTCCCTACTTTTACCAGCTGGAGCTTTCTCATATCCCCTCTTTGCTTTCCTAATTGTTTTCTCCAGCTCCACCCTGCACTTTTTATACCTCACTAATGCCTCCACTCATTTGCTCCCCTTGTACTTTCTAAAAGCCTTTTTTTTCCTTCTCATTGAATCCTGAATACCTTTGGTCATCCATGGTTCTCTGGGCTTGTTATTCCTATCAATCAACTTAGGGGGAACATGTAGGTGTTGCATCCTCCCTATTTCCTTTTTGAATGTTCCCCATTGCTCTTCTGTAGGTTTCCCCTTCTGAAGTCTGCTCTCCCCCAATCCAAAACATCTTTTTGCAGCTTGTCCATTTCCTTGTCCATAACAAGTTTAAATTGTATCATGCTGTGACTGCTATCACTAAAATGGTTCCCCACCACCACCTCAATCACCGGTTTGGCTTCATTCCCCAGAAATAGATCCAGCACCGCTCCTTCCCTTGTTGGACCCTCTACTTATTGACCTAAAAAGTTCTCCTGTACACATTTCAAGAAATCTACTCCATCCAAGCCCTTAACACCATGTATATCCCAGTTAATGTTGGGAAAGTTGAAATCACCTAATATAATAACCTTATTCTTATTGTTTGTACACACCTCCACAAACTGAGCACATATTTGCTCTTCAATATCTCTCTATCTGGGAGTCTATAATAAACACCAAACAATGTGGCTGCCCCTTTTTTATTCCTAAACTCTACCCACAAAGCTCCATTTGATGCCTTCTAATCTCTCCTTACTGCAGTATCTGACTCCTTAACTAATAATGCAACGCCTCCTCCTCTTTTACCACCTCCTCCGTCTCGCCTGAAGATTCTATATCTCGAAATGTTGAGTTGCCAATCGTGTCCTTCCTTCAACCATATCTCTGTGATGGCTAACGTACAGAAAAAGAAAGACTTATATTTCCACAATCTCAAGGTGCTCCCAAAGTGCTTGACAGCCAGCTCAGTCGCTTTTTAATGTAAATGTGTTGCAGTGTAAGATATGTGACAACCAACTGAGCACAGCAAGATCCCACAAACAGCAATGAGATAAATGACTAGGTATTCTGGTTTTTGCTATTGTTGGTTGAGGAATATGCAATGGTCAGGGCATCAGAAAAACTCCCTTGCTCTTCTGCAAAATAGTTCCGTGGGATCTGTAAGCCCTCTTTGAATCACTGTAGGTACCACTACTGGCCAATCTGGCTGAGTCCTGAAGGACATGTCTTCCAGACTGGGCCTGTGGAAGGTGGTGAGAGAACCAACATTCATAGAAACACAGAGCCAGAGTTGCTACAGCACAGAATGAGGCCATTGACACATTGATTCTGTGCCAGCTCTCCGAATGGACAGTGTACCTAGTGCCATTCTCCTGTCTTCTCCCTATACATTCTTCAACAAGAGTGAAAACCCTGTTTAACCTGCTCCTCACCATCACCAATTTACCTGTCGCAGTTGGACCTGTGCATGAAAGTATTGGTAGGAGTAACTACCGTACAGTCATTGTGCACACAACATCCTGTCTCCTCATTGAGGAGAAAGTCCACTGTGTTGCATGGCACTCCCATTGTGATAAATGGGATAGATTCAAAACAGGTCCAATGGCTCAAAACTGGGCATCCTGTGGGACTGTGGGTCATTGGCAGCAGTAGAATTATACGCAAACCTATTTAAAGAAAGTAGCTTTGAGTATTAAAATTGGCCTCCATCTCCCCACACTGTCAAGGAAAACATCCAATGCTTCTCTGCACCTGAGCAGTTGGGCAAGACCATTGCTTCCCCCGGCAGAACTTCTTACAGCAGGGTCAGAACTGATGACAAATGTATTTCATGCAGATCACCAATGAGAAGGAAAGAGAAGGAGACTTCCATGCCCTCACACTGGGGTGGATTTGAAGTGAGGTTGTATGGGTACACCATCCAGCGCCACCTCATGTTGATGGACTAATATTTCAACCTAAAGTGTTGTTAAATTATTCTATTTTTTCCTTCTTCAAGGCACCATGGGGTGAAATCTTCTTAGGAACTGGAAGGTAGTGAGAACAGTGTCTAAATTCAATTTTAATGTCATCATCAAAGGCTTGCATTTATACAGCTCTTATGCAGAAAGGCAAGCTTACACGAGGAGGAGCAAAGGGTAGAAATTGAAGTACAGGCGAACTGGAAAAGGGGGCGAGAAGACTTTCACTTAAATAGTGCCTAACATGTTTTCATGATTTCAGAAAGTACTTCGTAGACAATGAGGGACTCTTGAAGTTTGGGTATAGTTGTAATGTAGGCGAGGAGTGGGACCTCAGCTGTACTCTCCGCAGTTTAATATTCAAACCCCACTCTTAGAAATACTTCCTGCGAAAGGAGAGGGTATCGTCATCACTTATGGTTTCGTGTTAGTCTCCTTGTGGCAACAGATTGCAGGGGCAGAGGATACAACGTCGTTAATGTTTAACATCAGACAGCTCTTCTCCCCTCTTTCTGTTCAAAGTCTGAATGTGAACAGTCATTTCCTAGCAGGATATGTAATGCTGTTTACAGTTACCAAGAACCGACACAGCGAATTTAGTGACCTGAGGGTGGAGTAACTGGTTGCAATCTCTTTTACTGTATGCCCTTTGTTTGAAGCTCCACTAGTTCCATGTTTACGGCCTAGTTTGAATAGGACATGTTGGGGTAGGAATTGGTATGCTTTGTCCATTTTTCAGCCTTGGTACGAAGCATGGCAAGGGTGGGTGATAGTGTAGTGGTGGTATTACTGAGCTGGTATGTCAGAAGACCAGGCTCATGATCTGGGTGTACTGTGCCACTGTGCTGCCTGTAACTTTAAAAAAAAATCTGATTCCTTTCTCAGAGTTACAAAGCCAATGCTCAGAGTGGACTGGGCAAGCTGTTAATCCAAATATCAATTCAAATTCAAACTGAATCCAATTCGTGGTCCCACAAAGGAGACACACTAGATCCAAGCTTAAAGAACAGGCATTACCCTTGATCTCAGGCTTGATCCCACACTTGATCTTAGCCAAAAGGCCAACAGTCTTAGAAATCTTAGAAACCCTACAGCACAGAAAGAGGCCATTCGGCCCATCGAGTCTGCACCGACCACAATCCCACCCAGACCCTACCCCCATATCCCTACATATTTACCCACTAATCCCTCTAACCTACGCATCCCAGGACACTAAGGGCAATTTTAGCATGGCCAATCAACCTAACCCGCACATCTTTGCTGTAACGTCTGTAATGTATGTAACGGCCTGCGGCCTCCTGGTCCCATTTACAAGTCAATACCTCTTTTTCTCTCAGATTATCCACATGATCCAACCCATCACTCTATCACAATGGTTTATTAAGAGTCCACATGTACTGGACCACCCTTATCTAATGAGGTGATGGCTTACTGTTAAAATTTAACCAGCTGTACTGTATAAACCTGGAGGAGTTCAGGAATACAGGGCAACTCAAATATTCAAATATAGCATGTGGGATTTCAACTACACTCCTTATATGGAGATCAGCTCCTTCAGTCTTTCTCCTTCGATTTTATGTCCATCCCACAATTGCAGTATCCCGTCAGTTACCGAAACTTCATCCCATCCAAACAATTAACAGATTGTAAATATTGTCTCATTGTTTATCCTTGACTCTGTGGAAATGACTCATTGGCTCATAGTAGTTGATAATGAGTTTTTATTGCGTTAAAAACCCAGCCTACACAGGCAACCTGTATCACTGCTCACACTTTCTAATGGCTTCACAAGAAAGTATGTGAGCTCTTCAATTAACACTGAGCTCATCCAATGACTAATTCAGCGATCAGAATGATAGAGTCAGCCCTAGTAACTCTGCGTCACTGAACTTAATTGAAGGGATACTGCTAGAATCATGTTGACGAGTGTAAGACATGACAGGTCTTGCCATTTTTTCTTCCTCACTAATTTACTCTGCCCACTTTATCCCATTCTTTACTGAAGGTATTGACTCCTCACTGGGGTACAGCTCCATAGATCCTAATCTCACCATTAATCATCATTAATCAACAGCCTTGCCGTTGAATGTTGGCAGGCTGTGACCATGCTGGGCATAGGGAAAAGGCATCACCCTCATCCATTCTAGTCATCCCTAGGATTCACATAACACACTTAGAGCGGAGGTCAATAAACAGCAATCAGGAAACTGGAATAATGGATACTTTTCCGTTCTTGATGATGTCGAGGGTGTTGGAAGCATTCTGTGGAACACTGGTTTTTGTAGAGGCAGTGGATATGGGACTTTATTTGTGAAATATTTGCAGTAAGAATCTGTACAATTGGTGTACTAAAGATATAATCACATTGAATGTCATGTAGATAATTGTTCATTGTGGGATAATGTACACTCCATGAAAAGTGTGAGCAAGAAAAGGTTACAGATTGACCTTACTGGCTTGAAACAAATGATGGAGAGAGAGGAAATCGTTCAAATTAAATGGATAGATGCAAGTCATCAACTGTCGGATTGTTTCACAAAGAGAAATGCATGGACAAATAAATTATTAGGGGTCCTCAAGGAGTGGTATGAATTTGGGGTGAGGGTTAATTTAATGCGTTTTGAGACTTTACTTGTACATATACTCTCTATATATTAACTTTGTTAAACTGTATGCAGTTTGCGGGCATTAATTGGGGATTCACACGTTTTAAAGTTTTTTAATGTTTATTTATTAGTGCCACAAGTAGGCTTACATTAACACTGCAATGAAGTTACTGTGAAAATCCCCAAGTTGCCACACTCCGGTGCCCGTTCGGGTAAACTGAGGGAGAATTTAGCACGGTCAATGCACCTAACCAGCACATATTTTGGACTGTGGGAGGAAACCGGAACACCCAGAGAAAACATACACAGACACGGGGAGAGCGTGAAGACTTCGCACAGACAGTAACCCAAGCCAGGAATCAAACCTGAGTCCCTGGCACTATGAGGCAGAAATGCTAACCACTGTGCCTATAGATAGAGGAAAAAGTCTCACAACACCAGATTAAAGTCCAACAGGTTTATTTGGTAGCAAATACCATAAGCTTTCAGAGCGTGCTGCTCCTTCGTCAGATGGAGTGGTTATCTGTTCTCCAACAGTGCACAGACACAGAAATCAAGTTACAGAATACTAATTAGAATGCAAATCTCTACAGCCAGCCAGGTCTTAAAAGGTACAGATAATGTGGTTGGAGGGAACATTAAACACAGGTTAAAGAGATGTGTATTGTCTCCAGACAGAACAGCTGGTGAGATTATGCAAGACCAGGGGCAAGCTGTGGGGGTTACTGATAATGTGACATAAATCCAACATCCCGGTTTAGGCCGTCCTCATGTGTGCGGAACTTGGGTATCAGTTTCTGCTCAGCGACTCTGCGCTGTCGTGTGTCGTGAAGGCCGCCTTGGAGAACGCTTACCTGAAGATCCAAGGCTGAATGCCCATGACTGCTGAAGTGCTCCCCAACAGGAAGAGAACAGTCTTGCCTGGTGATTGTCGAGCGGTGTTCATTCATCCGTTGTCGTAGCGTCTGCATGGTTTCCCCAATGTACCATGCCTCGGGACACCTTTCCTGCAGCGTATCAGGTAGACAACGTTGGCCGAGTTGCAAGAGTATGTACCGTGTACCTGGTAGATGGTGTTCTCACGTGAGATGATGGCATCCGTGTCGATGATCCGGCACGTCTTGCAGAGGTTGCTGTGGCAGGGTTGTGTGGTGTCATGGTCACTGTTCTCCTGAAGGCTGGGTAGTTTGCTGCGGACAATGGTCTGTTTGAGGTTGCGTGGTTGTTTGAAGGCAAGAAGTGGGGGTTATGGGATGGCCTTGGCGAGATGTTCGTCTTCATCAATGACATGTTGAAGGCTCCGGAGGAGATGCCGTAGCTTCTCGGCTCCGGGGAAGTACTGGACGACGAAGGGTACTCTGTCCACCGTGTCCCGTGTTTGTCCTCTGAGGAGGTCGGTGCGGTTTTTCGCTGTGGCGCGTCGGAACTGTTGATCGATGAGTCGAGCGCCATATCCTGTTCTTATGAGGGCATCTTTCAGCGTCTGGAGGTGTCTGTTGCGATCCTCCTCATCCGAGCAGATCCTGTGCATTCGGAGGGCTTGTCCGTAGGGGATGGCTTCTTTTACGTGTTTAGGGTGGAAGCTGGAGAAGTGGAGCATCATGAGGTTATCCGTGGGCTTGCAGTACAGTGAGGTGCTGAGGCGACCGTCCTTAATGGAGATGCGTGTGTCCAAGAATGCAACCGATTCCGGAGAGTAGTCCATGGTGAGTCTGATGGTGGGATGGAACTTGTTGATGTCATCATATAGTTGTTTCAGTGATTGCTCACCATCATCATATAGTTGTTTCAGTGATTGCTCACTGAAGTGCCTCAGTATAACAACCTATAGATAGACACAGACTGAAACTGTCATGTTATTGCATGAGGAGGTGTTTAGTGATAATGTGCAATTCAAAATAGATGTTTATAACTGTGTGTAAAATTGGCTCCACTTCTATCCATCACCAGCTGAATTTCTGGAACAGAAATTGGCAGCACAGGACTAGTCACAGTGCATGGTTATGGAGGGTGAGGAGGAGGGTGAGGTGGAGAGTGAGGAGGAGGGTAAGGAGGAAGGTGGCTTTGGTTTAGCATCTGTTGATTGAAGTTATAGCAATGGTCATGGGGTCTGCTGTTACATGCAGGGATTCAGGCCTCACATTGCCTGCTCACAGATGGAGATCATTTTCGGACCAACGTTGTTATACTGAGGCACTTATGTGAGTGAAAAATAAACCGCATCATCTGGAGAGAAATGTGGAGGACACCAAACCTCAATCTGTGCTGTCATGGATGAATGATTAGCCACAATGCAGTCGGTCACATGGGGACTTGCCAATTCCCCAAGGCACGAACAAAGCTTTCACTGAGACGACAGGTCACAGATTCAGTAAGTGAATCTCCCCCAGACCTGTGCCACGAGACACCATTCTTAAAGATACACTCTGGATCTGTTTTATTTGGCTGAGTCTTCCTGAGGACATGAACCATTGCACAGGGACTCCCGAATGGCTCAAAAGAAAGAGGAAGTTATGGAACAACTGACTTACATCCTATTTTACTGGGACTTTTGTGCTGTTCCACCATTACCCTGTATGGAAAACATGAGGCATTAATTATTGTCGCTCTGTCACCATTCAAACAGCAGTGAGAATTACTTTCCTTGATTCACACAAGTTTCCTCAATGTTTGCACGTACAGAAAGGCCTGGATAGTGTTTGATAGCAGTCAAAAAGGAAATATAGGAATGTCAAATGAGTGAAACATATAACTGATTTGAACTTGTGTGGTGCTAAGTTATCACTAGCTGAAATCCCACGGAACACAAACACTCTGTCTGGATCTTGCTTTTATTTGTTGTTGTGGCATGGTTATCCGAAAGCGATGCACTGCGAAAACTATTATCAACTACAGATCAACTACTGTCTGCTTCTTCCCTGCATGGTTTCTCAACAGACCATAAGACCATATGACATAGGAGCGGAAGTAAGGCCATTCGGCCCATCGAGTCCACTCCACCATTCAATCATGGTTGATTTCAACTCCATTTACCCGCTCTCTCCCCATAGCCCTTAATTCCTCGAGAAATAAGACCAGACAAGACAGACACAATGATTCATTAACTCCACAGAAATGTTAATGAAACATTTTAGTTTCCATTGAAACAAGTTCATTTTTTTGAGCTGGTTATGAGCTAATGCCAGAGGTTGTGTGCCACTAGTGGCCGAAGATGAGCTTCTGGCTAATTAGTTAGGGTGGAATGACAGGGACAAAACTGGAATAGCTCCTTCAAAGAGCAGTCCGAGGCACGGTGAACTGAATGGCTGCATTCTGTGCTATAACTAACTAGGGGCTGGAGAAGGTTACAGTGTTACTAAAGGGTGTAGGGGCTGGAGAATGTTACAGTGTTAGGGAGGGTTGTAGGGGCTGGAGAAGGTTACAATGTTAAGGAACGGTATAGGGGCTGGAGGAGTTTACAGTGTTGGGGAGAGTTGTAGGGGCTGGAGGAAGTTAAAGTGTTAGAGAGGGGTACAGAGGTTAGAATAGGTTACAGAGATAGGGCCCTGTTGCGCCTCTTTCAATTTGGTGTATTGCATTCGCTGCTCCCAATATGGTCTCCTCGATATCGGAGAGACCAAGCGTAGACTGGCTGATCGCTTTGCTGAGCACCTTCGGCCTGTGCTCAGTCAGGGCCCTGACCTTTCCGGTTGCTTGCCATTTTAACACATGATCATGCTCCCATACCCACATGTCTGGCCTTGGCTTGCTGCAATGTTCCAGTGAAGTTCAACGTAAACTGAAGGAACAGCATCTCATCTTCCGGCTAGGCACCTTACAGCTTTCCGGTCTCAACATCGAATTCAACAACTTCAGATGATTTGCTCTATCCCACCTTGACCCCTTTTTTTTCATTCTATTTTATTAAAATATTTCACTGTTCTCTACCTTTTATTTCTTTGTTGTCTTTCTTCATTTTTCTTCCCCTCCCCCCACTCTTTCCCCCTACTTTATCCCCATTCCCTTACCTTTTCTCCCCCATTGCTTCCCTTTTTCAAAATTTTACCTCTGTCCCATCCATTCCACCTCCCCCCCCCCGCCCCCAACCCCCCCCCCCGCCCCACCCCCTCCCCCCCCCCCCCCCCTCCCCAACATCTTCATCTGTCACAGCTTACCCTTTCATTTTAGTTTCTCTGCCATTTGGCCATTCACATCCTTTACTCTCTCTGTGGACAGCCATTAGCAGTCTTTTCCCCTGGTTTCTGTGGCTATGACTCATCTCGCATTCCCTCGCCCTGCAGTATAAATATCTCCCACTTTCTGTGTCTTTTAGCTTTGACAAAGGGTCATCTGGACTTGAAAAGTCAACTCCCTCCTTACAGATGCTGCCAAATCTGCGGAGATTTTCCAGCATTTTCTCTTTTGGTTTCAGATTCCAGCATCCGCAGTAATTTGCTTCTATACAGAGGTAGGGAGTGGTGTAGGGACTGGAGTAGATTACAGAGATAGGGAGGGTTGTAATGGCTGAAGGAGATTACAGAGGTAGGCAGGGGTATAGGCTGGAGTAAATTTCAGAGCAAGGGAGGGGTGTAGGAGCTGGAGGAGGTTACAGTGTTTGGAAGATTGTAAAGGCTGGAGGAGGGTACAGAGGTAGGGAGGAGTATAGGGGCTGGAGGAGATTACAGGGGTCAGTGAAGTGAACAGGCTGGAAGACATTACAGTGTTAGGGAGGGGTGAGGCTGTGGAGTGATCTGGAGACAAGTAAGAGATTTGAAAAATTGAAGTATTGATGGACTAGGAGTCAGTGTAGTTTTAGCAAGAACTGGATTGGTGGGTGAATTAGACTTGGTGCTAGTCAGGCTATTGTTTGTGGAGTTTTGGATGACTTTTGAATGCAAATGTGATGCGCGATTAAATCACTCGGGAGGCTAGATCGTACCCGGGAAATAAAGGCTTTTATTAGTAACAAGAATGGAGCATACTGCTTAACAATACAATCCCAGACTAAAGGGTCACCAGGCAGTGCAGTGACCTTTATACTCCTACAGGTAGGCGGAGCCAACCGGGGTGTACCACAGAACAATACCAACAGGTAGAACACCCCAACCCTAACCCCAACAGTGACAACAGTAACATATGTACAAGTACCCATAGTGCTAACCATCTATGGTTCAGTACCCATAGTGGTAACCATCTATGGTTCACCACATTCACCCCTCCTTTAAAAACAAAGGCCAGTGGGGCAAAAAAAACAGTACGAACTGTCCATATATTCACAAGTTCAGTCGTATCGGAGGGCCGCACCGTCTCTGCGACCTCCGCAGCACTGGCGGTAGCGCTGGTTCTGGTGACCGTGATGACCATCTCTCCAAGGCGGTGTCCAGTGACTCCTCCAGTTCCTCACGGACAGGTGGACCACGAGGTGGCGACAATCTCCTGGACTCGAGCACGCCCAGAGGCGGCAACAATCTCCTGGACTCAGGCAAGCTGTACACGGGAGTAAGAGGATTAAGTGGTGGTCCCGATACTGCCCGCGCCGTGTCAGGAGGGGAGATAAAGGTCAAGGGGTCCCTAACCAGGGGTGCGGGAGCGACAGGGGTTTCCAAGTCCCCTGCAGGCGCCAGATCTCGAATAGAGACCGTGTCCTCTCGCCCGTCAGGATATGCCACATAGGCATATTGAGGGTTGGCGTGGAGGAGATGGACCTGTTCAACCAAAGGGTCGGACTTGCGGGTCCTAACATGCCGCCGCAGGAGGACAGGTCCTGAGTACATCAACCAAGACGGTAATGAGGTCCCAGAGGAAGACTTCCTAGGGAAGGTAAACATCCGCTCATGTGGCGTAGCGTTGGTTGCCGTACACAGGAGGGACCGGATTGAATGGAGCGCATCAGAAAGTACCTTTTGCCAACGGGAGACTGGAAGACCTTTAGACCTCAATGCCAGTAAGACAGCCTTCCAGACTGTAGCATTTTCTCTTTCAACCTGCCCGTTACCCCTGGGGTTGTAACTCGTAGTTCTACTTGAGGCAATCCCTTTTGAGAGCAGGTATTGCCTCAAGTCGTCACTCATAAACGACGAGCCCCTATCACTGTGGATATAGCTGGGGTAACCAAACAGGGTGAAAAGATCCCGCGATGCTTTGATAACCGTGGCAGCGGTCATGTCTGAACAGGGAATGGCAAAAGGGAATCGGGAGTACTCGTCAATCACGTTGAGGAAGTACACATTCCGATCTGTCGAAGGAAGGGGGCCCTTGAAATCCACACTCAGTCTTTCAAAAGGGCGAGTGGCCTTAATGAGGTGTGCCCTGTCAGGTCGTTAGAAGTGCAGCTTGCATTCAGCACATACCTGGCAGCTTCGGGTTATTGACCTGACATCCTCTACTGAGTAGGGTAGATTCCGGGCCTTTACGAAATGGAAGAGCCGAGTGATCCCCGGATGGCAGAGATCATTGTGGAGGGCCTGTAATCGATTCTCCTGCACACTGGCACATGTTCCACGCGACAGGGCGTCTGAGGGCTCATTGAGCTTCCCCGGACGGTACATGATATCATAGTTGTAGGTGGAGAGTTCGATTCTCCACCTCAAGATTTTATCATTTTTGATCTTACCCCGTAACGTGTTGTTGAACATGAACGCCATGGACCGCTGGTCCGTGAGCAGGGTGAATCTTTTTCCAGCCAAGTAATGGCGCCAATGCCGGACGGCCTCCACAATGGCCTGAGCCTCTTTTTCCACTGCGGAGTGCCGAATTTCAGGGCCTTGGAGGGTGCAAGAGAAAAAGGCGACGGGCCTGCCCGCCTGGTTAAGTGTGGTGGCCAGGGCGAAATCAGATGCATCACTCTCCACCTGAAAGGGGATGGACTCATCGACAGCGTGCATCGTGGCTTTCGCGATGTCAGCTTTTATCCCTTCAAAGGCGAGCCTCTGCTGCCAGGGGAAAAGAGGTAGACTTTATGAGCGGACAGGCTTTGTCCGCATAATTGGGAAACCACTGTGCGTAATACGAAAAGAAGCCTAAGCATCTTCTCAGTGCTTTGATGCTAGTGGGTAGGGGAAGTTCAAGGAGGGGACGCATACGGTCTGGATCAGGGCCAAGGACCCCGTTTTCCACCACTTATCCGAGAATTGCTAGGCGGCGCTTGCTAAATACACACTTCTCCCTGTTATAGGTCAGATTCAGGCGAGACGCAGTGCATAAAAATTTTAGGAGATTGGCATCGTGGTCCTGCTGGTCATGGCCGCAGATAGTGACATTGTCCAGGTACGGGAAGGTAGCCCGTAGCCCGTTTTGGTCCACCATTCGGTCCATTGCACGCTGGAAGACCGAGACCCCATTCGTGATGCCAAAGGGGACCCTTAAGAAGTGGTAGAGACGACCATCCGCCTCAAAGGCCGTATATTTTCGGTCCTCTGGGCGAATGGGGAGCTGATGGTAAGCTGACTTCAAATCAATGGTGGAGAACACCCGATACTGCGCAATCTGGTTGACCATGTCAGATATGCGCGGGAGAGGATACGCGTCCAGCTGCGTGTATCTATTAATGGTCTGACTATAGCCTATGACCATCCGGGGTTTGTCTCCAGTTTTAACCACCATGACTTGTGCTCTCCATGGACTAGTGCTAGGTTGAATGATCCCTTCCCTGAGGAGCCGCTGAACCTCAGATCGAATAAAGATCCGATCCTCAGCGCTGTAACGCCTGCTCTTAGTTGTGATGGGCTTGCAGCCTGGCACGAGATTCTCGAATAAAGATGGCGGGGTGATTCTGAGTGTCGAGAGACTGCACGTGGAGCGCGCTGGGCAATTTGGAGACTGCTGTTCTCCCACTGAAAGTGGAGGGAGTGGCCCATCGTACTGCAGGGTCACACTCCTCAGGTGGACCATAAAGTCTAGTCCCAGGAGTATCGGAGCGCAAAGGTGCGGTAACACGAGGAGCCTGAAGTTCTCATAAACTGTGCCCCGCACCATTAGGTTGACCACGCAGCTCCCAAGAATGGTAACAGATCGGGACCTCGATGCCATAGAAATTGTCTGTCTGACAGTCTGTACTCGGAGACCGCACCGTTTCACGGTGTCAGGATGAATGATACTCTCCGTGCTCCCGCTGTCAAACAGACAATGTATTAGGCGTCCATTTACCTCTATGCCCATCATGGACTTGTCGAATCTGTGAGGCTTGGCCTGGTCCAGGATGATTGACGCCACCGTTGAGTCCTGAGTGCAACTGCAGGCAGCTGAGATGGTTGATGATGATGATCCCTGCTGGTCGTCTGCGGTCGGTGCCGACCAAAATGGCTGCGCCCATGGATCGTACGTGGTCGGTGGCGCTGAAAGTCGCGGCACCTGCAGGTCGCACGTGTCTTGCGTCGTCGTCGTCAGGAATGGCGGCGCTCGTGAATCGCACGTGGTGGAAGACCTCGATGAAGCCGGAGACAAGGAGACAGGTTCTGGAGAATCACACGCCGCACTGCTAGGCTTCGAGGGTGGTTTGGCCCTGCACACTTTGGCATAATGCCCTTTCTTCCCACACGCGGCGCAAAATACCGTTCTGGCCGGACATTGCTGCCGAGGGTGTTTTGCCAATCCACAGAAATAGCACCGCGGGCCTCCTGGAGCTGCCGTCGTCGTCAGGTCCGAGGTTGAAAGCACGATCGCGCAGTTTCTCGGAGCCGCTGGGTAGAGTTGAGTCGGTGGCTGTACTTGCCACGATGTTCCCACGTGGTCGGTGGGGTAAGTTTCTAGACTTCTGGAGGCCGTTTCCATCGTGTCAGCCAATTCCACCATCTTAGCGAGGTCTAGGTTACCTTGCTCTAGCAGCCGGAGGCGAATATAGGATGAGCCGATTCCCGCCACGAACGCATCTCGGATCAGATCGTTCGTATACTGGGTCGCCGACACTGGCTTGCAATTGCAGGCTCTGGCTAGCTGCTGAAGTTCGCGCAGGTACTGTCCCGTCGTTTCACCGGGCTGCCGCCGTCGAGTGGCTAGAAGGTGTCGAGCATGAATCTCGTTTGGCAGTTTGTTGTACAGTTTCTTAAGTAGTTCGATGGCCCCTTTGTAGTCTTGGGCATCGCGGATTGATGAATATACAGTGTCGCTTACCCTTGCGTGGAGGACCCGCAGTCTATCGGCGTCGTTTTGAATGGCTGTTGAGGCATCGATATAGTCTTGAAAACACTTCAACCAATGGTCGAAAGTGTTCGACGCTCCAGCTGCACGTGGATCTAAGGTAAGCCGATCGGGTTTTAACATTTGCTCCATGGTTTTTTTTTACCAAAATTGTTACTAATAAAATTGATGCGCGATTAAATCACTCGGGAGGCTAGATCGTACCCAGGAAATAAAGGCTTTTATTAGTAACAAGAATGGAGCATACTATATAACAATACAATCCCAGACTAAAGGGTCACCAGGCAATGCAGTGACCTTTATACTCCTCCAGGTAGGCGGAGCCAACCGGGGTGTACCACAGAACAATACCAACAGGTAGAACACCCCAACCCTAACCCCAACAGTGACAACAGTAACATACGTACAAGTACCCATAGTGCTAACCATCTATGGTTCACCACAAAATGTTTGTCATTTTTTGTGAAATTACAGGACAGAGCAGAGACAATTTTGAAGAAATCCAGGGCAAATGTTGTAAATTGTCATCAACACCCCATCCCCATCCCAATCTATCTTTTCAGAAAGCTTTTGATAAAGTCTCTCAATAAGAAGTTAGTGTGTAAAATTAAAGTGCATAGGATTGGGATAATGACATGGATTGACAATTGGTTAATAGAGAGTAGTAAATGGATCTTTTTCAGAGTGGCAGGCAGTGACTAATGGGGTACCATAGGCCTAGGCCCCGGCTATTTATAAATCAATGATTTGGATGAGGGAATCAAATATAATATTACCAAGATTGCTGGTGACACAAAATTTGGTGAGAATGTGACTGGTGAGTAGAATGTAAAAAGGCTTCAAGTGGATTTAGACAAGCTGAGTGAATGGACTAATACATAATAGATGCAGTATAACATGGATAAATGTGAAGTTATCCACTTTGGAAGGTGATAAGGAATAGCAGATGTGACAGATTGGGAAATGTTGACATACAAAGGGACATGGGTGTCTTTGTACACCAGTCACTGAAAGCAAGCATATAGGTAGAGCAGGCAGTTAGGAAGGCAAATGGGATGTGGCCTTCATTGAAAGAGGACTTGAGTACAGGAGAAAGGACATCTTACTGCAGCTGTACAGTGCCTTGGTGAGATCACACCTGGAACATTGTGCACTTCTTACCTAATATTGGCCTCCTTACATAAGAAAAGATATACTTGCCATAAGAGGTGATCCTTCGTAAGCAGTGAAGGTTCACCGGACAGTTTCCTGGGATGGCAGGATTGTTATATGAGGGGAGATTGGGTTGACTGGGCCTGTATTCTAGGAGTTCGGAGGAATGAGAGGGGACCTAATTGAAACATATAAAATTCTAATAGGGCTGTACAGACTGGATGCTAGAATGTTATTTCCTCTGGCTGAGAGGAGGGGGGGGTTCTTGAACAAGGGGTCACAGTCTCAATATGTAAGGTAGGCCATTTAGGACTGAGATGAGGAGAAATTTCTTCACTCAGGGTGTTGTGAACCTGTGTGATTCTCTGACGGAAGGCTGTGGAGGCCAAATCACTAAATATATTTAAGAAAGAAATAGATTTCTAGACTCTAAAGGTATCAAGGAGTGTGGGGAGAGTGCAGGAGTGTGGTGTTGAGATAGAGGATCATATCGAATGGCGGAGCAGGCTTGTGGGACCAAATGTCCTACATTTTCTATGTTTCTGCCAGCAGTAACATAATAATAATATTTTGAAGAGAGGTTATCAATTTGGAATATTAGGCTGACTTTTTCAGATTATCTGGAAACAAAGTTGGAACCAATCCCCCCCATTCCCTTCCCACTCCCTCCCCTCCCCTCCCCACTGCAGTTGGCGGAGCCTCGAAGCAGCATTTTTCTGCCAATTAACAGGCTCCCACTGGGGCCATGGTTCAATTAAGGATGGGAGTCTGCGCATTCGAGCTGCCAATCCAGTCAGAGAGCTGGCAGCTCAGCAGTGCTACCTACAACACTAGGGAGGGGGCACTTGGATGGTGAAGGATCCTCAGAGTGCAGGTAGGTTTTGGGGTAGAAGCTGAGACCAGACAGCCTAAGCTCTGGATTTGACCAGGGGCTCTTGGCGTACCAGTGCTGCCATTGTCTTCTGGGAGGCTATTGCCAGGGGCGGCACGGTGGCGCAGTGGTTAGCACTGCTGCTTCACAGCTCCAGGGTCCCGGGTTCGATTCCCGGCTCGGGTCACTGTCTGTGTGGAGTTTGCACATTCTCCTCGTGTCTGCGTGGGTTTCCTCCGGGTGCTCCGGTTTCCTCCCACAGTCCAAAAATGTGCGGGTTAGGTTGATTGGCCAGGTTAAAAATTGCCCCTTAGAGTCCTGGGATGTGTAGGTTAGAGGGATTAGCGGGTAAAATATGTGGGGGTAGGGCCTGGGTAGGATTGTGGTCGGTGCAGACTCGATGGGCCGAATGGCCTCCTTCTGCACTGTAGGGATTCTATGATTTCTTCCATGATTGGGATGGGGGCAGTTCATGGACCATAGAAACTAGGAGCAGGAGTGGGCCATTCAGCCCTCCAAGCCTGCTCTGCCATACAGTGTGATCGTGGCTGATCCTCTAAATCAATGCCATATTCCTGCTTTTTCCCCATACTGCTTGACGCCATTAAAATATTTTTTTAAATCTATCTCTTTCTTGAATACATTCAGTGACTTGGCCTCCACAGGTGGTGGAGAATTCCACAGGTTCACTATCCTTTGAATGAAGGAATATTTCCTCATCTCAGTCCGAGATAGTCTACCCCATATACTGAGACAGTGTCCCCTCGTTCTAATTTCTCCAACAAGGGAAAACATCCTCCCTGCATCTAATCTGTCCAACCCTGTTAGAATTTTATCGGTTTCAATCAGACCTCCTCTTGTTCTTCTAAATTCCAGTGAATACAGGCCCAGTCAAACCAATCTCTCCTCGAAGGACAGTCCCGCCAACCCCAGTATCAGCCCAGTGGAAGTCTGCTGCACTCTCTCTATGGCAAGTATATCCTTTCTTAGCTCGAGAGACCAAAAACTACACACAATACTCAAGATGTGGTCTCAAAAGGCCCTGTATATTTGCAGTAAATCATCCCTACTTCTGAACTCAAATCCACTTCCAGTGAAGGTAACGCACAATTTGCCAGCCTAATTGCTTGCTTCACCGGCCTCTCCACTTTCACTGACTGGTGTACAAGGACACCCAGATCCCTTTGTACATCCGTACTTTCCAATATATCACCATTATTTAAATGCTCTTCCTTTCTGTTTGTCACACCGAAGTGGATAACTTCACATTTAGCCGTGCTGCACTATTTCTGCCATGTGTTTTCCCACTCACTCAACTTCTCTAAATCACCTTAAAGCCTCATTGCACCCTCCTCACAACTCCCGATTCACAGTTACTCCATAGTCATGAAGCACCAATCAAGGTGAGACCCCTCTCTCCCCAGGAGCTGACTGATAAGTGCTATGGTTTACCGGGTAGTCATTCCATGTGGTGGCAAGTCCTCCTGACATGGACAAAATGACTGTGGAGATGAGAAGTGACGCTTAATTAGTTTAAAGTTTAAAGCTTATTTATTAGTGTCACAAGTAGGCTTACATTAACACTGCAGTGAAGTTACTGTGAAAATCCCCCAGTCGCTACACTCCAGTGCCTGTTCAGGTACGCAGAGGGAGAATTTAGCATGGCCAAGGCACCTAACCAGCAAATCTTTTGAACTGTCAAAGGAAACCGGGAGCACCCTGAGGAAACCCATGTAGACATGGGGAGAACGTGTAGACTCCGCACAGTGATCCAAACCGGGAATCGAACTCGGGTCCCTGGCGCTGTGAGGCAGCAGTGCTAATCACTGTGCCGCTGTGCCGCCATGGTCAATTGGTCAATTAGACCAATAAATGGCTCGCTTGGCTATCCATTGATTGGCCAAAGCTTTGAGTTGCCCACACTGGCAATATGCCATGGAGTTGAGAAGACACAGGGGCCCAGCCCCACTCCAATGTGCCAGGAAAATTATGTCCTTTAACATTGTCTCTCTCTCCACAGGTGTTTCCTAAACTGCATTCTCTGGTTTTATTTCAGATTTCCAACATCAGCATGTATTTTCCTTTTATCTGATGCCCAATAATCCCCATTCCTCGCCTGCCATTCTGGTAACTTTGGACAATGCTCAGAAAACCAATTTTTTGCAAAAAAGATGAAGGAAATAAGAGAAATAATCTAAAAACATCTCCAGAATGGGAAACATTGCAACAATGTTGTCCTTGCGGCAAGTTAAGATCTTCATTCCCCGTGGTCCCACTTCAAATGGACCAGGAGAGCTGTGAAAACCTGTACATTTGCCACTGATAGGAGCAGATCACTGGTTTAAGAATATGTTTGTATTAAATTTGGCACATTAATGAGGCTGTGGTAAGAAACTCTTCGACTCAATCAACTCAGGAAAAATTCTGAGATTCAGCCTTAGAGTAATTTGGCACATGTAGAAAATGGGTCTGTTCTTCTAATTCCTGGCACCCTCTGCATTGATTGTGCATCCACTCTTCTGAACAATGGAACTGGGTTAGGCCGCATTTGGAATATTACATGCAGTTCTGATCACCACACTGCCAGAAGGACATGGAAGCTCAGCAGAGAGCGCAAAGAAGGTTCACCAGGTTCACCAGGATGTTGCCTGGTCTCAAGGGTGTTGGCTATGAGGAGAGGTTGAATAAACTAGGATTGTTTTCACTGGAAAGACTGAGGGGAAACCTGATAGAGGTCTGCAAAATTATGTGAGCTATAGACAGGGTGGATAGTCAGAGACTTTTTCCCAAGGTGGAAGTGTCAATTACAAGGGGGCACAGTTCAAGGTGAGAGGGGGAAAGTTTAAGGGAAATGAGTAGGAGAAATTTTTCACACAGAGAGTGGTGGGTGCCTGGAATGCGCTGCCAGTGGAGGTGGTGGAAACTGGCACATTAGCAACATTTAAGAGGCCATTTGGATGGGTACATGAATAGAGAGAGAATAAAGGGGCATGGACCGCGTAAGGGCAGAAGGGTTTTTTTTAGTTTAATTAAGGCATCGTGATCAGTACAGGCTTGGAGGGCTGAAGGGCCTGTTCCTGTGCTGTACTATTCTTTGTGCTTCTTTGTCTTGTTTTCTCCTCTGTTCATGTTAAGAGTCAACTGTGTGACGTCACGTCTTATTCTTGGCTCCATGCGTAAAATCAACGTTATCATCCAACCAGACATTTTCCTATTGTGCTGTAACACTGATAAGAGTTATCAATCAATCTTTAGTTCATCTTCAGGACGTTTCAATACTTTATATTCTTGCCATTGACAAGCTACTTTATTTATATTTATGATGCACTGTTGGTTTATTCAAATAGCTTCCAGTTACGCAGGCAACACTCGACAACGTCACACTGGCAGCTTGGCTTTGCTGTGACCTCTGGTCTTTCCTGGGATTGGAGTAAGTGACATGTACTGCTAATTACCACTACTCCCCATAATTGTCACATCAGTGATTGATGTGGTTAGCCAGAGGCCAAAGGAAAACAGCAGGAATTGAAATCCAGTGGTGTTGGAGGCGGTTGTTTCGAGTCATATGACCTATGGAGACCCATCTTGTTAGGCGGTGCCTGCAGGTGGATTATTTTCTTTATATTACAAAACTGTGACTTCTGGCTGCAAAGCTTCTCTGTCAGCATAAGCTCTGTCACACATCATGATGCCCTCAGTACCTACTGGACAAGACTGTCCTGCTGGGTGTCAGTCCAGAATTCCAAACACTTAAACGTGATAGGAAACCTGGGCTAGTGTGTGGACAGCATGAGTGGCCATCCTTCATCTCAGGGAGCCACAGATTGAAATCAAGTTTGTTCACTAACCATGGCCTCATGAATAAGATTAAATACATTTAATGCACACCAAATATTTTGTAACGAGTTATGAAAAATAAAGTTTAAAGTTTATTTATTAGTGTCACAAGTAGACTTACATTAACGCTGCAATGAGGCTACTGTGGAAATCCCCTAATCGCCACACTTTGGTGCCTGTTCAGGTACACTGAGGGAGAATTTAGCATGGCCAATGCACCTAACCAGCACAGACTGTGGGAGGAAACCCACGCAGACACGGGGAGAATGTGAAGTCTTTGCACAGGCAGTGACCCAAGTCAGGAATCGAACCCGAGTCCCTGTGAAGCATCAGTGCTCACCACTGTGCCACCATGCTGCCCATATGCTGAATCATTTGTGCATTAATACAACCATCATCAATTTTAAATGGTAAAAACAAAATAAATATTTACACTTTGGGCACAGAGGGTGGGCACAGAGGGTGTGCACAGCTCTCACAGTCAATATTGTGTACAATCAGCACACACCTCACTTCACTTGCCCTTGTTTCACATACACATGACTTCACACATACCGGTAGGAATGGGCCGCATGCGGCCCCCAGGACAGAGGTTGCCCACCAGGGCATTAAAAAGTTCCAGTCTCCACTGTACATAACTGTCTGGAGCAGAGTTTGAATGCAGTGGTCTCTCACTCAGAGGCATGAAAACTACCACTGAACTAAAGACTCACTTCTACCCCTGAGGATATAACTGTGCATGTGAGTAAAAACTTAGAACCCCCTTTAGGTTCCAAGGCCAAGTTCAATCATTTTGTGACAGATTCTCATTAACCTTTGCAGTTCATTTTACACGAATCCTTTCTATAATTACAAAGACACAACCATTGAGCTGTTTCCTATTTTAATTATGAATGTGATTATGTTACTGGATAACCACTGCTTGTGGGTATTTTAATATTGCCTGAAGATAACTCTAGCATGTGAGTCTAAAGGTATACATTGAACCTGCTAGGGGAGGATGTGAAGGAGGTCATAGTCACTTCAGCAAATCAATTATGCAGATCTAGATCACCAAGTCGGTAACTTATAACAGCAACTGCACCTTTAACTTAGTGAAAATGTCCCACAGAAATGTTTTCAGACAAAATCTGACATCAAGTCACATAAGGTGATATTAGAACACCTGGTCAAAAACTTAGTCAAAACAATAGCTTTTCAGGTGCAACTCAAAGGAGGTGAGAGATGTGGGGTAGATTTAGAGAGGCAATTCCAGATCTTAGGGTTTAAGCACCTGAAGACACTTCCATTTTGGGGCCCAGGAAGTTGGGGAAGGGAAAGAGACCAGAATTGGAGAAAAGCAGAGATTTTGGTGCATTGTCAGGATTATAGGACTGGAGGAGGTTACAGAGATAGGAAAGGACAAGGTCATGGACGGACAATGATAATTTTACAATTCAGGTGTTGTCAGACTAGGAGTCAAGACCCAAAGGTACTTGAAGGTTGATGGAGGTTGGGTAGACCGATTGCTACCTTCAGTCTGATCACTGGAAGTGATGCAGGGATATACTTTGTGGTTGAAATGAAAGGACTGAGTTGGAAAGAAAGTTGATTAAATATCTGGACTGCTCTATTTTGTGAAACTGGCAAGGATTCCAAGCCACATGAACTGATAGATGATAAGCTTACTGCTGAATGTTTCGCTCCTGTATTCATAGAATCATAGAAAAAGGGGAAGTTGTAGACCTCCCCTTGAGCCTGCTCTGCCATTCATTGTGATTACGGTTGATCATCCAACTCAATAATCAGCTCCTGCTTTCCCCCCTTTTTTCTTTGATCCCTTTCACCTCAAGAGCTATATCTAACTCATTCTTAAAAACAAACAATATTTTGGCCTCAACCACTTTCTGTGGTAGCAAATTCTATAGGCTCACCACGCTCCTGATAAATAAATTTCTCCTCATCTCTGTCCTAAATGGTTTAGCCCATATCCTCAGACTGTGATCCCTGTTTCTGGACTCCCCTATTATCGGGAACATCCTTCCTGCACCCTGTCTAATCCTGTTAGAATTTTATAGGTTTCTATGAGATTCCCCCTTATTCTTCTGAACTCCAGTGAATATAATCCTAACTGACTCAATCGCTCCTCATACGTCAGTCCTCCCATCCGAGGAATCAGTCTGGTAAACCTTCTCCGCATTCCCTCCATTATGGGAACATTTTTCCTCAGGTAAGGAGACCAAAACTACACGCAAATATTCTAAGTGTGGCCTCCCCAAGGCCCTTTGGAGTCGCAGCAAGAATCCCTGCTCCTGTACACGAAACCTCTGCTTTGAAGGCTGTTAGAGGGGTTCAGAAAACCCTGCGATTTTAAAAACTAATAAGATTACTAAACAGGGAAAATTAACTGAGAATAACGACCACAATGTGCCTTATATTTACTTTATACAAAGGTACCACTTACATAGACACTCACAAAACTACTGTTATGGAAATTAAACATATATTTTTGATTTAATTGAGTATTTTTGAATGTATTGTGCACCTTGGCCAAAATGCAAATTACCCTGAAGCATAATGGGAAGTGTAACCTCGACAGGCCACATTCTTTGGGAACAATAAGTCACAGAATACAGTTATGTTATCAGAAAAATCATGGAGAGTTCAAATTCTCATTCTCAAGAAAATGAATCAAAGTATTGACAAAGTATATAAAATATTCAATTCCACTGATTAAAATATTCAATTCTTACTGATAATAAGGCAGGATGAGACAATGGGAAAATCACCTCTTCAACTCTGTGGCTTATGATGAGAAAGCAACCTTTGGACCTTACGGATTTATGTAGGTGAGGCTGCTTAGCAACAGTCATCTGACCCGGGGACCAAAATCCGGGCCAATTTCTACACAAATAATGGAATCCGCCCCCCCCCCGCCCAAAACATAGGCATGAGGGTCACCTGCACCCCCTCAGGCACCCTCTCAGCCCTCCTCCCCCCTCAGAGGTTGCTTAGCAACAGCAACCTTCCGGGTCCTATAGACCAATGGATTCCTAATTCTGCTGGGAGGTAGAATGCAATTGGCCAAGGTAAGTGATGTGTACTAATGCAATTGGAGCATTCAGTTAGGATGACAGAGTAGACGGGAGAACTGAAGTTTCGAAAATATATAACCGTTTTACCATTGCATTGTAAACTTCAGAAAGGATTGGCGTGCCCAGCTGCCTTTCTCCCAGTCTTTAACCAGCATACTGTCGTTCCCGAATGTTTGGGTGGAATTTTACCGGCATGTCCGCCCGAGGTTCGTACGATCCCGCCCGAGGCCAACAGAGAATGCCATTCTCCGAGCCTTGTCCGCCGTCGGAATCGGGGCGGGCATGCCGGTAGAATTCCGGCCTTTGTGTTTAGCTGGGCTCAGCTCAATACTTAGCACTGAGAGAAAATTCCCGCTTCAAAGGCCAGCATACATTTGCCTTCTTTACTGCCTGTTGCACCTGCATGCTTAAAAACCGACCATTAATTTGCAGGACTTGACTGGAATGTGAACTCGTAACCTCTCACATACTGACACAAATCCCTAAGCGAGAATCGTATCCCTAGACCAATGAGCCACCGACCTCAGTAAAGTAGTAAAGGCTGACATTCTGAAGCAGTAAAGGCCAATGTTCTGGAGTGACCCCAACAGCACTCAGATGCTAATAATTAGGAAGAGCGGATTTTCCATGGATGAATCAGGTTAGGTTGATTGGCCATGCTAAAAATTGCCCTTAGTGTCCTGAGATGCGTAGGTTAGAGGGATTAGCGGGTAAAATATGTAGGGATAGAGGAGTAGGGACTGGGTGGGATTGTGGTCGGTGCAGACTCGATGGGCCGAATGGCCTCTTTCTGTACCGTAGGGTTTTTATGATTTCTATGATGATTTCTATGAATAAGCTTGAACGGTCAAATGGCTTCTCTTATCGCTATTTATTTTTGTGAAGATAGATTATGTGGCATTCATAAAGGTTTGGTAATAATTGACAGATAATTTGCAATTGGTGACAGCTTAGATCTTTTTATTGTCTTGTTCAAAGGCTTATCATTCCAAAAGTCCTTAAGAAGCTTCTTTTTTCCAACAATTTGAGAAACTATGGCCCAGATTTTCTCCATGATGGAGACCCTCTTTGTCATGATGCAAAGCTGAGAAATGGCTGAAATTTTGAAGTTCTGCCCCTGGGGACAGCAGTGGAGATGGGCTGGACTTAAATCACCAGCTGCCTCCATTGAAGTGGGACTTCGGTGGGTCAGGTCTGTGGAATCTGGAGTGTTCAGCTTAGACCAAGTAAAAGCGGGCCTAAACCCGTTGAATTTGCTTGGATAACCAGTGCACCCTTTGGTATTATTAAAAGTGAACACTATTATGCACTTTTACACACAAGCTAATTGAACTGTGCCGTTGTCAAAGAATTGTCTAGCTGTCAAAACTGTCAAGGACCTGTCCAAGGATAATAGGTGCGTTGGCATAGAGGGGGTAAGGGCAAAGGGTGGTGGGTGGGGGACATGGGTTGGCATGAGTTGGTACTAAATTGGCATAGATAATATGAGGGCAATGGGGAATGGGTACATGACTTTGGGTTGGCATAGATTAGCATGGGGGTATGTGGGAGTTGGGGGGTATGGCTGGAAAGATGTTTTTTGTTTTATTCTTTCTTTTATTTGCTTAAACACAGTGCTGGAGCACAGAGGCAGGCCTTGCCTTCTGCCCAGCTTGTCTCCACAGCCAGCAGCCTCTGTACTCATTCCATGGTTGCCAGCCCTGACTCATATTTCAGCTTGCACCCTTCTCCCCTCACCCATGACCAAAAATCTGACCTGTGGGTGGGGAATTTTAAAGGATGGGTTTGCCAAGGTGGGAAACGTCCTGACCCTGTTCACCTGACCCGAGGACCAAAATCCAGGCCAATTTCCACACAAATAATGGTTCCCCCCTGCACAAAACATAGGCATGAGGGTCTCCTGCAACCCCTCATGCCCCCTCTCAGCCCTCCTCCCCCTCAGATGCTCCTCAGCCCCCACCCCCCTCAGACCCCCACCCAGGTCCCGCTCCTGCTCAGACCCCCCACTCAGGCCCTGCTTCCCCTTCAGACCCACAATCAGAGCCCCTTTTCCCCCCCCCAGACACCCACTCAGGCTCCCTTCAGGTCTCTTCCTCTTTTGCAGACCTCTTATTCCCTTTGAAGAAACCACGGCTGTCAATCAGGTTTAGAGCCGATGGCAGGATTTTACGGCCTCGCTCGAGTGAGACCGGAAATTTCCGCCCGAGGCTAGCAGACATTTCTGTTGTCCGCCCCTTGCCTGCTCTGATTCCATGGAAGGGAGGGGGGTGGGGGGGGGGGGGTGTGGTGGGCAGGGGTGAGGCAGTAGAATTCCGGCGTATGTAAATATTGTGGTTAGGAACAATGGGAGGGCAGCTGAAGGGAATCAGTTCAGGTCACCCTTATGCCTGCGTAGTGTGTGGCTGGGGGTGGGGTGAGGGTGACACGTTATTTGATGTTTGGGGGGAGGATATCCCTCTTTGCTGAGGGGTTGGTGGTACCCCCGGACCCTCAAGATTCAACATGCCAAGTCCATAATTGTGAGGACCTGTACCAAAGCCCACCCAGGGCAGATCCTGCTGGGGAGGTCATAGATCATAGACCATAGATACCCTACAGTGTAGAAAGAGGCCATTCGGCCCATCGAGTCTACACCGACCACAAGCCCACCCAGGCTCTACCCCCATATCCCTACATATTTACCCGCTAATCCCTCTAACCTACCCATCTCAAGACACTAAGGGGCAATTTTAGCACGGCCAATCAACCTAACCTGCACATCTTTGGACTGTGGGAGGAAACTGGAGCACCCGGAGGAAACCCACGCAGACACGAGGAGAATGTGCAAACTCCACACAGACAGTGACCCAAGCCGGGAATCGAACCCAGGTCCCTGGAGCTGTGAAGCAGCAGTGCTAACCACTGTGCTACCGTGCCGCCACCTGATTGACAGGTGGTTGAATAGCGGGAGGGAATTGAATCTGGCTTCATGCCCGCCAATCAGATGTGGGTGGTTCCCCCTCATTGATCCACTGGAGCAAGCTGAGAGGGGTGATTGAAAAGCAGCAGTGCTGGTAAGAGATTAATTGGATTAATTGAATTGTTTATTTATTTAATTAGTCAGCTAGTGTGTGTATTTTTTTGGCCTTTACTTTAACAGCAGTTTTTCAAGTTTAAAGTGAAAACTAGAAGTGGGCAGCAAAGGAGTCTGGGAAGGGTTTTTATTTTAACTTTAAAAGTCAGTTACCTGGGTGGTTCCCCCTCAGTAGTAGTTTTTTTTTTCTCTCGGGCCCCTAGCCCTATAAATTGGTGCAGAGGAGATACCCGATCCTCTACACTGGTAGAGGATCCCACCCTTCCATCCTCCTCTAACCTAATTATAAGTGTGGGGAAGTTTTTTTTGTTTTCTTTTTTTCTTGCTGGTAATGGCTTCAGGGATGGCAGTTCAGGCAGTATGCTGCATCTCCTGTGGAATGTATGTGGTGAGGAAATCCAGTAGTGTTTCAGGAGATTTTAGTTGTAAGAAGTGCATTAGATTGCAGCTTCTGGAGGAGCGTGTAAAGGAGCTGGAGGGGGAGGTAGAGGAACTCCGCATAATTCGGGAGGCGGAGGTGGAAGTTGATAGGAGTTATAGAGAAATAGTAACTCCTAGAAATGAGGCTTGGGTCAATGCCAGGAGGAGGGGTAAGAAGCAATCGGGAAGACAATCCCCTGGGGCGGTTCCCCTCCATAATAGGTTTTCGGTGCTGGAGGCTACAGTTGAGGAGGAATCAACTGAGCATCGAGAGCAGATCTCTGGGGGTGAGCCGAGTGAGAAAGCTCAGGTGGTTAGGGGCTGTAAAAGACTGGGCCTTGTGATTGGGGACTCCACAATTAAGGGGACAGATAGGAGGGTCGGAACTAAAGGTAGGGACTCAGGGTTGGTGTGTTGCCTACCAGGGGCTGGGGTCCGGGATGTGTCTGACAGGGTATTCAGGACTCTTAGGGGGGAGGGAGATAAACCACAAGTTATTGTACATGTGGGGACACACGACATAGGGAGGATAGGGGAAGGGGATATTAGGCAGGGATTTATGGAGTTGGGGTGGAAACTAAAGGCCAAGACTGACAGAGTGGTTATCTCTGGACTCTTGCCTGTACCACGGGATAGTTTAGAGAGGAATAGGGAGAGGGAAGGTTTGAATTCATGGCTGAGGGGATGGTGCAGGAGGGAGGGGTTCAGGTACTTAAGCAATTGGGGCTCGTACTGGGGAAGGTGTGACCTCTATGAGAAGGATGGTCTACACCTTAATCAGAAGGGGACCAATATCCTGGGGGGTAAATTTGCTAAGGCCATGCAGGGAGGTTTAAACTGATTCGGGGGGGGGGAGGGATCCTGAGTAGTGGGGCTGAAAGTGAGGGATGCATGGATGGGGACTGCAATGCACGGCATTGCAGAGGTGGGGTGGAGCAGGGTTTGAAATGTGTATACTTCAATGCCAGGAGTATTCGCAATAAAGTGGGTGAACTTGCAGCGTGGATCAGTACCTGGGACTTCGATGTTGTGGCTATTTCAGAGACATGGATAGAGCAGGGGCAGGAATGGATGCTGCAGGTCCCGGGGTTCAAATGTTTTAGTCGAAGTAGGGAAGGAGGTAGAAGAGGGGGAGGGGTAGCATTATTGGTCAGAGATTGTATCACAGTGTCAGAGAGGAGGTTTGATGAGGACTTATCTGTTGAGGTAGTATGGGCGGAGATTAGAAATAGGAGAGGAGAGGTCACCCTGTTGGGAGTCTTTTATAGACCTCCTAAAAGTTCTAGAGAGGTTGAGGAAAGGATTGCGGAGTCAATCCTGCTTAGGAGTGATAGTAATAGGGCAATTGTTATGGGGGATTTTAACTTGACTAATATTGACTGGAATTGTTATAGCTCTAGCTCGTTAGAGGGGTCAGTTTTTGTTCAAAGCGTGCAGGAAGGTTTTTTGACTCAGTATGTAGACAGGCCAACTAGAGGTGAGGCTATATTGGATCTGGTGCTGGGAAATGAGCCAGACCAGGTGCTAGACTTGGAAGTTGGTGTGCATTTTGGTGATAGTGACCACAATTCGGTTACGTTCACCTTAGTGATGGAAAGGGATAGGCATGAACCTCGGGCCAGTGGTTTTAGCTGGGGGAAGGGTAATTATGAGGCTATTAGGAGAGAATTAGGAAACATAGGTTGGACTAGGAGATTACAGGGACTGGGAACGTCCGACATGTGGAGTTTTTTCAAGGAGCAGCTACTGCGAGTCTGTGATAGGTATGTCCCTGTCAGGCAAGGAGGAATTGGTAGGGCTAGGGAACCGTGGTGCACCAAAAAAGTTTCTTTGTTGGTTAAAAAGAAAAAGGAGGCTTATGTTCGGATGAGACGTGAGCACTCGGGTAGTGCACTAGAAAGCTTTAGATTGGCTAAGAGGGAGTTGAAGAGCGAGCTTAGAAGGGCTAAAAGGGGACATGAGAAGACTTTGGCGGATAGGGTTAAAGAGAATCCTAAGGCGTTCTATAGGTATGTCAAGAACAGAAGGTTGGTTAGGGCAAGTTTAGGGCCAGTTATAGATGGCAGAGGGAAGTTATGTGTGGAACCGGAGGAGATTGGTGAAGCATTGAACCAATATTTCTCTTCGGTGTTCACGCAAGGGGACATGAATATAGCTGAGGAGGACACTGGGTTGCAAGGGAGTAGAATAGACAGTATTACAGTTGATAAGGAGGATGTGCAGGATATTCTGGAGGGTCTGAAAATAGATAAATCCCCTGGTCCGGATGGGATTTATCCAAGGATTCTCTGGGAGGCAAGAGAAGTGATTGCAGAGCCTCTGGCTCTGATCTTCAGGTCGTCGTTGGCCTCTGGTATAGTACCAGAAGATTGGAGGTTAGCGAATGTTGTCCCATTGTTTAAGAAGGGGAACAGAGACTTCCCCGGGAATTATAGACCGGTGAGTCTCACTTCTGTTGTCGGCAAGATGTTGGAAAAAATTATAAGGGATAGGATTTATAGTTATTTGGAGAGTAATGAATTGATAGGTGATAGTCAGCATGGTTTTGTGGCAGGTAGGTCGTGCCTTACTAACCTTATTGAGTTTTTTGAGAAAGTGACCAAGGAGGTGGATGGGGGCAGGGCAGTGGACGTGGTATATATGGATTTTAGTAAGGCGTTTGATAAGGTTCACCATGGTAGGCTTCTGCAGAAAATGCAGATGTATGGGATTGGGGGTGATCTAGGAAATTGGATCAGGAATTGGCTAGCGGATAGGAAACAGAGGGTGGTGGTTGATAGTAAATATTCATCATGGAGTGCGGTTACAAGTGGTGTACCTCAGGGATCTGTTTTGGGGCCACTGCTGTTTGTAATATTTATTAATGATCTGGATGAGGGTATAGTTGGGTGGATTAGCAAATTTGCTGATGACACCAAAGTCGGTGGTGTGGTAGACAGTGAGGAAGGGTGTCGTAGTTTGCAGGAAGACTTAGACAGGTTGCAAAGTTGGGCCGAGAGGTGGCGGATGGAGTTTAATGCGGAGAAGTGTGAGGTAATTCACTTTGGTAGGAATAACAGATGTGTTGAGTATAGGGCTAACGGGAGGACTTTGAATAGTGTGGAGGAGCAGAGGGATCTAGGTATATGTGTGCATAGATCCCTGAAAGTTGGGAATCAAGTAGATAAGGTTGTTAAGAAGGCATATGGTGTCTTGGCGTTTATTGGTAGGGGGATTGAATTTAGGAGTCGTAGCGTTATGTTGCAACTGTACACAACTCTGGTGCGGCCGCACTTGGAGTACTGTGTGCAGTTCTGGTCCCCACATTACAGGAAGGATGTGGAGGCTTTGGAGAGGGTGCAGAGGAGGTTTACCAGGATGTTGCCTGGTATGGAGGGGAGATCCTATGAGGAGAGGCTGAGGGATTTGGGATTGTTTTCGCTGGAAAGGCGGCGGCTAAGAGGGGATCTTATTGAAACATATAAGATGATTAGAGGTTTAGATAGGGTGGATAGTGATAGCCTTTTTCCTCTGATGGAGAAATCCAGCACGAGGGGGCATGGCTTTAAATTGAGGGGGGGTAGTTATAGAACCGATGTCAGGGGTAGGTTCTTTACCCAGAGGGTGGTGAGGGATTGGAATGCCCTGCCAGCATCAGTAGTAAATGCGCCTAGTTTGGGGGCGTTTAAGAGATCCGTAGATAGGTTCATGGACGAAAAGAAATTGGTTTAGGTTGGAGGGTCACAGTTTTTTTTTTAACTGGTCGGTGCAACATCGTGGGCCGAAGGGCCTGTTCTGCGCTGTAATGTTCTATGTTCTATGTTCTATGTAAATTAGTGCATTTGAATATTTGTTGAATTCCTGCCTGCTCTGGCCAGGAACCTGATCAAGGCTCGCGTGGCAGACTGGGAGCATTGGAACGGATTTGGTGACTGGTGGAAAACCCATTTTTCAGCTGATGCCTGACTCTTTTGTTTTATTATTCATTTACTGGATGTGGGTGCCACTGGCTGGACCTGCATTTATTTGCCATCCCTAACTACGCTTCATTTCAGAGGGCATTTGAAAGTCAACCACATTGTTGTGGGTCTGGAGTCACACGTAGGCCGGACCAGGTAAGGACGGAAAATGTCCTACCCTAAAGGACATTAGTGAACCAGATGGGTTTTTACAACAATCGACAATGGTTTCACTGTCATCAGTAGATTCTTAATTCCAGATTTTTGTTGAATTCAAATTTCACCAACTGCGGTGGTAGGATTTGAACGCGGGTCCCCAGATCGTGCCCAGGGTCTCTGGATTATTAGTCCAGTGACAATACCGCTACGTCATCACCTCCCCTCTCTGGGCCCAGCAATTTGTGCCGGGAGCTAACGGGCCTAAAGAATCACAGCTAAGGTTTCAGTATTTTATTTGAAAATACTGAATGGGTGCAGAGGGGACATCAGCCAGGCTGAAGTGGAATATGCAATACTGCTGTTGCTGCATCAGGTAGATTATAAAGTTGTCTGTTAATGGCGGAAAGTGCCACAGGATATTAAATAAGTATTTACAAATATGCAAACATTGACCTTTTTACAATGACATCATCAGCCCAATAGAAACAGCAGACTCTCACAGAGATGAATCGACAAAGTGGGATTAACACTGTCTGGTGTAAGTGGACAGCATTCACTCTGGAATCCTCCTGCGAGAATTTCCCACTTATTAAAATTCCAGGCCTGTGCTGATGTGGCTCCCTGACCAGTTAAAATAAATTGGCCAGTAAAATGAAACTCCCATCCACGCTCACCTCAATTTCCAGTGCCCTCACTGGGAATGGGAAGTTGGAGATTACTCCCAGTGTGAGTTGTGTAGCAGGTCTCAGCAAAAAAGAGAATCACTTTACGTATACTAACATTACTTAGACCCTGAGTCGCAAGCATAGGCCTATATCTGGGATAACCCTTGAACCTTAAGGTTGTCAATTGTGATTAAATGTATTCCTGGAGATTTCATCGTGACTTTTCCCAAGCTCCAGTCATTAGTTGGCCAACACATCCATCCATGTGAGGCACTGCCTTCTGGTGGCATGGTTACACAATAGTTAGCAGCGCTGCCTCATAGGGACCTGGGTTCGATTCCCGGCTTGGGTCACTGTCTGTGCGGAGTCTGCACATTCTCCCCGTGTCTACGTGGGTTTCTTCCAGAAGTTCCGGAAATGATGTGCTGGTTAGGTGCACTGGACAGGCTAAATTCTTCCTCAGTGTACCCGAACAAGCGGAGGAGTGTGGCGACTAGGGGATTTTCACAGTGACTTCTTTGCGGTGTTAATGTAAGCCTACTTGTGACACTCATAAATGAACATAAACATTAAAACAGCTTATTTGGTCGTTATCACATTGCTGCTTGTGGGATCTTGCTGTGAACAAATTGGTTGCCACATTTCCGATAAAATGAGTGGCCCATAATTTATTGGTTGTGATGGGGGAAAAATGGGTGACTATCACCCCATTTCCTGCGATTTCCCCAAACTCATCAGTTGCTGGGACAGGGTGGGGGAGGAAGAGAGGGGAATAGGAAACCTACCCAACTAGTATCTGTACTGGAAGATTAGTTTGCCCACTGCCTCTGTTTGCTCTGGTTTTGTGCAATCTCTTGTTCCATTAACATGACAAAGTGTCCTTTGATAAACTGTTGCTGCACTGTTTGGATTTATTGCATCCTTGCAAATCATTAACGGAATATCAACTACTTTTTTCAATATTCCCGCCCAATTGTTGCAAACAGTTTGAAATTTGAAATAATCGGACACAGACGGTGGCTCAGAGTGGTCTGAAATAATCCTTACAGAGTAATCAGAGAAACAGACCATTCAACACAACCTTTCAATGCTGACCTTTATTCTCCACACAAGCACTTGTCCTAATCCTGTGTAACAGCCCTATTTCCATATCCTTTCATACCCACATCCTTCAACTATCTATTTAACATATTCCTAGGTAGCTCTGGCAGCATCTGTAGGTCAATGACCTTTCATTAGCACTCATCATTTATCTATCTGAAAGGTTAATGTTGTTTCTCTCTACACAGAAGCTGCCTGGCCTGCTGAATATTTCCAATGCTTTCTCTTTTTATTTCAGATTTCCAGCATCTGCAATACTTTATTTCTCTATTCTTAAATATCTCTGCTTTCATTGGGTGGGGGTGGAATCCTGCCCTCGGCCTTCATCAGGACATTGAGTATGTAAGATCTAACAAAGCTGGTCCTGATCGTATCCACATCAAGTCCTTTAAGGAACTGGTGTTTACAGGAAAAGTTTCAGACTCAGATTATAAAAGAGTGAATATTTTGTACAGCAGTGGGCCTTATAATTGCAAGATCAATGTTTTTATTCAACTGCCTGTTCTCTAATTTGCAGGCCTTCCCAAAGGAAAGAGTAGACTCTTCGATCTGGGAGCTTGCTCCCTCTGATGGAGACCATGCAGTATTACAGAATGCAGTCCTGAAGAATTCTGCAAAGCATAACAGGGTATATTTTCTGATCCCAGTGCTTAAACCGACAGAGCAGAAAGTCCTTGTTCTCCCAAATCACGTACAGTCAGTATTATGTAATGTCCTGAACTCATTCTCAACATCTACTCCCTCCAACATTAATGCACTTTGACCAAAGAATGCAGTACTCAAAAAGGTGACTTCTACAGCACTCCCTCTGACATCTACCATTGAGAAGCACTGTTGACACTGCCAAGGTGCGTGGCCTGACTGAGGGGGGGCCTGAGGGGAAAGGGGGGCTGAGGGTGGAGGGGGACTGAGTAGGGGGGTCAGATCACCCTCATGCCTGTGTGGTGTGGGGATGGGAGTTACCCGTTATTTGTGGGTGGGGTGGGGTGGGGTGGGGAGGATGTCCTGCTTTGGTGAGAGTTTGGTGGTGCTCCCCTGGTCAGTGTAGGGGTCGCCATTTTTTTTGTAGGGAAGGGGCCAGTCTCTGAGCACGGAGATTGGGTCGCCATTTAAAAATGGCAGCCTGGTCTTGGAACAGCAGGGCTGGCTGGGGGGTAGGGGTGGGAGTTTCCACTATGCTTAAATTAGCATCTATCAAGTGGGAGAATCTCACCTGATAGATTCTGCTAATGCCAATGGGAATCTCTCCAGGTTTCCCGCTGGTATGGGCACATAGTTCCAATTCGGGAGAATCACAGCCTATATCTACAGGTTCACTTGCCCCATGCTCCTTGTTACTTCTTCAAAGCATTCTAATAAATTAATCAAACATGAATTCCCTTTTACAAAGCCATGTTGACTCTGCCTGGTTGCATTCAGGTTTTCAAAGCAAGAACCTCCTTAATAACAGATTCTGGCATTTTGCTTGTAATAGATTTTTGATGAACTAGCCTATAGCTTCCTGCTTTCTGTCTTCCTCCCTTCTTGAATAGAGGAATACATTTGCTTTTTTTATTGATCTGATAGGACCTTTCCTTAATTGGAAATTTTGGAAAATTACAACCAATGCATCGATTATCTCTGCAGTCGCTTCTCTTAAGACCCGAGGATGAATTTCAGGATCGATCCGAGGGATTTGTCAGGGATTAGTTCAAAATGTTTTCTCAATATGTTTAACAATTCCAGGACTCACCTGTAAAGGTACAGTGCTTTTATTGCACAAAATAAAATGAAACAAAAACCACAAGCCTGTGATGAACACAACCTGTCCCAACAGAGACAAAAAGAATAATGGACCCACTCAGGGGCTTGCTTTATACAGGGCTCAGTATACGAGCTCCACCTGGATGGTTAATTACCAATCCTCAGGGAGCTCGTATTCAACGAGTCCTACAGGGAGGTCAATCATTGATTCCCCATCAAAGTCATGCGGGTTATCACACATCCTTCTTCTAGTGACTGCATTCATTTAAGTTTCTCCTTCCCTTTAACCTCTCAATCTCTGGGATAGTCGCTTTGTAGTACCAAACTTGAAAAAGAGACGTGTCCAAAATGAACTAAACACTCGGGAAATTATGGTTAACGTTCACAATATGAAATCATCATGGGATGTGTACAATTGGAGCGCCATTAAACAGGCTCTTCCTATCTGCTTTGATCTTCATCATTATTGAGTGGGAAGTACCCTTACAATCATTATACTAACACCAGCATTGTATAAATCAAGCTCTTGTGAGATAGCTGCATCTAGGACAGAAGCCACTGATGATGCAAAATGTGAGTGCAAGTGTCAATACAGATTTCTGCCCATGTCCTGGCAGCTTCTTCACAATGGAAACACCTGTCACACTTAGCAAAACCTTTACTGCATTGATTCCGTGTTACTGATGGGATGATACAGGGAAGGACATTGATTGGAAATCAAAAGGCGAAATGTAATAGTGAAGGAGTGAGAATGGATGAATATTCTGCAATGTTGATTGATCAGTTTTGAGATCAAGGAGTACTTATACAGAGATTAAATGGCTGAAAAAAGTCTAAGATGTGTAGAAATTGATTAAGTAGATGGAGTGGAGACTAGTACAGGGTAGATTACACATGGGTTGTAGAAGATTAAAAGCAGGGTGGAGACTTGGATAGGCTAAAATATACATTGGTTATGGGAGGAAATTAAATTGATGGAGTACACTTTGTAATAGGTGTTATATTGTGACACTCCAGCATCAAGAGATTTCAAAAAGTGTTAGGAACAAAGGTATTTATTGATAAGAGAAACTAGGTACAGAAGTTACAGCTCTAGGCTGCCCTGGAGTTGGGATCTGCTCTTCGTGATGTTCGCTACATTGTTGCGAGAGAGTTCTGCCCGAGAGGGGACTCCACCCTCTGGTGTGATCACTAATTCGCAATTCTCATTGGTCCCTTAAATCAGGTGACTCACTTCTGTTGTACTGTCTTAAAGAGACAGACACCACATACACAACAATAGGGTAGATGGCCCCCCACCGATTGTAGACGGACTACCTTAATGAAAAGAATCGTCTTTTCAATGTCGATGCTTTCTTATGCTCTTTACAATGGGCAGCATTTTTCGATAAAAGTGTCTTTAGTTTTTTGGAGCAGCAACTAATCACAGGCAAAACTTTGAATATTGCTGAAAAGAGAGACATGCTGCCAAAACTTTTAATCTTGGATCATCAAAACAAATGCAAGAATTCCAAATTTCAAAGGATTAGAACAATTTATGTTACAGAAGGAAAGGGTGCCAATTGAGAGAACGCAATGGGGAACTATAGGCTTCCAAATTTGCTATTAATTTTTAAAAAGTTTTTAAAGTTAAAGTTTATTTATTAGTCACAAGTAAGGCATACATCAATGCTACAGTGAAGTTACTGTGAAATTTCCCTGTTCGGGTCAATGCACCTAACCAGCACGTCTTTCAGACTGTCTTTCAAACTTTAAAAAAAGTGCAAGGCCTGAATGTATTCCTTTTGTTTGCAAGGCACAGGTACCTGCATTAGAACATAAGTTTGATTCTAGCAGGTGTAAATGAACCACGTTATGGACTTGACTGATTATCTTAAATTTCTCCTGTAGTATAAATTGTCGTTAATGTTTGAGATTTGGCATTCTTTAATTTCTGTGAGTGCAAGAGGACAAGCTTTAGCAAAATGTCTCTCTTTTCAGCAGTGTTCCAGTTCTGTACTACCAAACATTTAAAGAAATCTTGCAAGGTGGGGAAGGATAAAACAGTGTTCACAAAAACAGAAAATGCTGGAAAATCTCAGCGGGTCTGACAGCATCTGTGGGGAGAGAATAGTGCCAATGTTTCGAGTCTGGATGACCCAGCTCTGATGAAGGATTTGACCATCCAGTTATTAACTGGCAATACCCGAGGGCTGTTCTGTACCTGATTGTTACATGAGGGGATGGGTGAGTTCCTCTGCCAATCTTCAGTTTGATAATGTGCCCTCCCAAACACACAAACATTCAGCATAAATGAATTCACCTCAAAATCTAATGACAGCTGATACTCACAGGCTAGCAATTCCTGAATATAGACTCATGGTGACAATTTGACAAAACTGAAATTGGCATACAGTTATTTGGTTTCTCCACATGTCTTGTGGCTCAAAGTCTGATAATATTCTATTGGCACAGAAGGATCATTTCCTTGATTTATTGGGAGCCTGGACTGAAGAGAGAAGATGAAATAATTCATTTATTCCCCAAATTACTGTGGCTGTGGAGAGATTGTGGGAACCTTGACTGAATTATTTATTTCCGGAGAGTGAGAAAGTAGCATTTGAATTTTGTTCATCATTAATGGGCTAAGGGAAAAGAGATTAGTTACTCACGGCATGTTTGAGGCTGAGGAGAGCTGTGTGCTGATCGATTGATTCTACAATTTGAAGCTGAAAACAAAGGGAAGAAATGAGATTATTCATTATGCACCTGACGATGAAGAATGAATTCGATCACAAGTATTGAGATAGATGAAGAGAGTGAAGAAGAGCTTTACTCATACGCAGAATGCTTTTGACAAAGTCCCACATGAGAGATTAGCGTGTAAAATTCAACGGCATGGGATTGGGGGTAGTGTATTGAATCATAGAATCCCTACAGTGCGAAGGGGGCCTTTTGGCCCATCGAATCTGCACCAAAGACACCCACCCGGTCCCTATTCCCGTAAACCCACATATTTACCCTTCTAATCTCCCTGACACTAGGATCAATTTAACATGGCTAATCAACCTAACCTGCACATCTTTGAGGGAGGAAACCAGAGCACCCGGAGGAAACCCACGCAGATACAGGGAGAATGTGCAAACTCCAGACAGACAGTGATCCAAGGCTGGAATCGAACCAGAGTTGCTGGCGCTGTGGAGGCAGCAGTGCTAACCACTGTGCCACCGTGGATAGAAAACTAGCTGGCAGACAGGAAACAAAGGATAGGAATAAAGAGACGTTTTTCCAAATGACAGGCAGTGACTCATGGGGTACCGCAGGAATCAGTGCTGGAACCCCAGCTATTCACAATATATTAATGATTTAAATGGGGAATCTAAATATAATATTTGCAAATAACACAAAGCTGAGTGGGAGGGTGAGCTGTGAAGAGGATGCAGAGATTCTTCAGTGTGATTTGGACAAGCTGAGTGAGTGGACAAATGAATGGGAGATGCAGTATAATGTGAATAAATGAGGTTATCCAGAATCACAGCGCAATGGGTGTACCTACACCAGATGGACTGCAGGCTTTCAAGAAGGCAGCTCACCACCACCTTCTCCAGGGCAATTAGGGATGGGCAATAAACGCCGGTCTAGTCAGTGATGCTCAATCCCGAGAATGAATTTTAATTAAGATGTAGGAGCAGGAGGGGAGTCTTAGCTGATTGGCTGTTATAAGGAGGTGAAAGTCATAAAGGTAGGAGGCTACAGGGATCTCTTACTGCAGAGCTGGCTTTAGGATTACAGGCAGGATTTATGCCTGTTAAAAAATCATGCACTGTATCTAATTGCTTCAAGCAGTCTTGTAATAAAGGTCAGACACATTCGAATAGGGTTGTTCTGCTGGAGCGGAGCTCATTGTGCTTAAGCCCTTTTAGTTTAATATCGCACTAATGTCACAAGGTAGTGCTTGAGATAGGTCAATTTGCTAAATTCCTAACGATAGTTAAAAGCGTCTTCATTGCTTTGCTAATATATTCCAGTACTCTCATTTAAAAGCTACTTAGCCTTCCCTTCATATCTATGCCAGTTGAATAACTACTGGTAGATAAAAGCTTTGTCAAGAAAATTTCACTCCTGAATATGGACACATGCTTGCAAAAGTCATTTTTCATCTTAATTTCCTTCATTCATGAAAAGGTATATTTCTGTGGGTGCATTGGGAACACTGTGTTACTTTATGCAATCTTGCATAATTGAAGTCTCCCGATGAGGGACCTCAGTTACTTGGAGAGGTTAACGGGGCTTTGACTGTTCTTCTTGGAACAGAGAAGCTGGAGGGAGGTTTAATGCAGGTGTCCCAAATTCTGAGAGTTTCAATAGGGTCGATAAAGAGAAAGTTTTTCCACTGGCCGAAGAGTTGATAACCCACAGATTGCATGAGGTATGTGAGATAAGAAACGGAGGTGACTGACTGGTGGAAGCAGATTCAATGGTAGCTTTAACAAAGGAATTGAATACATACTTGGGGCATGGCTGTGGGGAAACATCAGTGTTGTGGGCCAAATTGGATAGATCCTTCAAAGAACCAGCATATACTCGGTGGTCCAATGCTCTCCTTCTGAGCTTTGATTTTCCACAATTTCAGGAATCATATTCTCATTTAATATCCTCCAACACAGACTCTAGCGTGTGAGATTGCCGTCAGAATCAAGAGCCCTGGCTGATCTTTCTCCCCCTCCCTCCCCAAGCCAAAAGCACTAGGGCAATTTTAACACCCTTGAGACCAGTCAACTCAATACAAAGCAGTGTTCAAACCTACAATCTTATTGATCTGTATACATCTCTGTTCTGTATTGAGAGACCATAATGTGAGCAGATACTTGTCAGAGTCTGAAAGGCTCTCATGAGGTGGAAGTGGAAAGATTATTTCCTTTGATGGATGGTCATCAATTTAAAATGATCACCAAAGGTGAGGAGAAAGGTTAGGAGAATGTTTTTTTTCTGCACAGTTTCGAAAGCATGAAATCTTTGACACGGGGAGTGGCTGAGGTAAAGACCAAGGGTGAGATTGTCAATAAATGTTTGAAGGAAAGGAAGGTACAAACTCTAGGGAGAACAAGTGGGGCAGCAGGATAACTTTTAACATCCCAACTACTACCTTACGAATTAACTCACGACAGGCAGAGAATGAAACAAGGAGCAATGTGCTGGTAATGAAATCTTACTATGCCAGCACTACATTGAACTTTCCTTTTTCTATGGACAGAAACCTGATCAATGAAGATAAAGAAAAGACATGTTTTCCATATTGTCACTGAAAAAAGGAGAGGAGGGCTAAGATCCAGAATGACACCTTATTCAGTGGAAAAGAATGTGTAGAATAAAGAGTACAAAGAAATAAAAGACTCGCACTTGTACAGCATTTTTCATGACCACTGGATGTTTCTGAATGCTTTACAACCAATGAATTACATTTTAATCTGTAGTCACCGTGCTAATGTAGGAAACACAGCAGCTGGAGGGGGCAATTTTTAGCCTGCAATTTCCATCTACACGAATGGTGGTGGGAGCTCAAAATCGGAAAGCACGATTCACGCTGGTGAGTTTCCGAATTCCAATCTTCCTGGCCTCTCGCCGGTGGAGTGGCATGAAACAGGCCTCGGGACCGCAGAAAGCTCATCTTTAAGATTGGGGTGGCATGGTGGCACAGTGGTTAGCACTGCTGCCTCACTGTGCCAGGGACCCAGGTTCGATTCCGGCCTTGGGTGACTGTGTGGAGTTTGCACATTCTCCCCATGTCTGCGTGGGTTTCTTCTGGTGCTCCGGTTCCCCTCTACAGTCCAAAAGATGTGCGGGTTAGATTGATTGGCCATGCTAAATTGCCCCTTATTGTCCGAAGATGTGTAGGTTAGGGGGATCAGCAGGGTAAATATGTGGGGTTACGAAGATAGGGCTTGGGTGGGATTTTTGTCAGTGCAGGCTCGATGGGCCGAAAGGCCTCCTTCTGCACTGTAGGAATTTTATGATTCTAATACATCAGCACGTCATTAGCGAGCACTCTCTCTGGGACTTCCCCCTTCACCAGATATTCAACAGGTGCCAACATGATGTCACATTAGTGCCATTTACGACAGGTTTACATAAGCGTGAACCTTGTGTCTTCACCTCCGAAGGGTCTTTCAAAGATGAACGCTCATGCAGCCAGCATCCTTCATGGTGTGCACTGCTCAGGGGGCACTGGAGATGACTCAGGAGACGGAAATAAGCTCAATTCGGGGGCAGGGGTAGGGGTCCCAGAATCGCCATTTCAAGGAGAGGGGTCAGGAGAGGTGGTCACTTACAGGCCTTATGTTCCCTTCATGTCAGGAGGCTCCTTGCTCTAAAGGAGTTGTGAAGGCTGGTATTCAGGCAACGCTTCCCGTGTCCTTCTTCCTGGGTTCCTGACCATATCACAGCGGAGGCCCTTCCTTAATGTGTGCTGGTACAAGTGTGGTAGAGACATAACACTGCCATTTTCACACTCCATAGTGACGAGGTGCCGGGTGAGTGTGGCGGTTCCCCAAACTAGGTGGCATGAACAAACAGCATGGGGCTCTGTGGGTGAACAAAGTGAAATTTATTGACAAACATTCAAAACAAAATGGGTTCCCACCTATACTAAAGCCTATATTCACCCATGTGCACTCAGTACCTAAGGTTTCCTAATCTTCCTGACACTCCCATTATGTCGAGGTGTATTCCCAGGATTCAAACTGAGGTTGAGACGGTCTGCTGACTTCCACGCCCTTTGGCCTGAGGTGACCTTGGTGAGTGTCCCCTGGGGGAGCCGGGAGCATGAGGGTTCAGGTCTGCTTTCGGACAGCACAGATGTTTGACTGCTTCCCTCCTCAGTGTCAGGGGCTGGAAGTGTATTGCTCACAGGGATGGGAGTGTTGGATAGGCTGGAGATGCCCAGGGTCCCTTGACTGCAGGACTCCAGTCGATCCTCTTACCTTCGGGTTCCCGGGAGCTCTCTGCGGGATAGAGGAGCAGCTGCTGTGAGACCCAGAAGCCGCGCACTCCTCTGGTGCCAACATTTGTGAATTCCCACCAGTGCCTGCACCATGCAGTCGAAGCACTGCACCATGGTGTGGTCATCACCTGCCATGGAGTGCATGTCCTGCACCAATGTTTCCACTGTGGAAACCAACCTCGCAGTGTTGGCCTCAGTGCGCTGCAGTGATGGAACCATCTCCTCGGATAGAAAGCGATAGGACTCCTCCAATCGGCCTTGCACTCCTCGGACTCCTGCTTTCATCCCTTCCTGAAACTTGCGAGTCTGCCTTTGCAGCTTCAGCAGCTGTGGGATGACTGGGCCCAGGGGCACATTCTCGGCCTGGGTCCCAGCAGTCCTGGGCTCTGGTATTCCTCCGAGTGCTGGTTTCCTGGGACATCCCTGCCTCCGCCTGCTGTGGATCTTTCATTGCACTAAGTGTTGAAAGATTGTGATGCGCACCTAAGAGACCAATGTGGAAAACTGCTGTTTTCTCGCTGTTTTGACACTGAGAAACTTTTTGGGAAAATCCCACCCTATGATTCTATGACTAACTGAAATGTTTTCCATTGCTGGAGATGGATGTCCTTCAGGCACTTTGTCGAACTGAAGGTACACTACCATTATTCCACGAAGGACTACTATGCAAATCCTGCCTCTTGTAGACTGCCTTCACTACTTGCAATACTGGACGGAAGAGTCAGCACCTTCTGCCATGCAATGCTGGACTGACCTGAAGTTGTACCTCACTTCAGAAAGGACACGTGCCCCTAGGTTTCATCATCCTTCAAAGGATGAGGAGATGGTGAGCAGAATGTGTAAATATTCAATCCCAGAATAAAGAGGATGGTTGGGAAGGCTTGTCACACTGCTGGTGGTGATGTGGGCCCATCTTGGAGGGCACTGGTATGACAGGATAAGCACTGCTACTCTTCAACACCCTCCTGGAAACTGGTGGCTCTGAGTGCCTCATGTGCACACATGCCTTGTCTGGCTGGTGTTATGGCTTCTTTCCGTGCAGCCTCAATTTCCTCGACCTCATTTTCCTCATCCCTCTTGAGGTCCCCCTCATCGGCAGAGATGTGCAGCTCCTCCATCTCAGCATCTGGCAAGTCCTCCCCCCTTTGCAGCACGAGGTCGTGCAGGGCACAGCAAATCATGATAATCCGTGAGACCCATGGGGAGTGCATTGGAGCGCTCTGCCAGATGCGCCAGTGCATCAGAATCACATATTGAAGATGCCAATGGTTTGCTGTAGCAATGTCCGTGTGGCAGACTGAGCATCCCTGTACTTCTCCCAGCTGGAGTTTGTGGCCATTCGGATTTCAATCATCAGCCACGTCCTTTGAAGATAAGTTTTATCACTGAGGAGGCAACATTGGATGTTGAGTGATCCCTCAAAGATCATAGAATCCCTAGTGCAGAAGGAGACCATTTGGCCCATCGAGTCTGCACCAACAACAATCCCACCTATTCCCATAACCCCACACATTTACCCCACTAATTCCGCTAACCTATGTATCCCAGGACACTAAGGGGAAATTTAACATGGCCAATGCATCTAACCCGCACATCTTTGGAGTGTGGGAGGAAATCGGAGCACCCCGAAGAAACCTACGCAGATACAGGGAGAATGTGCAAACTCCACACAGACAGTGACCCAAGCCGGGAATCAAACCCAGGTCCCTGGCACTGTGAGGGAACATTACTAACCACTGTGCTACCGTGCCACCCATGATGTCCGGGACCTGCAATGACTCAAGTTGTGGGAGTCATGGCAGCTTCCTGTAAGTCTTCCACATTCTTGCATGATGGCTGCAGACCAGCTGCACTATGAGCAAGTGGAAGCCTTTCCTATTGATGTATTGAATTGTCTGTTCCAGGGAGCTCTAATAGCCACAGGGCTGCAATCAATGTCATAATGCACCTTCGGGAATCTGGAAATAACAGCAAAGTCCAATGTTCTGGCTGCCTAGCTAACTTAATCTCAAGAAAGGTGCATGTAATTGTGCACCTTGGCAAAGAGAGGCATCCGCCACCTCATGTATGTGACTGAGTGGAACCATGAGAGAAGCCAGATATCCCCAGTGGAGCCCTGGAAAAAGCCACTCATGCAGAAGTTAAGAACAGTGCTTACTTTCAGAGCAATTGATAAAGGATGTCCTCCCAGTCCTTGTGGCATCAGCTCATGGGGAATATTGTAGATGTGAGCCACCTGGACATGCAGAGGCATTGAGGACACTGTCTCTTGCTCATCTGCAGAAAAAACATGCGTCTTCTGTACACCCTCAGTCTTGAGAAGTGCTTTCGCACAGTGTTTCTGTGAGCCTCATCCTCTGAGTTTGGAGGGGGCCCTTGCTGCCTCTTGTTCATCAAAGTGAAGCTGCTCCCTCTAGTGAGCCAGAACGTTCGAATATAGTAAGATGTCCAAAGGCCCTTCACACATATGATAGCAGAAGGCACAACCATCAATGATGGGGCAAAAGAAGTGGGCGATGGCACAAGGTGGCACAATTGGAGGAGTGCAGAACCCCCAGAGGGTTGACGGGCTGGAAAAGGCCATGAGGAATTATAAAATTGAGCTCTTGGAGAAGCAGGAGCCAATGTAAGTCAGCGTGTACTGAGATGATGGGTGAACTGCAGTTAGCACACATTAGGATACCAGCTGCAAAGTTTTGGACAAGCTGAGTTTTATGGAAGGGGAGGGGGCGGGGGTGCAGGGAAATGGGAGGCTAGCCAGGAGTGTATTGAAATAGTGAAGTCTGAAGGGGGCTAAAGTATGGACGAGGGTTTCAGCAGCAAATATGCTGAGGCAAAAGAGGAGACTCACAAGTCCAACCAGAGAGCGCCCATTCTTTGTGAATTGCACACCAACAGCCTAAGAAGAGGATACAGGAAAATGGGCGAATTTGTGGTTCACTGTTCCTTTAAGGATACGTGGACAACAGCCAGTTTTCATGCCCTTAACAGTCTATAATGAGATAGAGAGGAAGTGCAGACTTTAAAGCTTAAAGGTGATAACTGCACAATTAAGATAATTTTGCTACAGCAGCTGGTGGCGAGAAAAGTAATTTACATGCAGGTTAATCAAGTCTGACTGTCAGATTAAGATAGAAAGTGATTTGAGGAAAATCAGAGCGGACAATGCAATGGATTCTGCCCAGGTAGCTGCAGGAATTTTCCAGCTGATTTGATTTACCTAGAAGCACATTTTGTGAGAATGTATAGAGCCAGGAGTTGGAAGCCCAGATTTGTGTCCAGAGATTTGCAGATTTCCCTTCAACCTCTCTGCTCCTCTCTTCAATTTAAAATTGCTTTCTAATTTCAGATGAACAGTATTAATGTCATTCATATAGTGCAGAAAGAGGGCGGTATAATGGGACAGCCAGATAAAACGCAACTTGCAATCATGACAGAAATTAGTAGGAAGCTAAATCCTACAGGAGGTACTGATTAAAATTCCCTGCTGCTCATGTGTTTAAAGAAAAGAAATTCTCGGTACTTGATTGATGCCTCGGCTAAAGAGTAAGGTGTTTATTTTCACCACCCATGCCTGGCATTAGTGGGTGGTCATGTCCTCAATTTGCCAGCAGTGTGGTTGGCTCCATTTTGAAAGGGGCCTACCAATAGGTGTCCAAAGCCTTTGCCTATTTGAGGATATAGTCCCCTTTTTTATTTGAAATAAGATGAGATCCTGTGATGTAAATAGGATTCCAATTGCCATTTTTCACCAAAACCCAATCAGAAACTGTGCAGTGTACACTTTGGCCAGTTCCATGAGCCATGGAGTCAAGTGGCACATTCCAGGCAGGCATCAAATTATTTTTTGGGCCCTGCTAGAGCAGTAATGTTATTGGCTTTCCAATGGTGGGATAAATGTGTTTGTCCTAGTGGACAAAGCATCAGTAATCTACTTGATACATCAGTGCTTTCTGTAAATTGACTGATCTTCAGACGTCAACTGTCTGGGGAGAAACTAGAGTACGAAGTTGAGGGGGTTACTTGTGACCTTGATTACTTCAGATACAGATTGTGACTATCCCTTCAGCAAGTCTTCCTGCTGATACAGAACCAATCAAGACAGTTGCCCTCATGCACTGAACAATAAATTTCTAGAATCACAGAGATGATTTACTGGCTCAATTTGTGCAAACAACTCTGGTGCCAGCTAATCCCCCGGCATGATTTCTGACATCCTATACCACTTTTACCAAAAATAGTTCACGTGCTTTAAAAGCAAATCCATCATTAATTTTAAGCTCTTCTTGGGCAGAGCCTCCCAAGCCCACAGTCTCTACCACCTGGAAGCCAGGGTGGCAGGTACTTGGGAATATCTCCACGTTTTCCTCGAAGTTGCACATCATCCTGTCGTGGACCTATATATTGCCATTCCTTCACTGTCACTGGGTCCAAATCCTGAAACTCTCTCCCAAACAGTACTCTGGGTTTACCGACCCCACATGGATGGCAGTGGTTCGGGAAGGCACGGCCCATTGGTCACTCGAGTTGTGCCAAGCTCCGACAACTCCTATTCAAATATTTAAATGAAAATGACAATGTTTAAGGTGGAAGCATTGGCCACCCATTTCAATGCCATAGGAGGATTGAACTAAGATTGCCTGCCTGCTAACTTCCTTTTTTCAGTATGGCTGGACAGGTAGACAAACAAACATTGTCTCCTATGATCGGACTGCCATTCACATGTTATTACTGAAGTACTGCTGCATTGTCAGAGATGCCACCTTCAGCTATCAAACTGATGCCTGTTTGTACTGGAAGAGCAGTATGTTCTTCCAGTCTCCTGGCCAATGGTCCCCCTTCAACAAAAGCGTCTAAATATAGATTAGCTGCTCATTTGCAGGTCATCTGAAGGGAAATTAGCTGCCAAGTTAACTCTATGCTGAAGCAGTGACTGTGTTTGTAAAGTGATCTATAAACTCTGAAATGATTTGGGAGGCCTCACATTTCAAGTTGGAGTGTTCGTGCACACCAAATCCTTCCCCCTGAAAAATCTTACTCCCTCGGACTTAGGCTGAAAGCCTGCTTGCCTGACATCTCTCTCGGTGCCACCCACATCCCCCTCTCCTCACCTCCGCTCACCAGGCCTGTTCAGAAGGAACAGATGAAGTCAAATGGAAAGCTTACTTGAGCACACAAGAGTAATTTAGATTGCCAGGGACCTGAATAAAAGGATTCCTACCAGGTGTGAACAAAATAGCAACCTCCAGTTGTTGAAACATCCCTGTTCCCCACCCCTAATTGCCCCTTGAGAAGGTGGTGGTGAGCTGCCTTCTTGAACCACGACAGTCCATGTGGTGTAGGTACACCCACAGTGCAGTTAGGGAGGGAATTCCAGGATTTTGACCCAGTGACAGTGAACAACGACGATATGCTTCCATGTCAGGATGGTGAGTGCTTTGGAAAGGAACTTACAGATGGTTGTGTTCCCATGTACCTTATCCTGGGTAGTGGAAGGTGCTGTTTAAGGAACCTTGGTGAGTTAATGCAATACACCTTATAGATGTTGCTGCTATGCATCAGCAGTGAAGGGAGTGAATGTTTATGGGTAGGATGCCAAACAAGCGGGTTGCTATGTCCTGGATGGTGTAAAGCCTCTTGAGTGTTGTTAAAACTGTACTCATCCAGGCAAGTGGAGTGTATTCCATTACACTCCTGTCTTGTGCCTTGTAGATGGTAAACAGACTTCGGGGGTACAGGAAGTGAGTTACTCGTCATATGATTCCTCGCCTCTGACCTGCTCTTGTAGCCACAGTATTTATATGCCTCGTCCAATTCAGCTTCTGGTCAATTGTAACCCACAGGCAATGTCAGCAATGGTAATGCCATTTAATGTCAAGGGGGGATGATCAGATACTCTTTTGTTGGAGATGGTCATTGCCTGGCACCTGTGTGGCATGAATGTTACTCGCCACTTGTCAGCTCTGGCCTGGATATTCATAGAGCCATAGAGGTTTACAGCATGGAAACAGGCCCTTCAGCCCAACTTGCCCATGCCGCCCCTTTTTTTAACCCCTATGCTAGTCCCAATTGCCGCGTTTGGCCCATATCCCTCTATACCCATCTTACCCATGTAACTGTCTAAATGCTTTTTAAAAGATAAAATTGTACCCGCCTCTACTACTACCTCTGGCAGCTTGTTCCAGACATCACCATCCTCTGTGTGAAAAAATTGCTCCTCTGGACCCTTTTGTGTCTCTCCCCTCTCACCGTAAACCTATGCCCTCTAGTTTTAGATTCCCCTACTTTTGGGAAAAGATATTGACTATCTAACTGATCTATGCCCCTCATTATTTTATAGATCTCTTTAAGGTCACCCCTAAGCCTCCTACGCTCCAGAGAAAAAGTGCCAGTCTAACCAGTCTCTCCTTATAATTCAAGTCCCGATAGCATCTTAGTAAATCTTTTCTGCACTCTTTCTAGTTTAATAATATCCTTTCTATAATAGGATGACCAGGACTGTACACAATATTCCAAGTGTGGCCTTACCAATGTCTTGTACAATTTCAACGAGACGTCCCAACTCCTGTATTCAATATTCTGACCAATGAAACCAAGCATGCCGAATGCCTTCTTCACCACTCTGTCCACCTGTGACTCCACTTTCAAGGAGCTATGAACCTGTACTCCTAGATCTCTTTGTTCTGTAACTCTCCCCAATGCCCTACCATTAACTGAATAAGTCCTGCCCTGGTTCGATCTACCAAAATGCATCACCTTGCATTTATCTAAATTAAACTCCATCTGCCATTCGTCAGCCCACTGGCCCAATTGATCAAGATCCAGTTGCAATCCTAGATAACCTTCTTCACTGTCCACTATGCCACCAATCTTGGTGTCATCTGCAAACTTGCTAATCATGCCTCCTAAATTCTCATCCATATCATTAATATAAATGACAAATAACAATGGACCCAGCACCGATCCCCTGAGGCACACCGCTGGTCACAGGCTTCCAGTTTGAAAAACAACCTTCTACAACCACCCTCTGTCTTCTGTAATCAAGCCAATTTTGTATCCAATTGGCTCCCTCACTCTGGATCCCGTGAGATTTAACCTTATGCAACAACCTACCAGCTGGTTGCTTGTCAAAGGCCTTGCTAAAGTTCATATAAACAACATCAACTGAACTGCTCTCATCTGCCTTCTTGGTTACCCCTTCAAAAAACTCAATCAAATTTGTGAGACATGATTTTCCACTCACAAAGCCATGCTGACTGTCCCTAATCAATCCCTGCCTCTCTAAATGCCTGTAGAACCTGTCTCTCAGAATACCTTCTAACAACTTACCCATTACGGATGTGAGGCTCACCGGCCTGTAGTTCCCAGACTTTTCCCTGCAGCCCTTCTTAAACAATAGCACAACATTTGCCACCCTCCAATCTTCAGGCACCTGACCTGTGACTATCGATGATTCAAATATCTCTGCTAGGGGACCCGCAATTTCTTCCCTAGCCTCCCACAGTGTCCTGGGATACACTTCATCAGGTCCCGGGGATTTATCTACCTTGATGCGCTTGAAGACTTCCAACACCTCCTTCTCTGTTATATGTACACTCCTCAAGACATCACTATTTACTTCCCCAAGTTCCCCAACATCCATGCTTTTCTCAACAGTGAATACTGATGAGAAATATTCATTTAGGATCTCACCCATCTCTTGTGGATCCACACATAGATTACCTTGTTGACCCTTAAGAGGTCCTACTTTCTCCCTAGTTACTCTTTTGCCCTTTATGTATTTGTAGAAGCTCTTTGGATTCTCCTTTGCCTTATTTGCCAAAACAATCTCGTGTCCCCTTTTTGCCCTCCTGATTTCTCTCTTAACTCTACTGCTACACCTTCTATACTCTCCGAGGGATCCACTTGATCCCAGCTGCCTATGCATGTCATGTGCCTCCTTCTTCTTCTTGACCATGGCCTCAATATCCCGAGTCATCCAGGGTTCCATACTTCTACCAGCCTTGCCCTTCACTCTAAGAGGAATGTGTTTACCCTGAATCCTGGCTAACTTTTGAAAGTCTCACACTTACCAGACATTCCTTTCCCTTCCCACAGACTCCCTCAATTAATTGTTGAAAGTTCCTGCCTGATACCATCCAAATTGGCCTTGCCCCAATTTAGAATTTTAACTTTTGGGACAGACCTATCATTCTCCATAGCTATCTTAAAACTAATGGAATTATGGTCACTGGTCCGAAAGTGATCCCTCACTAACACTTCTGTCACCTGCCCTTCCTTATTTCCCAAGAGGAAGTCAAGTTTTGCTCTTTCTCTAGTTGGGCCATCCACATACTGAATGAAAAGTTTCTCCTGAATACACTCAGCAAGTTTCTTCCCATCTAAGCCTCTAATACTATGGCTGCCCCAGTCAACTGTGGGAAAGCTAAAATCCTCTACTATTACCATCCTATTTTTCTTGGAGCTATCTGTAATCTCCTTACACATTTGCTCCTCAATTTACCGCCGACTATTTGGGGGCCTACTGTACAATCCAATCAAAGTGATTCTCCCCTTCTTACTTTTCAGTTGTACCCATACTTCAGTTATAGAATCATAGAATAGAATCATAGAATCCCTACAGTGCAGAAGGAGGCCATTCGAGTCCGCACCGACCACAATCCCACCCAGGTCCTATTCCCATAACCCCTCATATTTATCCTGCTAGTCCCTTGACACTAAGGGGCAATTTAGCATGGCCAATCAACCTAACCCACACATCTTTGGACTGTGGGAGGAAACTGGAGCACCCGGAGAAAACCCACGCAGACACGGTGTGCAAACTCCACATAGACAGTGACCTGAGGCTGGAATTGAACCTGGGTCCCTGGCGCTGTGAGGTAGCAGTGCTGACTACTGTGCCACCGTGCTGCCCATGTAATGTTAAATTTAATTGTAATGATAAATTTTCGCAAATATTTTCTCTTCTCTTTTTCAGACCCCATGCTCCCACAAGATAACTTTTCAGCTCAGGATAGGATATACAAGGAGATTGGGGATACCAAAGAGGGGCGAGGAAACAAATGAGAGCCTGAAGTCCACCGACTAATGGAAAATTATGCACAATTAAATCTTACAGTATCAGATTCCACAGATAAAATGGTAGATTTTGTTTTGTAGTGAGTAGTCCTGAGTAGATGTCAGCAAGATAATGAATAGCAAAGGTCCTAACATCAATCTCTGTGGAAGACTATAGGTAATTCTGTCTCCAAGCAGATATTGTACATCACAGCTGATTGTTCATATAATGCAGCAACTTGCAATTCTATTTTGCACAATTCTGTCTTGTGGAGTAACCTCTTAGAGACATGCAATTTTGTTCTTGTAAAAGATCTTGCTTAGGTTTCAAGTTAGAAGACTGTCTCCAGTTTGGTCCCATCATATGGTGGGCAATATTAAAGCTTTGGAAAGGGTACAGAAATGGGCCACATGCTTAATTCACCATTTAAAATACCTTAGTTACCCAGAGGAGTTCAAAGAACCAGGCCTGCAGACATTAGAAAAGCACAGATATGGAGCAACTTGGTCGAAAGGATTTGTGTTTATATAGCACTTTTCATGGCCTCAAGAACATCCTAAAGTGCTTTGAAGTCAACAGAGTATTTATAAAGTCTACAATGTTGTAACATAGGAAAATGTTCCTAAAATAACAAAGGGAATAAATTGCTTACATGGATAAATTCACTCAGATGGATTAAGGAGGGCCAGAGCCAAATTTCCAAGTCACAGCAGAACTAGGCCAGAAGTTAGACTGTTCTTCTTTGCAAGGGCCTGTGACTTTTACAGTGAATAATAATACAGTTGTACTCAGTGGGTGAACCCTCGGATATATCCCCTCTCAGTACTGCTGTGATGTTTTCCTTAATCAAAAGTGCAGCTCCCTCTTCTCTCTTACCTCCTGTTCTATCTTTTCTATAGCATCTGCACCCTGGAACATTGAGCTGCCAGTCCTGTCCTTCCCTTAGCTGTGTTTCAGTAATTGCTATAATATCCCAGTCCCATGTACCTATCCAAGCCCTGAGTTCACCTGCCTTGCCTGCCAGGCCTCTTGCATTGAAAGAAATGCAGTTTAATCTGGACTTCCCTTGCTCTCTGTCTTGCTTTTGCCTGATCTGTCTAGTACTAGGATTACTGACACTGCCTCTACTGTTTAATGTGCTCTCTTTAACTTCTGTGCTGTCCTCAACCTTCTCTTCTGTCTCCCTACTGCTTTGGGTCCCACCCTTCTGCCAAATTAGTTTAAACCCTCCCCAGTGGCTCTAGCAAATCTCCCCGCCAGGATATTAGTCCCCCTCCAGTTCAGGTGTAACCCATCCCTCTTGAACAGGTCAGCCCTTCCCCAGAAGAGATCCCAATGATCCAAAAATCTAAATCCCTGCCCCCTGCACCAGCTCTCAAGCCACGCATTCATCTGCCTAATCTTCCTATTCCTACTCTCACTAGCACGTGGTACCGGTAGTAGTCCAGAAATTACTACCTTCGAGGTCCTGCACTTTAGCCTTCTCTCTATATTCACATTTCAGGACCTCATCCCTTTTCCTACCTATGTTGGTTGGTACCAATATGTACAACGACTTCTGGCTGCTCACCCTTCCCCTTAAGAATGTCCTGCAACTGCTCAGAGACATCCTTTACCCTGGCACCAGGGAGGCAACACACCATCCTGGAGTCTCGATTGCGGCCACAGAAATGCCTGTCTGTGCCTCTAACTAGCGAGTCCCCTATTACTACTTCTCGCTAGCTCTTTGCCCGACCCTGCTCTACAGCAGAACCAGGTGTGGTGCCACAGGCCTGGCTGCTGCTGGTATCTTCCCCTGACAGGCTATCCCCCTCAACAGTATCCAAAATGTTATACATTTTTGAACGGGGAATAGCCACAGGAGACTCCTGCACTACCTGCCTGCCTCTCCTGGTGGTCACCCATCTACCTGACTGAACCTGTGGTTTGACAACCTCCCTGTAACTAGTGTCTATCACACTCTCTGTCCCCTGTATGCTCCGCAGTGAATCCAGCTGCTGCTCCAACCGAACAATGCGGTCTGTGAGGAGCTGCGGCTGGATACACTTTCTGCAGACAAAGTTGTCAGGGAGACTAGATCGCTCCTTAATTTCCCACATCTGGCAGGAGGAGCATATCACTGCCCTTATACAGGTAAAAGGATAAAATAATCTCAACTCACCTTTCCCCTGCTTGTGGTCCTCCCAGTGACTTTTCTTTTTGGTCATTGGAGGAGGGAAACACTGAAGTAGTGTTTGGGGTTTAACTGTCCCTTTACAACACCTTCTTCACAAACCTGTGTTGCTGCATTTTGGACATAGACTGCTTCAGTATCTGAGGAGTCACGAATGGTGTTAAACATTGTGCAGTCATCAGTGAATATCCCTATTTCTGACTTTATGATGGAGGAAAGATCATTAATGAAGCAGCTAAAGATGTTTGGGCTGAGGGGAACTCCTGCAGTAATGTCCTGCAATTGAAAGGATTGATCCTCAATCATCACAACCATCTTTCTTTGTGCCAGGTATGACTCCAACCAGTGAAAAGTTTTTCCCCTGATTCCCATTGACTCTAGGTTTTCCAAGCTGCTGCTTGATGCCACACTTGGTCAAATGCTACCTTGATTCACTCTCACCTCACCTCGAGAGCTGAGCTTTTTTGTTCATGTTGAACCAAGGTTGTAATGAGGTCAGGAGCTGAGTGACACTGAGCATTGGTGAGCATGTTATTGCTGTGCAAATGCCACTTGTTAGCACTGTTGATGATCCCTTCCACATAGCTTGATGGTAATGGTACAGTGGAAAATATGCATTGTGGTTCTATATTGCTGCTGCTGATGGCCCACAGCGCCTCACAGATATCCAGACCTGAGTTGCTAGATCAGTTCGAAGCATGGTGGTGATGCCACACAACATGATGGAAGGTATCCTCAATGTGAAGATGGGCCTTCGTCTCCACAAGGACTGTCCGGTGATCACTCCTACTGATGCTGTCATGGACAGGTGTATCTGTGGGCAGGCAGGTTGGTTAGGATGAGGTCAAGCTTGTATATTCCTCTTGTTGGTTCTCTCACCACCTGCAGCAGACCCAGCCCCTGAGCTAGGTCCTTTAGGTGCTGATGGTGCTACAGAAGTCCTCCACCTGAAATACATTCTGTGCCCTTGCCCCCCCTCAGTGCTTCCTCCAAGTGGTGATTCATCAGCTGAGGGGGATGGCACGTGATAATCAGCAGGGGATTCCCATTTTGTACCTTTTTTAAATTCATGGGATGAGGGCCATCATTTATTGCCCATCCCTAATTGTCCCCAATGGCTTGGGCCATTCAGAGGCCATTTTAAGGGACGTACATTTGCTGTGTGTCTGAAATCACATGTAGGCCAGACCAGGTAAGGATGGCAAATTTCCTTCCCTAAAGGGCATTAGTACACCAGAATTATTAATGGTTTCACCATTTATCATGGTGGGATTCGAACCTGGATCTCCAAACCGTTGTCCGGGGACTCCTGACGACATAAGACTTTATAGGTACTGGAGTTGATGTTGAGAACTCCCTGGGCAACTCCCTCCTGACTCTATATCACTGTACCACCACCTCAGCTGGGTCTGTCCTGCTGGTGGGATAGGACATAACCAGGAATGGTGATGGTGGTGTCTGGGACATTATCTGTAAAGTACGGTTCCATGAGTATGACTACATCAGGCTGTTGCTTGACTAGTCTGTGAGACAGGTCTCCCAATTTTGGCACAAGCTCCAGGTGTTAGTAAAAAAGACTTTGCAGGGTCAAGAGGCTGAATTTGCCTCTATATCAATGTCAGATGGTCCATTCAGTTTCATTCCTTATTGACTTACTTTTAGCAGTTTGATACAACTGATTGGCTTGCTCGGCCACTTCAGAGTCAACCACATTGCTGTGGTGCTGGAGTCATGTGTAAGCCATAGCAAGTAAGGATGACAGATTTCTTTCCCTAAAGGACATTAGTGAACCTGATGGTTTTTTATGATAATCGACAATGGTTTCATTTTTAACTCCAGATGTTTATTTAATTCAAATTCCACCATCTGCCACAATGGGATTTGAACCAGTGTCCCCAGAGCATCAGCCTGGCTCTGTAGATTACTAGTCAAGTGACAAAAGCACTATGCTACTGCCTCCCCTTTGTGTTGGGATTTCATTGATTGCTGCATAGGTGACTGAGGCTCCTTATCACAGGTGAGGGTAGAACATTGTGGATCTCCAACCAGAGAGAATCAAGTGAAGTATGAATATGACTTTGTCTGTATAGTGGGCCTCCCTCAGGCTGAGGGGGCCATAGACTGTGCAAATGAGGCTTTGCAAGCATGGCATCTCAATGCTGAGATGTACCACAACCATAAGGATCAATACTCATTGAGAGTCCAGTTGGCATGCGACCACATTCGGCACATCATGCTGGTGAACACTCAGCAGTCATGCTGCCTTTAGTCTGTGCCATCAGTATTTGAGAAAACATGTCAAACCAGAGGATGGCTTGAGGGAAACAAATGCGATCCACTCTACAACCAGACTGATTACTCTATCCCGCAACCAAACTACATATAGCCACAATGGGAGCAAACCGTTGGGGAGCTGGAGCAATACTTTAACTGTCTTGACTGCTCTGCAGGAGTCAATCAGCACCCTCTGGAACATGTATCCCAATTCATGGTGACCTGGTTCATGATGTTCCCATTGTGAGGACACAGCCTTTGATGTCAGAGATATGGAAATGAGCTCAGGAGCAGGATGAGTGGAGAAGGAATAAGTAGAAGGGAGCAAGCAACCAACCTTTCACTGTTCTAGAAGGTTGCTTATGCTTCCACTGCACACAATCCCAAATCCCCACTGTGCAACAATTCCACACCTTTCCTTTCCTCAGTTTACTGACCATCACACTGTCCCCTTGTCTGCAATGATGAAATAAAAACCACTGCCAAACAACAATTTGAAACCAGCTTTATCAAACAGATAATTTGATAGTGCAAACAGAAGTCAACTAATGAGTGTTGTGTGTCATCTTAGTTCATCATCATGAGGGGTCATAGGTTCAAGGTGAAGGGGGGGAGGTTTAACACAGATATCAGAAGGACATATTTTACACAGAGGGTGGTGGGGGCCTGGAATGCGCTGCCAGGCAAGTTGGTGGAGGCGGACACACTGGGAATGTTTAAGACTTATCTAGATAGCCATATGAACGGAGTGGGAATGGAGGGATACAAAAGAATGGTCTAGTTTGGACCAGGGAGCGGCACGGGTTTGGAGGGCCGAAGGGCCTGTTCCTGTGCTGTATTGTTCTTTGTTCTTTGTTCTTTATCACTTGGGTGTTTCTTTGCCAGTCCTCATGCTGCAATGTTGCGCTATCTCAGTGGCTGTGACCTACCTCCTGGAAGTCTGCAGTCTGTCACTCGGGGTGACTCCAGCTGGCCTTGCAGGATGACCTTGAGCAGATCTGGCCCAGGAAAGTTTGGCTTCAGATTAGATCAATTCAGCAAAAGTTGAAGCAGTCTGAATTGGCTGGCTGATGGACGATAGCGAGGATGCTGGTAGGAGGTGAGAACAGGAATGTTGTCATCCTGAGAAAGGACTATGTGTTCATGCTCCACTGGTACTTCCCTGGGCAGCGCCTCAGTTAGCCTCGCAATGTGCTCAAGTGTGAGGGGCTGAAAATCCCTTTGAAGATTGGTATCTACAGCTATGATGGCAAGGATCAGAGCCAACATGACACAAAGCTGGGCTACTATGGCAAAATGTATAGATTCCATGACCTCTGTCCGTGATACCCCTGCAGCATACTTTAAGATTTATTTATTAGTGTCACAAGTAGGCTTACATTAACACTGCAATGAAGTTGCTGTAAAAATCCCCAGTCGCCACACTCTGGCACCTGTTCGGGTACACTGAGGGAGAATTTAGCATGGCCAAAGCACCTAACCAGCACTTCTTTCGGACTGCGGGACGAAACAGAACACCTGGAGGAAACCCATGTAGACACAGGAAGAATGTGCAGACCCTGCACAGACAGTGACTCAAACCGGGAATCGAACCTGAGTCCCTGGCGCTGTGAGGCAGCAATGCTAACCACTGTGCCACCGTGCCACACTGAGATATTGAATGGCTCCATCCTGCGCTGCAATGAAAGTTGAGGTATCAGACACTGCATCATGATTGGGTCCACAAGTGTTCTCTTATTGCCACTTCCACACTGGAAAGAATGGGTTCCAACCTCTGCGTCAACCCCGTGCCAGGTTGGACACCTCCATATTCCTTGGCAGTAGCGTCAGGTTTTCTGGCAGGTCTGCCAGTCAACAAGTGTCCCTATGTGTACCCCCATCAGCCTTGCTCTGTATGCCATCAAATTCTGTATTGAGTCCTCTGCAGCAGAAACCCTGCATAGCCTCACCCTGTGGGGTACTGGCAAACACACCACTTCCCTTTTGCCATGGCCTGGCTGAATGCCAGTCATGCCCAGTGTCCCATCACATGCAGAGTTTTGCCTCTATGATTCCCTTGAAAGTTTGCACAGTGTCAGCATCTGTGATGGTGGCAGTGAGAGTGAGAGTGAGTGATGTAGGTTCTTCCTCATCAGTCTCCTGTTCCTCATGGGCTTCACCCTCCTGCATCACAGTCTGGCCAGGTGGCAGATCTCTGGTATCGTTAAGGAGAAAGGCAGGAAGGTAGGGTTGCAATGAAGAGGGCTGGAGTTGGAAAGCAAATACGTGCAAGCTTACACCACCCACACGCAGCTTGTAGGTCAGGAGTGAGTGTGGGAGGATTTGAGATGTGCAGTCATCTTCAACATGGTTTCAGCTCCCCCGCTGGTCATGGCCTCAGTCTTGGCCACTTCACTGATGGTGAGCACATCTCCATCGGAATACAGACTTGCAGCCATGCCTGTACCCTGTTGTATGCATTCTTATCCTGCAAAAATGATTTGCTGTGGTACAATGTGTTTGGATCATGGTTGAACAGCTGGCAGTGTGTGGAAGCTCTGAGATGGGTGTGAGATTGGAAACAATGCAACATGTGTGAGAGGGTGAGGTGAAACAATGAACGTGAAGTATGAGTCCTGGTTAATGGAGATTGTTGGCGGTTGAGTGTGTGAGGTGAGTGGTTCATTGATGAAAATATAGAATGTAAAGATACATTCACACACCCTGACCACCTGTGAGAGGTCATTTGTCCTGCACTGCATCCAGGCCATCAGGCTAGACTGTTAATATTAGCTGGAAGGGTTGCTTTCTCCCATTGCCTTCCTTGTGTCTGACCAGCAGGCCTCCCCTTTCCTGGTGGTAAGAGATCCTCTCTCCTCCTGTTGACCTCACCAAGGCCTCCGGCACTGTAATGGAAGCATTACCCTGATCTATTCCACGATTTTCACTCTCAATCCCGTGCAGAGTAGTTTCTGACTGGCATCTGCTGGAACCAGAAAGCACGTTGACTTTCAGAGGTGCAGACTAGCTTAAAGTGATGCAAATCAAGCACAAACTCTGGTCCCCCTGCAACGCACACCGCACTGGGCTGCCAGCTACCATCATCTGAATCAGCAGACCCCCATGGGATAATCTGATCCTCTGTAACCCCCCTGCCCCCGCGCCTGTTTCCTTATCTTACCCAACTTTTCCCCTCATATTTCTAAAGTGCTGTGCCCATCAATACCAAGTAGAATTGAGCTAAACTTGCAGCAGGAGGCAAGAACCAAATGTTTGAAAGTCGTCTGGTGCGATTTTCTAAGCGGGTGAGGAAATACCGAGCAGTTTGTGAGGAGAAGAAAGCAATGATTCTTTTGAGAAAAGGGGAAAAAAAATCCTTCACCTGTCCTGACATACGCACAACATGATCAAGATTCCATATTAACAAAGAACGCTGATGGTTCTGGATAAGAAGAAAGCAGAGAGAAAAAAATAAAAGCCGTCGTTTTATTGTATAATTGTGTGAATGGTATTCTTGCTCTCTTACATTGACCATTGAATTTAACAAGTCCGCTCTCCATTATGTGGAAAGACAACTCTTTGTGGCCAGCGATTGATTTTGCTTCTTAGTAAGTACGTGGCAATTTTCAGTGCCATTGTGCCTCATAATTGCAGTGCTCCTTGCTGCCACATGTTACAGAAAAGATTTTCAGTGACCGAATTAAAGCTTTTCATACTCCCCTAGAACACCCCGTTCCACAGCCTGCAATTTTAGTTCCTTTGAACAATTGCACTTTTATTGATCAAGTGTATGACAGATTAACAATACCCTGCATTATGAGGAGCAATGAACTCCCTATTGACTATTTGGAAATTCTATTAACAGTCCATTAGTATCCATCTGTGCCCACACTATTTAGCACCTCGATGGTCTTACAAGGACTGGATTGTGTATGTTAAATGTCCTCTATAATGTCACGGCAATACAGTTAGGACAGGTTGTTAGAACTGTATAAGTTTAAATTCCCTGCTATCCTAACAAGTATATAATACATTCGCCCGACATTCCATCAGCACTGTTTTAATGGTGTGTCCACAAATTTAGTTAAAATAGACTTGCACTTAGAAGTCACAGGTAGACCAATGTAGCATGAACGCAGTGGGAGGGAATTGTAACCAGATGGCAGATAGATGTTGGCAAATCAGAAGTCTGATTTACACCTCGCCCCTATCCCTTTACATTTGTTGTAAAATTCGAAGTGTAATCAGACTGCTGAAACTACATACACAGAATATCGCCAACTATAGAAGATGGACAATTGGATATGTTTTGAGTGAAGGGAGGAGTACAAAAAGTCTGTGTACTGTCATCAAGATTATTCAATTTGTACACAGAACAAATATTCAGAGAACGAGATGCACTTCCAGTGGTAAAAACTGGAGTCAAGAACATAAACTTGTGCAAAAAAAACAAAAAATGCTGGAGAAACTCAGCAGGTCTGGCAGAGGTTGGACAGAGAGAGCCAACGTATTGAGTCAGGATGAAATGTTGGCTCTATTCTCTCTCCACAGATGTTGTCAGGCCTGCTGAGTTTCTCTCACATTTTCTGTTTTTGTTTCAGATTCCAGCATCTGCAGTATTTTGCCTGTAACAAACTTGTGGTGCGCTGATGGCACTGTGGTACTTGCAGAATCAGAAGTGCCTCTACAAAATTTTGTAGATCACATAAAATTTAAATGTTTAGAATATGGATTGAGTATGAACAACAAAAAGACAAAAACAATGGTAGTTAGGAGAAATATATTGGAAGAAACCAAAGATTGAAGTGGATAGTGTCGCACTGAAACAAGTGGATAAGTTCATTGATAAAAGAAGATGATAGTTGCGATGCCGAAGTTAGAAAAGGATAGAGATATTGCTGAAAATAGAGACATGCTATCAAAGCTTTTCATCTTGCACTCATCAGGAGAGCTGGCATGATATTACCAAACTGTAACCAGGGGAACAACAATTTATGCCACATGAGAAGAGTGCTGATTGTGCTCGCAATGAATTTTGTTTGTGGAGATGTTGCCATGGAGAATGCAGCATGGAACAGTTAACTGCCCAGCTTTGTCACATTCAAACTGGAAAGATTGACTCTGATTGATCAAAGAATGAACCAAGGAATGACTGTTTTGCATGCTTCTAGTTCATTGAAAAAGATGCAATGTGTGGACCTGCTCCATCTGTCTGCAAAGAACATGGCCCTGTGTGTGAATATATGTGACTTTTAACAGTTGTAAGTAACCCACATTGTGAGGTCGGCTCACAACCTTGAAACAGTTACAGGGTAATTATTAGCACAATCAAGTTTGTATAGCAAGTGTTGTCCAATAATGGAATCGCATCTAATTTTAGACCCAATGGATGGGATTTTCTGCACTACTCACCACCCTGATGATGGAGGGGGCCACCATTAGCCGGTGGTGGGATCCCGCCATCTTCAATGGGGTTTTCCATTGAATGCACCCCTCACTGCCGAGAAATCCAAAGTGGGGGTGTGCCGTCGGCTGGACCGGAAGATCCCGTTTACCTGAATGGCCATAGAATTCCGACCTATGTTTCAGGTTTTGCAGGCATTTGTTGTTTGTGCACGGTCAGTACTTCCCTGGCAACACCTCCACCAATCAGAGCCCACTTACCAACCAATCAGAATTCTCTTCTCATGCAGCATAAAAAGTTGTTTCCCTTTACCGTTAGTAATTTCTTGCAAGCTGTTCTGATGATTGCAAGATGAAAAATTTTGATGACACGTCTCTTTTTCAGCAATGCTCAAGTTCTGTACTACCAAATGACTACCTCTTTTATAATAGATTCTAGCACTTTTCCAATGACAGATGTTAGACCAACTTACCTACTGTGACCTGCTTTCTGTCTCCCTCCGTTCTTGAGTAGTGGTATTACATTTGTGGTTTTCCAATTGACTGGGATCTTTCCAGCAGGGAATTTTGGGAGATCACAACAGATGCATCTACTATCCCTACCATCCTCTTAAGACCCTTAGATGCAGGCCATCACATCCAGGCAACTTGTTAGTCTTTTGTCCCATTAGCTTTCTTAGTACTTTTCTTTCTAGTGATTGTGATTGTCTTAAATTCCTCTCTCCATTTTGCCCAGGTTAACACCACCGCACCCCACCTCCCACACCGCCCCTCCCCCCCCAACCACCCACCCACCCCCCCCACCACCCACCCACCCCCCCACCACCCACCCACCCCCCCCACCACCCACCCCCCCCACCACCCACCCACCCCCCCTACTTTCCTATAATTCTCTAGATGCTTTTTGTGCATTCTACTGTGAATACAGATACAAAATACTTGTTGAAAGTCTATACGATTTCCTTATTTCCCATTATCAATTCTGCAGTCTCACTCTCTAAAGGACCAAGGCATACTGTCGCTGCACTTTCTCTTTTTGTATACTCGTAGAAGCTCTAACTGGCTGTTTTTATATTCCTTGCTGGTTTGCCCTCATACTTCAATTTCTCCCTCATTATTCTTTTTAACCACCCTTTGCTCGTTTCTAAAATGTTCCCAGTTCTCGAGCTTGCCACTAATCCTTGCAGCATTGTATACCTTTTCTTTCAATTTGATACCATCCTTATCTTTCTTAGTTAGCCACAGATAGTGAGTGCATCTTTCTTGTAGAGTCTTTCTCTCTCTCTCTCTCTCTCTCTATTTCATACTTGCTGTTATGGATGCCACATATTAATGAATCTGCACTGTATGTGTACTTTGGCAAATACTGTGTCAGAAAGCTTTTGGTACTCATTGATCTCATGTTGTGGAGACTTGCATGCCACATATAAAGATAAGAATATGTTTTCATTCATTTACTTATAACTCAAGTTTCTGTACCTGACTTTGAATATCCATCAATAAAGAAAGAATAGTTAGAACATAGAATAGTACAGCAGAGACGGTGACCATTTGGCCCATTCTGCCTGTGCTGGTGTTTTGAAGGAGCTATCTGTAATGACGCATGCACACAGACTTCGTCAGGAGCACAAAAGATATTTATTAATAAAGAAATACTGTACAGTGACTAGTAGACTCCACCCCCCCCTCCCCTGCCCACCCCCCCCCCCCCCCCCAAATTCCCTGTCCTCCCGACTCCCGGCCCCTCTGCCCCACCACAATCACTACACTATCTAATTAATTCCATTCCCCTTAACCTTCCTCCATAGTCCTGTCATATTCCCCCCTCTTTAACTCCTTTCCAACCCTCCTGTCTCAAGAAAGTCAAACACGAAAAAAAAAAGCAAGGAAGAAATATAAGCAGCAGTGGAACCCAGTGCCAAGTTTCCTGTGTCCCACTGCTTATTATGGAGAATCGTGAGGCACACAGGCTACAGTTTGCACAGCCTAGTGTTCAAGGTTCCAATTTAGGCCCATTCTTGTGTCACAATCCCTATTAGCTTCCCAATTACATTTCTGGTTCCTGTGTATTCTTTTTGTTTCACATTTTATCCTCTTGGTTAAGATGAACCACTGAGGCAATGGAAAATCCACTTGAACTGTTAGAAATAGATTTCGTTTTTCATTCTTTTTTATAATCCTGACAGATACAGTTGCCAAAGTCAGCACCAAGCTGCATTATGCATGACTAACATAATATTCACCAGCAGAATCAATCCATTCATCCACTAACTTAGGCCTCAGAGTAACTCAGGCCAACTCTGAGCTGGTGAGTAATGTTCAGTCCTTAGAAAGATGTAATGGTTTTATTTATCCAGATTGCGAGGAACTTCCTTGAGGATGCTCAAGTGATCTCGGTGTGTGTAGCAGGGGTGCAGGAAGGTTGGGGTAACGAGTGGGTGGGGGGAGGCAATGGAGTTGCTCAGGAATTGGAACTTGAAGCAAACATTTGGAACAGAAAGAATTCTATCAGATTCTGACCCAAATTCCTGTCAATCCTTTCCAGCAGAAATTTCTTATTTTGCTCTCCTGTATAACTCAGGAGTTAAGACCCTCTGAGCTCTTGCTAAGGTAGCCTCCACACAAGTCCTGGAATATGGGGGATGGAGAGTGGAGTGTTTTGGGTGGCCAAGGTCCCCAGGCTGAGTTTAACACCTAATACCTAGTCTGTGTAGTACAGATCACAACCATCATCCCGAGGAGTGGGAAACCTCAGGGCAAATGTGTTCTACGACACCTTGCATTTATATATCGCCTTTAACATAATTAAACATCCCAAAGTGCTTTATAGGAACATTAGCGAACAGAATTCGACACTGAGTCATATAAGCACATGTTAGGCCCGATGAGCACATGCCTGGCTAAAGAGATGGGTTTTAAAGAGCTTCTTAAAGGAGGAAAATGAGGTAAAGAGGTGAGGAGGTGTAGGGAGGACATTCTAGAGATTAGAGCTTGGTTACTGAAGGCCTGACTACCAATGCTGCAGTGATTAAAATCAGAAAATATCCAAAGTGGATCCGTTCAGAAACGTATCTATTTAGGAGTGGATATGTTCAGGAATGGATCTATTAAGAACTGGACCTGTGTTCAGGAGTGGAGCTGTTCAGGAGTGGATCTATCAAGAACTGGATTTGTGTTCGGGAGTGGAGCTGTTCAGGAATGGATCTGTTCATTGTTGGGTCTGTTCAGGTTTGGATTTGTTCAGGAGTGGATCTGTTCAGGAGTATTTTGTTTCAGAAGTGGATCTTTTCATTGTTGAATCTGTTCAGGATAGGAACTGTTCTGGAGTGGATCTTTTCATTGGTGGATCTGTTCAGGAGGGGATCTGTTCATTGTTGAATCTGTTCAGAAGGGTATCTATTCAGCAGTGGATCTTTTCATTGATGGATCTGTTCAGGAGTGGATCAGCTCAGGAGTGGATCTGTTCAGGAGCAGATCTGTTCAGGAGGGGATCTGTTCATTGCTGGATCTATTCAGGGATGGATGTTTTTGGAAGCATTCCTGTTCAGAAGTGGGCCTATTTCCTTTTCCCAGCTTTAATAGACTATTTACAAAAGTGAAACATTGCGGATGCTGGAATCTCAAATAAAAACAGAAAATATTGGAAATACTCAGCAGTACTGGCAGCACTCGTGGAGACAGAAAAACAGATTGAACATTTCAGGTCGACGACCTTTCATTAGACAAGTTCTAACATGTTCACAGCAATTTCTAAAGAGCCCAGTGCCCATGATGGGTTTTGGAATGGGAAAACGTGATGACCTTGTGCCCAGATCCTCCAGACAATTCTGGTGGTCGAGGCAGCTCAATAATGATAGATATGTTGGTGCATTGACCAACAGGCAAGGGTGACTCTATAGCAGCATCCAATTCATATTTCCGCAAAAAAATTGGATGGTAGAAGCTTGCCTTGAGCAGCATTGTAACCATAAAACTCAGTGTCTGATATTCAGTTACATTGCAGTCAATGGAATTAAACTAAAGTGAAATTAAATTTTGTTCATTTGCGCTATTAAGTTATTGTGACTGAACCTATAAACATAAGCAATATCTCATATTGGACACTTTTTTAGGAACAGAATTATTCTAATCACTGCTATGTAGGGGGCATTGCAAAACATCAGAACTGTTTTTGACATTCTGGTTACATGAGAACTTGCCAGAGGAGGGCAGCAAGGCTCTTCCTATAGATGTGAGTTCTCAATTGACAACTCATTGCTTTGATCTCACTAAACCTTCTGAGTGAAACACAATGGCTTTACTAAACTGTAAGCATGAGTAATACTTAGCAAATATAATTATCAAAGCTAATTATTTTGTGTCAGTTAATATTTTGATTTGCTAAACAGTTTAATCGTCTCTGATTCATCTTCTCTTTCAACCAGCTCACAAGAAACATAACAAGTCAGAGCAGGAGTAGACCACATGCCCATCGAACCTGCCCTACCATTCAACAGAATCACAACTGATCTTCAGCTGCAACTCCAGTTTTCCAACCGCTCTCCCTATCCCTTGATTCCCCGAGAGGTCAAAAATCTGTCTATCCAAGTCTTAAATGTTCTCAGCAATGGAGCATCCACAACCCTCTAGGAGTAGAGAATTCCAAAGATTCACAATCATTCAAGTGAAGAAATTTCTCCTCATCCCTGTCCTAAATGATCGGCTCCTCATCCTGACGCTGTGCGCTCCACCCCCGCCAACCCCCCCCCCCCCCCCCCCCCCCCCACCAAGTCCTAGATTCCTCAGCCAGGGGAAACAATCTCTCAGCGCCTACCCTGCCAAGCTCACAGGGAGACTCATCCTCCTTGTGTTTTGCTAGATTTTCTTGGAAATTGGCACATTTTGTAAAATCCTGTTGTGTTGAAATATGGTGCTCCTTCCCTTGGTGAGTGCCGGACCCTTGAGTCCAGGTCTCGTGGCCTCAGATTGGATCATTCTAGAACTGCTACATCCCATAATTCTTTATGGCAGTTCGATACAACTGAGTAGCCATTTCTATTGAGAGTCAACAATATTGGTGTGAGATTGCAGTCGCATATTGGCCCAGACTGTGTAAAGATGGCAGCCTCACTTCCCTTTTGAGTTTGCACAAGAATCTGGAACTTCATGAAACCTCTGGCAACCTTTGACAGAAGCAAGCATTTATTGCGAATTTTTGAAAAAATAAATGAAGCCAAGCTGCTATAGTGTGATTTGAACTCTGGATTACTAACCCATTAACAAAATGGGAAATGGCAACAGGATGGGTAATGTGTTCAGAACTACTGGTTCTGGTAGGGTTAAATAGTTTGTTTCCACACTGTATCTTCTATGTATCACAAACTGAGAAGATTTAGGGAAGATTTATCAGAGGTCATCAACGTTATGAGGATTTTTATGGGTCAGTAGGGAGATGGATTTGGATTGCACTAATTGAATCCTCTGCAATGCACTCTGGGCTACTGACGGTGCCGGGCAAGTGGATCTTCTGGACCAACAGTGACAGTTGTGATAACCCCATGAGGTCGGGAATCACTGATTGATCTTCCTGTAGGGATCATTGAATTTGAGTTCCCCTGGTAACAGGCAGTGGCCTGCCCAGCTGAAGCCTGAGCCTTTTATAAGGCAGGCCCAGGACTGGGCCTACTGAACTGTAATCCCAGGCAGGGACTAGTGTGTGTACATCACGGTAGTTGCTTTACTTTGTATTCTGTAATAAACTATGTTCCTTTCCAGTCGGGCTTCCTGAGTAATTACAAGGGTGAATGTTAAAATGCCTGCCCCAAGCAGAGGCTTTAAACAGAGCTTGCATTATAAAATACTAACTGTGCGTGATGCTTGTGTGGTTGTGTGTATGTCTTTGTGTATGTCTTTGACAAGGAAAGCCTGACAAAAGAGAAGCATGAGATTGACCTTAAGCTTTGAGGAGACTTGTGATTTCAGCTTCTTGCAATTTCTCAATGCTCTTAACTGCCTCTTCAAAAGGCCTCTCAGTCTCAGGACTCTTTTCTAGTTCAGCTGTATTCCCTGATGTTACGGAATAATTTTCAGATTTTGTGCTGCTTATCTCTGTTGCAGGGTCTTGGTTATAGTTCGGTAAGTCTGAAGAAATTGTCATAGTCATAGATAGGTAAACTGTAAGTCTTTATTGACTCTTAGAACTAATTGCAAATATACAGTAAAAGGTATAAGCTAGGAGTTGTTTCCATGTTGGCTGGTACATGCTGCTCTGTCCAACACTTCATTGATCCTGGGTATGGGTAATATACTCTCTTTCGTCACTATGTGGGAGTACTGTGCTCAGTCCCACATTAACCCCATATGTGCTATACCTTTATATGACACTTCTTTCCAAGTCTTTATCCAATGCATCTGAAGTGTTATAGTTGACCTTATATTTTACATTGTTATTTTTATCATACATTTACATTGTCATGACTACATTAGCACTACATCATGTCCTCCCTTCAAATTCTTGAAGTCAAAGTTTCAGGCGCACTGCTGGCCTTATAACCCTATCCATATGGTGTTCGCACTACTATTGGAGAAGTGGCAGGGTCTGGTCGTGCTGGCTCTTTCTGTAGGTTTGGAAGTTGCACCAATCAATAGTTGCTACTCAAACACATTGCTTGTAAGGTGGATGATCAATGTGCTACTTTCCTTATTGTTTTTGCTGCTTCTTTCATTATCATCCAGGTCATCATGATACATATGGAAATTAGATTTGGCCCTTGGATAGGTCCAAGTTCTTCTAGATTTGATCCAAGGTCAGAAACTCCAAGATGTGTTGCACAGCCAGCGATGCAGGGGTCATGGAGCTGGCCAGCAATCGGGAGGCCGGTTGACAGGGTCCCCTGTGCATGCGTCAATCTTGGTGTTGACAGATCGCACATGTGCAGCGGCCCGCTCAATGCTATGCTGCCAGCCTCTCCAGCGGGAATAGGCCCCACCTCCAGTTTTCAATGGGATTCATGCTAGTATACTCAGCAGTGCACAGAATGTGAGAGATTCATTTTTAAACTCCCATGGTAAAAAACATGATTTACTCCAGTTTTCATGTGAATTCAGCATTTAGAATTTTTTTTTGGAGAATCGCCCCCAAGTGTTTCACTCCAGATATGATTCAAATGACCCACTAGGGAGCTTTGATCAAACAAAGTTTATTTACGTATACAGTTAACATATAGAAAGAAAATTAGCAATAACTTTTACCAGCAATTTAAAAAAAAGAAAAGAAAAACAACCATGTTATTGTGTAAACCTTAACAGCTCAATGTGCTGTTCCAACACAACATTCTTACCAACATATACCCACGGTTTCAATTTAGCACGGAAAATATATATGCTCAAATGATTTTTTAGCTCTGCAACACCTACTATGAGTAAGTCCTTTGGATGGGAATTGAAACTCTGGCTTCTCCATTCTGGAACACCCAGCACCTTGAGGTTAAAATAGTGCCACTCTGGCCTCTAGCTAGCAAACTACCAACAGCTAAATTTTCACTCCAGAAATGTAAGAAAGGCTGTTCCAACTAGCCAGCAGAATTTCTAATACCAAGGAGAGAGACAAAACACTACATCCAGTCTGGAGTCCAAACACCTTCTAACTAGCCAGCAACTAAAACTGAAAGTAAAAGAACTCTTGTGAGGAAAAAAACTATCCCACCTACTTGTCAATCATCTTCCCCCCCAATCAATTCCAAAAAGGTCTTAAACTTCAAGAGAGTGCACAAGGCCCAGATTAAAAATAAACAAAAAGCCATTAAATCATTTAAGCAGTAATAAAAGGAAATCTAGTCAGAGAGCTCAGTACCTGCTTATAGCTACAAAGATCATGATTAAAAATACAACTCTTAAAGTCACAGTAGTGCCACATCTTCTGAATGAGTTGAATCTGCTCCATGCGTCATTTTATAAAAAGCTATGTTCTGCTTCAAGAACTTTTCAGAATTTCAAGATGGTGTTGCCCTTCTCTTGGAAACAAAAGGATTTCCTTCACTTGCCAGTTTTGATGGGCCCTGCTACAATAGTGATCGGGCTCAGCGTGAAAATCTTTTTTCAATAATAGCTGCCTGTAATGGCTGCCTGCAGCACATACGTTTAAAGGTGCAAGTTCATTTAACCTTGACTTTCACTTGCTTTTAGCTGGGTTTATAAAGCCCCAATTCTCCCCAAGTATTGTTAAAGGAGCTATCAAAATGCAGGTTTTTCTTTGTGTTGGCATTGGTGGTCCTAGATGGACAAACGGAAGGGAGCACAGCAATATAATGGTAAGCTCCAGGAGTGGCTTCAAGTTGGTTAAACTCCAGCAATAGGCTTGCACACTTTTGGCATTTGCAACCAAGCTCTCAAATACAGACTTAGGAAATTGGGACCTGGGAATAAGGGATGCACAAACAGAAACACTACCTGGTAGATAACTCACACATTTCACTTTGAACCTCTTAAACGTGGGGATATTCTTCCACTCATATTGGGCCTCTGGCTGATACATAACAATGGTCTGAAGGTCCTGATTTTGTTGCTTTTTGATTCCATAATCACCTGCAACAACTTTGCCAAATTGGCTCCCCTCCACATGTGAACCTAGATAACCAGTGTTAGGTGGCATTTTGACTCTGGGTGGCATGAGAACCAAATCCAATCCTGCCCTTATCCAAAGTCTACGCAGACTCCTGGTAGGGTTGATTCACCTTCTCTCCCTAACCACCATTCCTACAACCATCTCAACAGATAAAAGCAAAACACTGCAGATGCTGGAATCTTAAACAAAAACAGAAAATGCTGCGTAATCTCAGCAGATCTGACAGCATCTGTGGTGAGAGAATAGAGTCAAAGTTTCAAGTCTGGATGAATGTTTCAAGTCCGATGAAGGGCAATTCTGACTCGTAACATCAGCTCTGTTCTCTCTCCGCAGATGCTGTTAGTTCTGCTGAGATTTTCCAGCATTCTTTGCTTTCATTTCAACAGATCACCTCACTTGTCACAAACTGATCTTGTCTGGTTTGTATAGTCTGGTGTCATACTCACTGGTGTACGTATCCAGCAACTCAGTAAAAGGTTGATTTTACATTTTGCATAAGATGGCAAACCTGAGTCTTGTCTGCTCTCAGAAATGGACATAAAATATCCTACAGCACTTTTGAAAAAGGATTGCTCTCCTTTGTCTCCTGGCCAAGGTGTATCCCTCAACAAGCATTACTAAAACAGATTATCTGATCATTATCACATTGTTGTTTGTGGAATCTTGCTGTGTATCAATTGCCTGCTGTGTTTTATATGTTACAACAGCGACTACATTTCAAAAGTACTTCTTCGGCTGTAAAGCGTTGAGATTGTGAAAGGCGCAAAAGAAATACAAGAAGTGCTTTGAAATTTTTTAAAGCAAGCTTTTGTTGGTCATTACAAATTGCATAATGCAAAGACCAGGCTACTTTAAATATTCCTATATTCCAAAAAAAACCCTCCTCATACTGAAGGCCACATCAGTTATCGCTCTCATTCCCTTATGTGCTTCGCAATGAATTGTGATTGACAGGTTAGAGTGTGAGCAGTATATAGATTTTTAAAAGTGATCACTTTAAATTCAATTTAGCAAACTTTTCATTTTGCTATCTTGAAAACCAAATGGGGTTTAATCATAATTTTCACTGGAACTAGTTATTTTAGCGATATCATTAATAATAAAAAAAGATAATCTGGCTATAAATAATTAGGAAATTAATTTAAGAAAACCAATTGCTTAATTTATATCAGTCTGCAAGTTTGCAAGTTTGTAAATTGATTTAGAGGGCTATTTATTAATTTTGAGATGTACTTATACATTTCTGCATTCATTCTGAGATTTATCTATTAATTTTGAAATTGATATATTGACATCATTTCTCATACCCCAAATGAACCAGAAAATGAAACTTTAGTTATTGTCCATTTCTGTTTAAATATACATGTAGCTGTGACTTTGAGCCAGATTCTTTTGTTTTGACTATAGTTCATGTGCACCCACTCTCTGGCATTGCCCTAATGAACTGTGACATCTCTGTTTGAGCCCCAGAGCATCTTACACAGAGGTATCCCAACCATCTGCATTTGTGTGATCTCTTAGGTGGTCACCATGGAGCCTCTATGGCCATATTGCAAGAGCGTGCAGAATAAGATCCCAAGAAGCAATGTAAAATGAGTAATTTCTTAACCTGTCCTTGATGGCACAGGTTGAGAGAGGAATGTTGGCTAGGACATGGTAGAAGAACTCCCTTGTTCCTCTTCACAAAGTGTCACTATTTTTAACGACCACTTGATCCAGGAAGTTGGCCCCTCAGTCTAATGCCCGATCCAAAGGACAACACCTCCGATTGTCAATCCAAATTATGCATTCAACTCCTGTACAGGTATTTCAACCCACAGAATTGTAATGGAGAGGTGAGGGTCAGGCTTAGTGAAGTCAGCACCTACATTTCTATGCTTTCAGCTTCACGTTGCATGCCTTTGAGTCACAATGGTGGGTTTGCCATGTCGATCTTCCTTGTTGCCACTGTTCATGTACTGGTCTCTTGTGGCTCTGTGCACTGTGCAGGCATGAAGGTAAAACTGAGTTCCCGACTGTACTTTAACAAAAGCAGGCAGATGTAAATGCAGAAAGAGTAAATAGAAACATGGAAACAGATGAGGTAAAGGTACGAATAAGAAAAGAAGTTAGCAATTCTTGCAGTTTACAGAAAGGTCCACTAAAACAATGAAAATGAATTAATTGTTGATATAATTGATTGAGGGAAGAATGTCAAGCAGGATTTGGGTAATGTGCAAAGGAATAGAGTGGAGGAGGGAAGTGCTTTTGTTTAATTCACTCTTGGGTTGTGGCTGCTGTAGTGTAAGGAGTTAACAGAATGGAGGTGCTAATCCATGCGGCGCATGATGATGTGACATTGACATCTGGCAGCTATCGGTAAGATACCGTGTGCAACAGAGGGGCAACTCGGAGAGGAGATGTACTTTCCAATACAATAAACATACTGCAAATATTGTAATTAAACCAGTCTTGAGTTTAATACCGTGATACATTTGTGGCTTTCCCTTGATAGGATCCTGGCACATCACCTTCCACAACAGGCATTATTAACAAGGCTGGCATTCATTGCCCATCCCTGGTTCTGCTTGAGAAGGCTTTGTAAACCATCTTTGTAAACAGCTGCAGTCCATGTAGGAAAGAGGCTCCCTGCATTGGAGTTTGGTGGGAAGTTCCAGGATTTTAACTCATTTATAATCAACCAGCGGCAAGCAGGAGAAGGAAAAATCAGAAGTAAAAGAAAGCTTTCATTATGAGCAGACAAAATGAAAAACTAAGGGAATAGGAAGCTCTTGGGAATCATATCTGTAACCTGAGCAATAATCTGTGAAATAAATCATCCGTCCATTGTAGAACCGTCCATTGTAGAACCCACCCAAGTTTTATTCCAGCAGATTACCGATTTGGCACAGTAGGGGGACATTAACCCCATTTACCATAGAATCACAGAGGAGGAGGTCAAACAGGCCACACTATCTTGAAATCTTAGGATCCCTACAGTGCAGAAGGAGGCCATTCGGCTCAGCAAGCCTGCACCAACAACAATCCCACCCAGGCCTCATCCCCGTAATCCCATGTATTTACCTTGCTAGTCCCCCTGACACTAAGGGGCAATTTGACAAGTACATTCAACCTAACCTGCACATCTTTGGAGTGTGGAAGGAAACCAGAGCACCCAGAGGAAATCCATGCAGACACAGGAAGAATATACAAATCCCACACAGACAGTGACCCGAGGCCGGAATTGAACCCTGGTCCCTGGTGCTGTGAGGCAGCAGTGCTAACCACTGTGCCATCGTGCCAGCTGTGCTGGCTCTTTGAACTAGCTAACCAATTAGTCCCATAGTCTTTGTTTAAGTTTAAAATAAAGACTATGGGACTAATTGGTTAGCTAGTTCAAAGAGCCTGCTCTTTTACCAGAGCCTGGCCATTTTCATCCTTTAGGAAGATATGGGATTTGGTATGTTGACAGCAAATGGAGCAGAAAATGGAAAAAGATCTTGGTTTTGAATCATTTAAGGAAAGATGAAATAGGGAAGAAGGAAGATGGAGTCACAGTAGTGCTTGAAGAAGAGACAATGCACTGCAGGGAGAACTGAGGGACAAAAAGAGGCAAAAAGCCAATAGATTATTACATTTGTGAGGTTATACAACAGTTCTTTCTTTAGCTCTCTGCCTGAAGGGACAGCACTGTGACCTTCACCCCAGCCAGAAAGAGGATTGAACTCTGTGCTATTGCCATTAATCTGAGCCACACTACACTGGCTTGTCCAGCCACCAGAACCAACTGGCTCTTCCCCTCAGGAGTCCAAGTTGCCATAGTGGCATACACTTTTACATGCATGTTGTTGTTCAGAGTTATGAATAGTGATGATGGAGGTTCCAATTTCCTTCACTGACCAGGAATCTCTCCTGCCCTTACCACTTTCCATAGCTGAATGCTGGAAGGATTGACAGGTTGATGATTAATCTATTTGACCTCATTATGAATGCACCTTCCTTGGCCATGAAGCTTGGAGACAGAGATGCTACCCACGGGGCATCAAGACCTCCACTTGTACCACACACCACGAAGTATAAGATGGAAATGGAAGGATAAATCACTTGACAGATCAGCAAGACACTCAGGAGCAAGAAGATATTGTTTAGGGAGATTTTAACTACCCACTTGCTCAGGGAAAGAGTAAACAGGGAATGGAATTTCTCAAGCATGAGCAGAATTCCTTCCTCAAGGAATGCCTCACTTGCTGACAAGGAGAGAGGTGTTGTTAAATCACGTTTTGGGGAATGAAATAGATCAGGGAGATAAATGAAATGTGGGTGAGTACCTGGGATGTCGTGAACATAAATGGTAAAGTTTAAGATTCAAATGGAGAACCAAAGGTGAGGATCAGACTGCAATAAGAGAAATGTTTAAAACAATGAGCTAGCTGATAGGAGACTGAATTAGAGATATTCTCTAGGAGGGCTCTAAGATATGTTTTAGCAGCAAAGATTGTAGAAGAAATATATACGATTTGGGGAAAAAAGGTGACTGCTTCAAGTTTCAGTGTATAAATAGATTAGAAATAATCTAACATTGAAGGAAAGGCTAGGATATGGTCACAGTGTGTGGGAGGCCAAAGGCAGACTGTGCATCTGGCTGTTATAAAGGATGTGAGGTCTGGCTGATAAGAGCCACCTTCACTGGGCCAGGGAAGATACAACTGACCCCCATCTGTTAGAGGTTAGCATAAGATAGACATAATGCAGTGTGGACAGGCTGCTCCAAATCTTCCACACCAAAACTTGTGGGGGTAATTTTTTCAGGTGCCTCAGCTAGATTCCTAAACTAGGTGTTAAGCTCTGTGAATACATGAACCAGAGGCCCCAGCACCTGTTAAAGGAGTCGATTCACAAACTAGACACCTCCTGAGCAGACCTCAAGCCTCTCCAACTCAGGGTGCTTTAAAGACTCCGGTGCTACTAACCAAAGGTAATCTTTTGAAAATGGGAAAGAAAACAACTTTCTGTGAAACTCAGAGATGAAGGAGTGAAGTGGTGCCACCCACACCCCTTTGCCCCAAACTGCCCACCACACTGTCGGCCAGCTCCCCTCTTGACACCTCCCGACATTGCTTTAAATAAAGCAATAATTATATGTTGAATAGGGAAACTGGCTGATGTGGAAGAACAGAGGGATTTGGGGTTCAGGTTCATGAAACATTAACACCAGCACCGCAAATTGTTGATGGTAGCAGGAAAGCAAATATAATATGGTGTCTAATGGCAGGAGAATAGAATATAGAAGTTAAGAATAGAGAATTCAAGTATAACCTTTCAAGACCACAGTTCAAAGTGTTGTAAGCAGCTTTGGGTCAACACTATAAAAGGAGGTGGAGACAATAGTGAGGATACAACGCAGATTCAACAGGATATGCTACCTGTTCGATTCTGCTGTTACACCTGAATATTGGCATAGGTGAACATTAATTTTAACCTCTGTGCTTTTTATGTGTGTCTACATTGATGGAAGCTGTCATCACTATTGTATTGTGAACAAAGGATGTCATAGCCCGAGGCAGATTGACTGTTTGGAAATGTGTTGCAAACTGCAGCTTTGGGTTGAGACATTGGCACGCACAATGCATTTCTTTATGCAAATGATACTCAGATAAAATCTCAGTCAGGAGCTGTGTTTGAAGAAAGCAGAAGATACTTCCTGCTCACTTAGATTAGCTGATTTTGTGTTCAAATACCTCCGTGGCCACATCACCTCCCATTCCCTTTAACCACAAACAGTCCTACAATTCCCTGAGAACTCTCTGTTCCCCCGATTCTGGCCTCTTATTTACCCTGTCCTCAATCCCTTTGTCAACCATTTGGCTTGGTTCCCCCGCCCCGCCCCACCCCCCACCCCCACCACCCCCACCCCCACCACCCCCACCCCCACCCCCCCCCCCACCACCCCCACCCCCACCCCCCCCACCCACGCCCCCACCCACCCCCACCCCCCCACTCCCACCCCCCCACCCACCCCCACCCCCCCAACCCACCCCCACCCCCCCCGCCCCCCCAACCCCACCACCCCACCCCCCCACCCCCACCCCACCCCCCCAACCCCCATCCCCACCCCACCCCCCCAACCCCCTCACCCACCCCACGTGACACCCACGTTGGGAGAAAAGCCTATCTCATCCAGATATCAATTGCAGACTATCTCAATGAGTCACTTTTGAATAATGACTATTTAGGGCCTGATTTTACCAAAGTTTCGCGTCCGTTTTTGGGCACAAAATCACGGTAAAGTTGGGCGTCGGGCCTATACTGCGATCTGCACCCGATTCCGAGCAGATCGCGGCTTTACCGACACCCAATCCGGACGCGGGTCCGGCCCGCGCTCGAATCGGGCGGCCCGACGATTTAAATGTATTAGCATGCATTTAAATCAACTTAATGAACCGCGCGCCCAACTCTACCACCAAATCCCACTTTACCGTTTTCTGGCCCGATCCGGATCCGCGCTTTTAACGACCTGGTAAATATAAGTCTGAAATCGTCGCTGCAGCTTCCGAAGAGTGGGGCCAGAGCCTCCAAAGGCTCTCTGACCCAGATCATCCTCTGGTCGGCGGGGGGGGGGGGTCTGCTGCTTGTCTGCGGCCGATCAGTGGGGAGGGAGGGGGCAGGGGGATCCGCCGCCACTCTGCGGGCGATCCCTCCTTGCCACCGGAGGAACGAATCCCTCCTGCCGGAGTGGACGTGCGGCCATGCCATCCCACAATACCTACAGGATGAAGCGATTCCTTGCTAAGAAGATGAAGCAGAACCGGCCGATTCCACAATGGATCCGCATGAAAACTGGCTACAAGATCAGTACAAGTCCAAGAGGAGACACTGGGGAAGGACCAAGCTGGGCCTGTAAAGGGATACACCATCACTGGTACACTACCAGCCACAGATTACTCTTCCCTGCAGGGGCAAGAGAGCGGGAGAGATGGCTGTGGCTGGTAGTGTACCAGTGATGGTGTATCCCTTTACAGGCCCAGCTTGGTCCTTCCCCAGTGTCTCCTCTTGGACTTGTACTCATCTTGTAGATGGTTTTCATTTGGATCCACTGTGGAATCGGCCGGTTCTGCTTCATCTTCTTAGCGAGGAATCGCTTCATCCTGAAGGTTCTGTGGGATGGCATGGCCGCACGTCCACTCCGGCAGGAGGGATTCGTTCCTCCAGTGGGGAGGAGGGATCGCCTGCAGAGTGGCGGCAGACTCCCCTGCCCCCTCCTCCCCACCGATCGGCCACAGACTGGCAGCGGACCCCCCGCCCCCCCCAACCCAGAGGATGATCGTCAGAGAGCCGCTCTCTCCGCTTTCTGCTTTTTTTTTCTTTCGCACCCGGGCGTACTCTGTCAGATTTGTTTTGAACTGCGCATGCGCAGTTCAGAGCTCCGATCGGTCCGCCAGCGCTAAGCCCCGCCCACAGCACGAATCGGACCGGAGCCGGCAAAACGCGTATGGGCGCGCTGGAAGGAGGATTCCAGGCGCGGATCTATTTGACGCCCAGGTTCGGCACTTAGACTCAAAATGATAAAATCAGGCCCTTAGTCTGCGTCTCATTTGGAGTTTTGAAATATGTTTGTATGAACTTATTATTTAGCGGGCAGGATTAATCAAATAGTGAAATACAATGGTTTAAGTTATCAGGATGTGAATAACACATCGTCACCAACTCCAGAAGACCCGATGCCATATTACACTCTAATGAGCATTGATTGGTATAGGGTGGGACACCCATCCAAGCTGGCGGGGGGGGGGGGGGGGAGGGGTGGTGTTATTGAGCAGTTGCCTCAGAAAAAAATGCTTATTCATACTCTAAACATCCATAGATGATAAATTACTAAGAACAGGTGCCAAATGTGTCTTAAAAGCAAAATACTACGGATGCTGGAAATCTGAAATAAAAACAGAGAATGCTGGAAAAGCTCAGCAGGTCTGGCAGCATTTGTGGAGAGAGAAACAGAGTGAACATTTCAAGTCTGTATGACTCTTCTTCAGAACTGAACAGAAGGTGACTCGACGCAAACTGGAGGAACAGCATCTCATCTTCCGGCTGGGCACTTTACAGTCTTCCGGTCTCAACGTTGAATTCAATAACTTCAGATGATTTGCTCTACCCCACCTTGACCCCTTTGTTTTCAGTCTATTTTATTTAATTTTTTTACTGCTCTCTACCTTTTATTTCTTTATCGTCTTCCTTCATTTTTCTTCCCCTACCCACTCTTTATCCTACATATCTCCTTCCCTTACCTTTTCAGCCCCCTTTGCTTCTCCTTTTCTAAATCTTACCTCTGTCCCATCCATTTTTCTCCCCCACCTCCCAACACCTTCATTTCAGCTTCTCTGCCGTTTGGCCATTCACATCCTTTATTCTCTCTATGGAAAGCTATTAGCAGCCCTTTTCCCCTGATTTCTGTGGCTATGACTCATCTTTCATTCCCTCACCCTGCAGTATAAATATCTCCCTCTTTCTATGCCTTTTAGCTTTGACAAAGGGTCATCTGGACTCGAAACGTCAGCCCTTTTCTCTCCTTACAGATGCTGCCAGATCTGCTGAGATTTTCTCGCATTTTCTCTTTTGGTTTCAGATTCCAGCATCCGCAGTAACTTGCTTTTATCTTTTATAGAGGTAGAAAGGTGATGAGTTATATAGTTAGAGGGGTGGGGCAGAATAGAAACACAGTAAGAAGTCTCACAACACCAGGTTAAAGTCCAACAGGTTTATTTGGTAGCAAATACCATAAGCTTTCGGAGCACTGTTCCTTCGTCAGATGGAGTGGAAATCTGCTCTCAAACAGTGCAAACAGACAGAATCAAGTTGCAGAATACTGATTAGAATGCGAAACCTACAACCAGCCAGGTCTTAAATGTACAGACAATGTGGGTGGAGGGAACATTAAACACAGGTTAAAGAGATGTGTATTGTCTCCAGACAGAACAACCAGTGAGATTCTGCAAGTCCAGGAGGCAAGCTGTGGGGGTTACTGATAATGTGACATAAATCCAACATCCCGGTTTAGGCCGTCCTCATGTGTGCGGAGCTTGGCTATCAGTTTCTGCTCAGCGACTCTGCGCTGTCGTGTGTTGTGAAGGCTGCCTTGGAGAACGCTTACCTGAAGATCCAAGGCTGAATGCCCGTGACTGCTGAAGTGCTCCCCCACAGGAAGAGAACAGTCTTGCCTGGTGATTGTCGAGTGGTGTTCATTCATCCGTTGTCGTAGCGTCTGCATGGTTTCCCCAATGTACCATGCCTCGGGACATCCTTTCCTGCAGCGTATCAGGTAGACAACGTTGGCCGAGTTGCAAGAGTAGGTACTGTGTACCTGGTAGATGGTGTTCTCACGTGAGATGATGGCATCCGTGTCGATGATCTGGCACATCTTGCAGAGGTTGCTGTGGCAGGGTTATGTGGTGTCGTGGTCACTGTTCTCCTGAAGGCTGGGTAGTTTGCTGCGGACAATGGTCTGTTTGAGGTTGCGTGGTTGTTTGAAGGCAAGAAGTGGGGGTGTGGGGATGGCCTTGGCGAGATGTTCGTCTTCATCAATGACATGTTGAAGGCTCCGGAGGAGATGCCGTAGCTTCTCCGCTCCGGGGAAGTACTGGATGACGAAGGGTACTCTGTCCACCGTGTCCCGTGTTTGTCTTCTGAGGAGGTCAGTGTGGTTTTTCGCTGTGGCGTGTCGGAACTGTTGATCGATGAGTCGAGCGCCATATCCTGTTCTTATGAGGGCATCTTTCAGCGTCTGGAGGTGTCTGTTGCGATCCTCCTCATCCGAGCAGATCCTGTGTATTCGGAGGGCTTGTCCGTAGGGGATGGGAAAGACAGGAATAGGTCGGAGCAAAGGGGGGATTGACAAAAATGTCATGGACATTTGTAGGTGTTAATGGCGCCATTAAAGACTGAAGAATGCTAATGTTGGCCAAAGGTAGGATCACAGAATGTGTTAATATGATCAGAAAGATCAGTGCTCATTGGGAGCAAAGCTGAACAAGGGACAGGGGCCATGTGCAGGAGGGTGGGTTATGTTGGAGTGAGCCAGGGGAACTGAATAACAGAAATCAAAAAAGGTGTGGGGTAGTCAAAATGGTGAGGAAAGTTCACAATCTGAAGTTGTTGAACTCAATGTTGAATCCAGAAGGCTGTAACATGACTAATGGGAAGATGAGGTGTTATTCCTCCAGTTTGTGTTGGGCAAGGCTGCAGCATTGCAGCACACCAAGATACTGAGTTGAAATTACAAGCGACCTGAAGGTTGGGGTCATGCTTGTGACAGAGTGAAGCTGAACTGCAAAGCAGTCACCCAGTCTGAATTTAGGACAGTATGTTACCAGTTTTTGTCTAAGTGCCAGGTGGGTATGTACCCAGAAGAGTTTCAGATCTATTTTTGGGTGCATTTTTACGCCCCCCTGTCTGCATTCTGGCTGCAAAATTTTGAGTGAGTCTGATTCTCGCTACAGAAGCTTGTGGGCGGGGCTTAATGTATCTGAAACCCTGCAGCTCCATTCACAGCCTTCAACTGCGCATATACAGCAAAAAAGAATAATGCAGCTCCACTGCCAGATCCCTCCTGCCCCCATGGACATTGGACCCCCCAACATTACTAACCCCTTATCGCTCCCACCCCGCCGCCCCCCCCCCCCTGCCCCCGCCACCCAGACGGATCGCAGCCCAGCTGCCCAGTCAATCACGGTCCCCCCTTCCCCGCTGATCACAGGCAGAGCGGCAGCGGCCCCCCCTCCCTTCCTCCGCCGATCGCACGTAGAGTGGCAGCGACCCCCCCATCTCCCCACTGCCCTCCAGCAACACAGCCCCCCCATCCTCCCCTCCAGTAACAGACACCCAGCACCCATGCAGTAGTGACCACAGACACTGCTGCTTGAAAAATCCTGAGGCTGCAGCACTGCCACTTCAAAGGGTTTCCAGCACAATCCCCCACCTGGAACAGTGCTACGTGCACTAGGACCCAGCAGCATCCCCAAGACCTGAGGTCAGTGTTGAGACCCGGGTCCGTGCTGAAAATCGGACATTGGACACCGTGATCATCAACAACCCCCCACCCTCCCACACACTCGCACAGACCACCCGACCTGAAACACAATATGGCTGCCACGAAACGACTCCCTGTGAGCAGCCTGGAGCTGTCTGATGGTAAACGGGTGCTAAATTGGGTGAACGCAGTGCTAAAGGCAGGCGTGCTGGTAAATTGGGGTGTGCAGCTCATTAATTGGATTGAGATGCATGCAAAAATATTTTAACTGACCTCACGCCCATTTTGGGCAGGCTCCCGATCGGGCTGATTTTTTCCCTTGGTAAACTGGGAACTGGTGCAAAAACGGGCGCAGATCACACTAATTGCCTCACACCCGACTTTACCACTTCTTCACACCCAAAAACAGAGACAACGTGATGGTAAAATTCCACCCTTAGTCTTCCCAATGTAGAAGAGACTGCATTTGGAGCAGCGAAAGGTGTCTCGATTGGATAATCTGTAAAGTTATTCAATACAATACACCTCCACCTGCTTTGGTTTGAGGTGCAGATTTTATTTAAACATGCATCAGACTGTCATCCCTGTCTATTAGCTATTTTGTTTTGACCATTTGATTTCCTAAAAGAGACTATAAACAGGGGACAAATCAGATCTGTGTGGTTTGATGCAACTGCAAACGCCATTCCCAAAATACAAATGTCACCCCCAATCCAGAGATCAGCGACAGCGATTGGGCTGCTCAGAATGTACCCATTTAGATCCCATTTTCACAACAAGTAGCTAAGCAGCGGTATTGGAGACAGAACAGATCAAATTTAACCATGTTACTGATTAAATGTCACAATGTCCTAAATTCCAGGTCACCCAGAAGCATTGCTGTGAGAGATCAGCAAACTGTTACAGCAACTGGAAATTTCACTTTAGTCCTTGAGGGATATTATGGGCCAATGCTAACGATACAAATGCAAACTGTTGTGTAAGGGGCTACAATGTACTTGGAGTGAATGGTTTAAAATAGAGAATAGTGTGATAGGCTTTGAACACAATACTGTGACGATACAGGGAGTTGGACGAATAGGTAGGATGGGGCTTTTACAGATGAGGAGGAATTAGTGAAGAAAGTTTTGAGGAACATGAAGAAAATGAGATGTTGGAAAGATAGCTGGCAGAGAGAGAAAGAGAGAGAGTGCGATAAAGTTAGGAGCTCAGGCTGAGAAGGATCACCTATCAGATTACAAGTCAGAAATATTGTGGACAATTTCTTGGGGCTTTGGCATCTTATCTCAAAGACTATTTTGACAAGAAACATTTGATTTGATTTTGATTTGATTTATTATTGTCACATGTATTAACATACAATGAAAAGTATTGTTTCAAAACATACCGTTCATAGAAAAGGAAACGAGAGAGTGCAGAACGTAGTGTTACAGTCATAGCTCGGATGTAGAGAAAAATCAAGCTTAATGCAAGGTAAGTCCATTCAAAAGTCTGACAGCAGCAGAGAAGAAGTTGTTCTTGAGTCGGTTGGTCTGTGACTTCAGACTTTTGTAACTTTTTCCCGATGGAAGAAGGTGGAAGAGAGAATGTCCGGGGTGCATGGGGTCCTTAATTATGCTGGCTGCTTTGCCGAGGCAGCGGGGCGTGTAGACAGAGTCAATGGATGGGATTAACCTTCACTGTCCTCCAACCCAACTCATTTATGAATCTGTATAGTGTCAAACTACCTAGTTTGTGTGGTTTTTCTTGATCACCAAATAAAATTGGTCAAAAATACATCTATTTCAGATAATCCAGTAATATCTGACTTGTTCAGCTCTCCTTGCCCTTTATTTCCAACATAAATCAATGTTTGTGCTGTCATCTGATTAAGCTGTGATGCTTTATAAGCTTTACACTAAATTTTCAGGGTGATTAACATTAAGCTGGTGCTAAGGGCAGCAAGCCTTATATGAATCATAGAATCCCTACAGTACAGAAGGAGGCCATTTGGCCCATCGAGTCTGTACCGACCACAATCCCACCCAAACCTTATTCCCATTATGGGAACATATTGCTTTTTATGATGTCAAATTGAATTGAAATTCCAAACAATTTGGTATCACAGTTTGAGCTTTTTTACTGGTTCGTGATCACATCAAGTGAAATGCTGTTCAGGACCTCGGACCTTCTGCTATTACACATTTTACATCCTGAACACTGTCAGTTGGGAGCATTTATGGGACTTTCATTGGGCATTTCCACTTTGAAGGTGTCCTTATTTTCAAAATGGTCATTGTATAGACTGCAGTTACAATAGTTTGCATGAAGGTTGTGATCATGTGCTTGGGTATGCTTGTTTGTATGGGCCAGAATGTTACGCTCACATCCCCCAGCCTTGGGAGAGGTGGTATGGGGCAGCAGTGTGGGGGAGAAGGGCAGGGCAGGGGGGAGTGTGAAATTGCATGGAGGGGATTCCTTCTGGATTCCTGCCTGCCCTGACCTACTAGTGGTTTCATGCCAGGGTGGGTATAGTCTCAAAGGGAAAGCACACTCCTGCCCCAGTTAAGGCCCTTACATTGCCAATTAATGGCAACTTAAAGCCTTTTTGCAGGCAGCCTCAATTTTTAGGGTGGATGACAGCTCAGGGAGGGAAACACATAAATGAGCATAGCTGAATCTTGGACAGGATAGGGGAGGGGAAAATGCCTCCATTAGAAGCCCCCTTCTTACTGGGGGTGCCCTCCCCTTGAACTTCAGTGATTATCAGATGTCCCTCCCTATGCCCCAAACCCCCTCCTCAGCCTATCCCCTGAGATCCTGATCACTCTCCTCTTGACTCCCAAGGGACCCCGGAATCCCCCATTTACATGAACCCCAGTCCCTGGGACTCAGTGCAGGGCAACTCCTTGTGGTGCCTCTTCTGGCTACTGCAGTGCTGTGCCTGCTGCAGGGACTGAAGAGCTGCCAGCCAATCTGCTGGCTTCCCAGCCCCTCCAGGCACAATGCTGCAGTGCTCAGAAGAGATACTGCAGTGCTCTGCTTAAGCATAAATCCCAGAACCACATTTCAGATAAGTACCAGGGATCCTGAGAGCCAAGGGGGGAGAGGATACTCCAGAGGGGGTTGGGAGCAGGGTGATCTCGATGTCAGGGGGCTTGGTCAGGGGAGAGAATGAGGGCTGGAGTTCCTAGGTTCTTAATAGGCGGTGTTACAAAACTGAAGGGGCCTTCATATTGAGGCCCACCATCCTTCCACATCCTCCCCGAGATTTCAAAGTTTCACTTTTTCTATTTCGCGCCCACATTCAACTGGCACCCGCCAACCTAAAGGGCAGGAAAAGGCCCTTAGGGGACATGGGCAGGCTTCCCATCCAAGGCCTTGTCCGTCCTACCTACATCTGGGTTGCTTCAAATATTGCCAGGGGGAGGGTGAGGGCATGCAGCAAGCATAGGAGGAGAACCATCAGGATTATATTCAACAATAAGTCGCATGAGGTAATACAGGGTGAGGTATAGAGGCAGAGAGATCTAGGGAGGAAAATCCAGATCGTAGTATCTAGACATTTAAAATGAGGCTGCCAAGAACAGAGTGATAAAAAGTGGGGATGCACAAATGGCCAGAATTGTAAGACAAGGAGATCTTGGTGTTTTGTAGGTCTGGATGGGGTCACAGAGATAGGCGTGAGGCCTTGGTGATATCTTAACACCAATGTGAGCATTTTAACAATTGAGGCATTGACAAACTTTGAGCCATTGCAGATCAGAGATGAGTGGTGGACAGGAATTGGTGCGAGATAAGCTATGGGCCACAGAGTTTTAAATGAGCCTAAATTGTATGGAGGGTGGAAGACAGCAGGAAGAGCATTTGAACAATCGATTCTGGAGATGACCTGCATGAGGATTTCAGCAGCAGATGAATTGAGGCAGATGTGGAGATGGACAATCTAATGGAGGTGTAAGTCGGCAAGTCTTGATGATGAAGTGGATGAGTCTTCAGAATCTCAGCTCAGAGTTAGATATGACACCAAAGTTGCAAACAATCTGGTTCAGCCTCAAAAACCTGCCATGTAAAAAGACAAGAGTCAGTGGCTAGGGAACAGAATTTCTGGTCGTAGCTAAAACCAATGACTCTCTCATCCCAACAGTTAGAGGAATTTTCTGCTCATACAGTACAGAGACCCAGGTTCAATTCTGACTTTGGGTGACTCTGTGTGGAGTTTACACATTCTCCCCATGTCTGTGTGGGTTTCCCCCGAGTGCTTTGGTTTCCTCCCACAGTCCAAAGCTGTGTAGGTTAGGTGGATTAGCCATGGTAAATGCACGGGGTTACGGGGAAAGGACAGAGAGGTGTTTCTGGGTAAGATGTTCTTTCAGAGATTCAATGCAAACTTGATGGCCCGAATGGTGTCCTTCTGCACTGTGGGGATTTTATGGTTCTAGTAGATGTCAAGCAGGCAATGAACTAAGTCAGGGCTGCGGAAGGGATCGGGAGTGGTGATGGATGTTGTCGCAGTACATATTGAATCTGACATTTTGCTTTGAGATAATGTTGTCAAGGGACAGCATGTGGATGAGAAATAAATGGGAGATTATTTATGAAGTGCTTTGGGACATCCTAACTCTATGAATGAAAGTTCTTACCTTCATAAATTCAGCAAGAGTGATAAGCAGATTGTGAATCTCACTGAAAGAGGTCACAAGAATCAGACAGTGTTCAAAAAATGGGTGTCGTAATGCTTCAAGAAAGGATACCCTCCTATTCAGGCTAATGGAAATTCAAGGTTAGTAAAGAAAGGCTCGTTTTATCCTGTCAAACTGGCATCAGCATGCACCATACACACACACTGGATGTTGAAAATATAAGTGTGCCGTTTGTAACCATTGTGTCTGTGGTGAACCATCGTTGGTTCCCACTGTGGGATTGTTCTAATGTTGTTGTTGGGTTGTTCTAATGTTGTTGTTGGGCTAGGGTGGGATTGATACACCTGTGGTTGTAACTGTTGTGGCACATCCCAGTCGGGCTCCGCCTCCTGGGAGAGGTATAAGACCCCCTGCTCGGGCGGGACCTCTTCAGTCTGGGATAGTGTGTTAAAGTTCTGATAGTTCCATTGTTAGTTAATAAAAGCCTTCTTTTACTGAAGCTTCGTGCCTCGTGTCCAATTGATGCGCATCAATTTTATTAACTAATATTAAACTCTCGACGGAAGAAAAAAAAGAAAGGAGAGTATGGAGCAAATCCTCAAGCCAGAACGCCTGACGCTAGATCCACGTGCGGTGGGTGCTTCTAACACCTTCGACCACTGGCTGAAGTGTTTTGAAGATTACCTGGCAGCCTCCGCAGCGGTCACCACAAATGATGACAGACTCCGGGTCCTCCATGCGAGGGTAAGCGACACAGTCTACCTCGCGATCCGTGCGGCCACCACTCACCTTAGGGCCCTCGAGCTTCTAAAGAAGCGCTATACGAAACCTCCTAACGAGATCCACGCTCGTTACCTCCTCGCTACACGACGTCGGCAGTCGGGCGAAACCATGGAGGACTACGCCAATGAGCTCTTGCAGCTAGCCAGGGGCTGTGACTGCAAAGCTGTGTCGGCTGAGCAGTACATGTACGACCTCGCCCGAGATGCGTTTGTGGCCGGGGTCGGGTCTTCATACATCCGTCTCAAGCTGCTAGAAAAGGGAATTCTCAACCTGACCCAAGCTATGGAATTAGCTGAAATGCTTGAGGCGGCTTCGAAGAGCTTGGTCCTGTATCCGGAGGACCACGTGGAGACAACGTGGCAGGAGCAGTCGCAAATCCCTCCTCGCCCCACGGGCTCCAAGTGCAGTGTTATGGCGTGCTCCCATGTGGACCAGACGACGGCTGCGGCCCGCGGTGCTACTTCTGCGGAGGAGCCAAACATCCACGACAAAAGTGTCCCGCTAAAGCGGTAGTCTGTACCTCATGCGGTAAAAAGGGGCATTATGCGAAGGTGTGCAGATTGAAGCCCAAGAACGGCAGTGCGGCCTGTGACCCTTCAGAACGGGGATCATCACCATCGTCGTCAAAGTACTCACGGGGTTCGTCCACGTGCGAGTCCAGGACGACGCCATTGCGGTCGACGGAGTCGGAGGAGGATGACCACCAGGAGTCGCTACGTTTGGCGCCCTCACCCATGTGCGATTCATGGGGGCGGCCATTTTGGTCGACGATGACCATGAGCGACCAGCAGGGGTCCTCAGCATCGACCTCAGCTCCCTGCAGTGACGTTCACGGACCAATGGTGGCGTCGATCACCCTGGACCAGGCTAAGCATCACAGGCTTGATTGTTCGATGATGGATATACAGGTAAATGGTCGTGCAATTTATTGTCTGTTTGACAGCGGGAGCACTGAGAGCTTTATTCACCCTGACACTGTGAAGAGGTGTGGACTCCAGATTCAACCTGCCAAACAGACAATCTCTATGGCATCAAGGTCCCGGCCTGTCGCTGTGCTAGGATGTTGTGTGGTAACTTTGAAAGTGCAAGCACAATTTACGAGCGATTCAGGCTCCTTGTGTTGCCGCATCTTTGCGCACCAATTCTCCTCGGACTAAACTTTATGGTCCACATGAAGAGTGTGATCCTACAGTACGGTGGGCCACTCCCTTCGCTGACAGTGGGGGAACAGCTGCCGTCTCCAAATTGTCCAAAGCCTGCAATCTTTCTACGTTAAAGATCACCACACCCTCCTTATTTCAGAATCTGGTACCAGGCTGCAAGCCCATCGCTACTAAAAGTAGGCGTTACAGCACTGAAGATCGGATCTTCATCAGATCTGAGGTTCAGCGACTCCTCAAAGAAGGGATCATACAGCCCAGTGTTAGTCCGTGGAGAGCACAGGTTGTGGTGGTCAAGAGCGGGAACAAACCCCGGATGGTCATTGATTACAGTCAGACCATTAACCGATATACGCAGCTGGATGCGTATCCCCTCCCGCGCATATCTGATATGGTCAATCAGATTGCGCAGTACCGGGTGTTCTCCACCATAGACCTCAAGTCCGCCTACCACCAACTCCCCATTCGCCCAGAGGAGCGACAGTACACGGCCTTTGAGGCGGATGGTCGTCTGTATCATTTCCTTAGGGTTCCATTTGGTGTCACCAATGGGGTCTCGGTCTTCCAGCGTGCTATGAACCGAATGGTGGACCAGAACAGGCTGCGGGCTACCTTCCCGTACCTGGATAATGTCACCATCTGCGGCCGTGATCAGCAGGACCATGACACAAATCTCCAGAACTTTTTACGCACTGCATCTCGCCTGAATTTGACCTACAACAGGGAGAAGTGTGTATTCCGTACGCGCCGGTTAGCCATCCTGGGACACGTGGTGGAAAACGGGGCCATTGGCCCTGATCCAGACCGTATGCGCCCCCTTGCTGAACTTCCCTTGCCCGCTAGCGCAAAAGCACTGAGAAGATGCCTAGGCTTCTTCTCCTATTATGCGCAGTGGGTCCCCAACTACGCGGACAAAGCCCGTCCGCTTATTAAGTCCACGACTTTTCCACTCACGCCAGAGGCCCAATTGGCCTTCAAGGAATTGAAACACGACATCGCGAAAGCCACGATGCACGCGGTAGACGAATCCATCCCTTTTCAGGTGGAAAGCGATGCATCTGATTTCGCCCTGGCCGCCACACTAAACCAGGCGGGCAGGCCCGTTGCGTTTTTTTCCCGCACCCTCCAAGGCCTCGAAATTCGGCATTCAGCGGTGGAAAAGGAGGCCCAGGCCATTGTGGAGGCCGTCAGACACTGGCGCCATTACCTGGCAGGAAAGCAGTTCACCCTGATCACGGACCAGCGGTCCGTGGCGTTCATGTTCAACAACACGCAGAGGGGCAAGATCAAGAATGATGAGATCTTGCGGTGGAGAATTGAACTCTCCACCTATAACTACGATATCATGTATCATCCAGGGAAGCTCAATGAGCCCTCGGATGCCCTCTCGCGCAGAACATGCGCTACTACGCAGGAGGATCGCTTGAACGCCCTCCATAATGACCTGTGCCATCCTGGGGTCACTCGGCTCTACCACTTTGTCAAAGCCCACAACCTGCCTTACTCGGTGGAGGACGTCAGGTCGGTGACAAGGAGCTGTCGGATTTGCGCGGAATGCAAACCGCACTTTTACCGACCTGACCGGGCACATTTGGTCAAGGCCACTCGCCCCTTCGAGAGGCTGAGTGTTGATTTTAAGGGCCCCCTTCCCTCAACAGATCGGAACGTGTACTTTCTGAACATAATAGATGAGTACTCCCGGTTCCCGTTTGTTGTCCCCTGCGCGGACACGTCGGCTGCCACGGTGATCAAGGCATTCCGTGATCTTTTTACCCTGTTTGGGTACCCCAGCTATATCCATAGCGACAGGGGCTCGTTGTTCATGAGTAATGACTTGAGGCAATTCCTGCTCTCATACGGGATTGCCTCTAGTCAGACCACGAGTTACAACCCTAGGGGTAATGGACAGGTGGAACGAGAGAATGCTACAGTCTGGAAGGCTATCCTATTGGCGCTGAAGTCCAAAGGCCTTCCAGTCTCCCGTTGGCAGGAGGTCCTCCCTGATGCGCTTCACTCCATTCGCTCCCTCCTGTGTACGGCAACCAATGCTACTCCCCACGAGAGGATGTTCTCATTCCCTCGGAAGTCGTCCTCGGGGATATCTTTACCAGCCTGGTTGACGTACCCAGGACCCGTCCTCCTGCGGCGATATGTAAGGGCCCGCAAGTCCGACCCCTTGGTCGAACAGGTCCACCTCCTCCACGCCAACCCTCAGTATGCCTATGTGGCATATCCTGACGGGCGAGAGGACACAGTCTCGATCCGAGACCTGGCGCCCGCAGGGGACGTAGCAACTCCTGTCGCTCCCATACCCCCAGTGACGAATCCCTTATCCCTTATTTCTCCCCCGGACGTGGCGCGGACAGCATCGGGACCAATGCTTAACAGTTTTACTCCAATGCACAGCTTGCCTGAGCCCCGAAGATCGTCGCCATCGCAGAATGTATCAGGATCCCCTGCACTACCGCTTCATCAGGGTCAACCGGCCTGTGAGTCCGTGGGAGAACAGCTGGACGCTGTTTTGGGGAGAACGCCACCGCAAGCACCTACTCCGGTGTCACCGCCGGTATTGAGGAGGTCACAATGACGGTGCGGTCCTCCAGACCGTCTGAACTTATAATCTGTTGACATTTTAGTCTGTTTTCGTACCCCGCCGGCCTTTGTTCTCAAAGGAGGGGTGAATGTGGTGAACCATCGTTGGTTCCCACTGTGGGATTGTTCTAATGTTGTTGTTGGGTTGTTCTAATGTTGTTGTTGGGCTAGGGTGGGATTGATACACCTGTGGTTGTAACTGTTGTGGCACATCCCAGTCGGGCTCCGCCTCCTGGGAGAGGTATAAGACCCCCTGCTCGGGCGGGACCTCTTCAGTCTGGGATAGTGTGTTAAAGTTCTGATAGTTCCATTGTTAGTTAATAAAAGCCTTCTTTTACTGAAGCTTCGTGCCTCGTGTCCAATTGATGCGCATCAGTGTCCCACTTCAATGACTCCTCTCCAAAACAAAATCATGAATTAATAAGTTAAATGCCATAAGTTTTCATTCAGGAGGTTTAATATTGTTCATTGATAATTTCTTGCCTACACAGCACTGAGATGGCACAACACTGTTTTGCTGGGCATCTGGCCACTTCAGTCAATGTAATTTTAAACAGAAACTATCAGATCACATGTGACACTGTGCTCATTCACTGGGAGGGTCTGCTGTTAGGATTGACACATCATCTCGCACAGAATGCATTATCCTGCTCTTAACATAGAAACACAAAAGCTAGGAGAAGACCATTCGGGCCTTCAAGCCTGGTACATCATTCGATCATGGTTGATCCTCTATCTCAATGCCATATTCTCACTTTTTCCCTATACCACTCGATGCCACTAAAATCTAAAAAAAGCTATCTCTTTCTTGGATACGTTCAGTGATTTGGCCTCCAGAGCCATCTGTGGTAGAGAATTCCACAGGTTCACTAGTCTTTGAGTGAAGAATATTTTCCTCATCTCAGTCCTAAATGGTCTACCATGTATTCTGAGACAGTGCCCCTGGTTCTAGATTCCCCAACTAGGGAAAACATCCTCCCTGCATCTAGTCTGTAGAGTCCTGTTAGAATTGTATACATTTCAATCAGATCTCTTCTCATCCTTCTAAACTTCAGGCCCAGTGGAACAATCTCTCCTCATAGGATAGTCCCGCCAACCCCGGTATCAGCCTATTGAACCTCTGCTACATTCCCTTTATGGAAAGTATATATTTTTTTAGGTAGGAAGTTCAAAATTTCATGCAATACTCCAGATGTGGTCTCACCATGGTCCTGAATAACTGCAGTAAGAAATCCCTACTTCTGAACTTAAGTCTCCTTGCAAAGAAGGCCAACATACCATTTGGCTTCCTAATTGGAGCATTGTTCGAGATGTTCTTTCTCCTGAAGCACCCCCCCAACCCTGCCACCCCCAGCAACCCTGAGAAATCATTTGCTGCACAGTTCCTGATTTGATTTGATTTCTTGATTTGATTTATTATTGTTACGTGTATTAACATACAGTGAAAAGTATTGTTTCTTGTGCGCTGTACAGCCAAACATACCGTACATACAGAAGGAAAGGAGAGGGTGCAGAATGTAGTGTTACAGTCATAGCTCGGGTGTAGAGAAAGATCGACTTAACGTAAAGTCCATTCAAAAGTCTGGTGGCAGCAGGGAAGAAGCTGTTCTTGAGTCGGTTGGTACGTGACTTCAGACTTTTGCATCTTTTTCCCAATGGAAGAAGGTGGAAACGAGTATGTCCAGAGTGCATGGAGTCCTTGATTATGCTGGCTGCTTTTTTGAGGCAACGAGAAATGTAGACAGAGTCAATGGATGGGAGGCTGATTTGCATGATAGATTGGACTTTGTTCACAACCCTTTGTAGTTTCTTGCGGTCTTGGGCAGAACAGGAGCCATACCAAGCTGTGATACAACCAGAGAGAATACTTTCTATGGTGCATCTGTAAAAGGTGGTGAGAGTCAGATGTGAGATCGTCACATACTCTGATAATTTCATCTTAGGCACATTGTGAGGCAATTAAAGTGTATCCAATCTTTGCAGATTTGTAGGTGTCCCATTTATGGAACACCAGGTTTTCTGGTTTATCTTGTGGTACTTATCTTCTCCCTTATTGTCCCTACATTCTAACCTGAAAGTTTGCACTTGTGTCAGGGTTACTGGTCTGCACGGGGTTGGGAGTGAAGGGGAAGCCATTGCTCTTGTCCAAGTGCTGAACAGCCTTGAGAGTGAGGGGTGTAAGTTGGCATGTGTTTCTGAGTCAGTGCAGAACTTACCGTGCACCAGTGGATGGTAATCACAAAAATTGAACAGAAATTGACTTTTTGCAAAACTCCTAATCTTCCTCTTGAAATAATTTAAAAACAAAAACATTCTGATTAAAAAATATTGTCTGTTGATCGTTTGCCACAATGAATTGAAGCATGGGTGTGTGTAATATATTTAGCACAGCACACTGACATGTTCTTCTTCTGCTTTTTATGAATTGCTGATTGGCACTCTTCCATTCTCATTGAAGAGGTGGATGTGGAGGATTCCTGAGAGATCTCCCAAACCCCTGTTTGAAATTCTCATCCTCCCTCTGTGTGTTGGACACCTAGGCTGGAACTCTCTGATGTTGTATGCCCTGCCAGTGAGAACAGAGAATTTGGCACTCAGCCAAATCTGCATTCACAGCAGTGGGACTGGAGAAACCAAGCCGTGGGTGAGGTTGGAGAATTCCAGCTCTATTCGCTCCTGAGTGTTAGACCCTCATTTTGGTTGTACATGAGAAATAACCTGCATTCCCTTTCTGTAAAGGTTTCATTGGTAAAACAATCCTTTCTACCCATTGGCCTGGTTGATAACTACCAGGTTTGACTTGACCATCTCAAACTGTACTGGTATTCTCTTTCAACAGCTCCCTCTGATGCACCCAGATTATCCTGAGGAGCAGGAACATCTCCAAATTCCTTCTCACCACCAACCATCTCATTCCTCTCTTCCAAATTTCCAGCAACCTGCCTTTGGATACTAAATGTAAAGAATTCCTGGCTCTCATGCAGCTAGTTCTGCCTCTTCTGTTCCTCCTCCTCTCTTGCTGCCTTCCGATTCCCCTTTGGGACTTCCCTTTGGGACTTTTCCCAATTGAGCCTCCACCCACCCCAAGCTGTTTTGTTTTTGTGTTCTTCCTCACCCAAAGCCATCATGGAACTTATGTCTTCAATACCTGCTTCCTCGATCCTTTCCATCTCAGGTCTCAATGTCAAGCTGACATAATCAACCTATTTCTCTACTGCATCCATGTTTTTTCCCCATTCCAAAGCTGGCATCACCACCTCTTTCCTCATTAAATCTATATAGTTCCTCACTGCTTTTCAACTGCTACTCTATATTCAATCTGTCTCCTTTTCAAACACTGGGAATGTATTTACAGCCATGATCTAACTGACTTTCAATTTGGTTTCCACTATGTTTGCTATAGTCACTCGCAAATGGCATCTTGTGTGACTGTGGGCTGGTTTCTAACTTTTGGTTAAGCCAGAGGATCAACTCTGGTTCAATGAAGAGTGCAGGAGGGCATGCCAAGAACAACATCAGGTCTACTTAAAAATGACGTGCCAACTTGGTGAAGCTACAACATGCTAAACAGCAAAAGCAGCATGCTATAGACAGAGCTAAGTGATCCCACAACCAATCAATCAGATCTAAGCTTTGCAGTCTTGTCACATTAGTCATGGTTGGTGATGGACAATTGAACAACTCACTGGAGGAGGCTCCACAAATATCCCCACCCACAATGATAGGGGAGCCCAGCGCATCTGGTTAATTACCAACACATCAGTCTATACTCAGCAAATTGATGGAAAGGGTCATTGACAGTGCTAACAAGTGGCACTTACACAGCAATAAGCTGCCCAGCAATGAGTTCCACAGGGCCACTCAGCTCCTGACCTCATTACAACCTTATTCTAAATATGGACAAAAGAACTTAACTTAAGAGATGAGGTGTGTGTGTATGTGTGTAAGAAAAATTTACAACTGGCAAATATCATAAATGAATAATAGAAAGTATTACATTTACTTTTACCTAAAAGTAACAGCCATAAAATCAACATGATAGGTTTTTATATCCTGGGAAAGATAAGTTCCAAAAATAAGTAGGGACAATGGGATTTAAAGATGAAATAGAAAAAAAAATTTTTAAGGAAAGATTGAAAGCTGTATGAGTAGAGAGTGGCCATGTGATATCCTGAACAATGGGGGGAATTTTACCATTCAGACTCTAAAGGGGGAATTTTACCATTTTGCCAGCTCAGCCCGATTTTTACTCATTTTGCCAGCTCAGCCCGATCCGCGCTGTGGGCGCGGGGGGGTGAGGGGTGGGAGAGGGGGTGTGACGTCTCATCCTCTGGGGGGGGGGGGAGAGGGGGTGTGACGTCTCATCCTCTGGGGGGGGGGAGGAGAGGGGGTGTGACGTCTCATCCTCTGGGGGGGGGAGGGGAGGGGGTGTGACGTCTCATCCTCTGGTCGGGGGGGTTCCGCTGCCTGTCTGCGGCCGATCCCTCCTGGCACCATCGCTGGTACACTACCAGCCACAGCCATCTCTCCAGCTCTCTTGCACCTGCAGGGAAGAGTAATCTGTGGCTGGTAGTGAACCAGTGACGGGCGCAAATGTTTGGTAAAATCGGGCCCAATGTGTTATGTTTAGAGAGAACTGTGAAAAAAGAAAAGTGAACTCTCTCCACCCTCAGAAAAGTGTTTATTTGTTCTTAAAGTAAAGTTTTGTTAGAACATAGAACATAGAAAAGCTACAGCACAAACAGGCCCTTCGGCCCACAAGTTGCGCCGAACATGTCCCTACCTACTAGGCTTACCTATAACCCTCTATCTTACTAACTTCCATGAACTTATCCAAAAGTCTCTTAAAAGACCCTATCGAATCCGCCTCCACCACCACTACCGGCAGCCGATTCCACGCACCCACCACCCTCTGAGTGAAAAACTTACCCCTAACATCTCCTCTGTACCTACTCCCCAGCACCCTAAACCTGTGACCTCTTGTGGCAACCAATCCAGCCCTGGGTAAAAGCCTCTGAGAATCCACTCTATTAATACCTCTCAACATCTTATACAACTCTATCAGGTCACCTCTCATCCTTCGCCTCTCCAAGGAGAAAAGACCTAGCTCTCTCAACCTATCCTCATAAGGCATGCCACCTAATCCAGGCAACATCCTTGAAAATTTCCTCTGCACCCTTTCTATGGCTTCCACATCCTTTCTGTAATGAGGCGACCAGAACTGGGCACAGTACTCCAGGTGGGGTCTGACCAGGGTCCTATACAGCTGCAGCATTATCTCCCGATTTCTAAACTCAATTCCTCTATTGATGAAGACCAGTATTCCATACGCCCTCTTAATTACAGCCTCTACTTGCGATGCTGCTTTGAGTGTCCTATGAACCCGGACCCCAAGATCCTTCTGATCTTCCACACTGCCAAGCGTCTTACCCTTAATATTATATTCTTTCATCCTATTCGACCTGCCAAAATGAACCACCACACACTTATCTGGGTTGAAGTCCATCTGCCACTTCTCCGCCCAGTCTTGCATCGTATCTATGTCTCGTTGAAACTGCTGACATCCCTCTATACTATCCACAACACCACCAACCTTTGTGTCATCAGCAAACTTGCCAACCCATCCTTCCACTTCCCCATCCAGGTCATTTATAAAAATCACAAAGAGCAAGGGTCCCAGAACAGATCCCTGGGGCACTCCACTGGTGACCGACCTCCATGCTGAAAAAGACCCATCTACAACCACTCTTTGCCTTCTGTGGGCAAGCCAGTTCTGAATCCACAAAGCAATGTTCCCTTGTATCCCATGCCCCTTCACTTTCTCAATAAGCCTTGCATGGGGCACCTTATCAAACGCCTTGCTGAAATCCATATAAACTACATCTACCGCTCTTCCCTTGTCTATGTGTCTAGTTACATCTTCAAAAAATTCAATTAGGCTTATAAGGCATGATCTGCCTTGGACAAAGCCATGCTGGTTATTTCTGATCATACTATTCCTCTCCAGATGTTCATAAATCCTGCCTCTCAGGATCTTCTCCATCAACTTACCAACCACTGAGGTTAGACTCACTGGTCTATAATTTCTATAATCTATAATTTCTATAATTTTTTTTGTTGCTAGCCTTGGATTTCCTTTATCGAGTGAGAGAGAGAAGCCTTGGAAATTCCTGTCTGATGGAAGCAGTGGATGTTTTAATATTACTGGATTTTTTATAGATTAAGAATCTCAAGGGGACTGTTGTCTGAAATAGGTGTCTAGGTCTGAGTATAACTAAATGAAAATCTTTTGGGAAATGTTTATTGCACTACTTTTTAACTATGAAAATGTATTTTTGTGTGTTTAAGTTTTTTTTTTGCTAATAAATATTTTAATTTAAGATTTAAAATCTCCAAAATGGTATTGAAATTCTTGCTCCTGACTTTAATTCACATGCCTTCATGTAATAAACTACAAATTGAAAATTGGTGTGGTAGCTTGTCTAAGTTTCCGGTTTGGATTTAGGCAGGTTGGCAATTATCACCTGCCACATCATAACACATACCTGGCACAAAGGGAGATGGCTGGAGTGGATGAAGGTCAATCATCTCTGTCCCAGGACATCATTGCAGAAGTTCCTCAGGGTAGTGTCCTAGGCCAAATCATCTTCAGCTCCTTCACCAATAACCCGCCTTCCATCATAAGATCAGGAGTGGGGATGTTCACTTATGACTGCACAATGTTCAGCGCCATTTGTGACTTCTCAGATACTGAAGCAATCCATGTCCAAATACAGCAAGACAACATTCAGGCTTGGACTGATAAGTAATAAGTAATTTTCCCATGAAACAAGTGCTGGGCAATAACTTTCTTCAACAAGTAAGGCTAATGGATGGAATGGTAGCACTTATTTCAAGGGGGTTGGAGTATAAGAATAGGGAAGTCTTGATGCAACTGAAAGAGGTACTGGTGAGACCACATCTGCTGTACTGTGAGCAGTTTTGGTCCCCTTATTTAAGGAAAGATATTATTTCAATGGAGGCAGTTCAGAGAAGGTTCACTAGGATGATCCCCAGCATGGAGGGGTTGTCTTATGAGGACAGGTTAAACAGTTTAGGATTCTACTCATTGGGATTTAGAAGAATGAGAGGTGATCTCATTGAAACATATAGGATTCTTAAGGGGCTTGACAGGGTAAATCCTGAGAGGATGTTTTCTCCCTCATGAAAGAGTCTAGGACTAGAGGGCATAGTCTCAGAATATAGGGGCTCTAATTTAAGACTGAGATGAGGAGGAATTTCTTTTCTCAGATGGTTGTGAGTCTTTGGAACTTTTTGCCACAGCGAGCTGAATGGCAAAGTCCGAGGGGGGAATTTTCCTGTCCTACCCACCACAAGAATCGTAGTGGGTGGGGACAGACTATACAAAGGTCCATTGACCTTGGGAGGGATTGTCCTGTTTTGGGGTGAGCGCAGCTCTGTGTATGTTTAAGGCTGAGACAAAGGGAATCAAGGGTTACGAGGAAAGGGTAAGAAAATGAATGTGAGGAATGTCAGATCAACCATGATCCCATTGAATGGCGGAGCAAGCTTGAAGGTCCAAACAGCCTACCTCTGTTCTTATGGTCTTATCGCTGAATCCGCCACCGTCAACATCCAGGGGGTTATCATTGACCAGAAACTGAACTAGGCCAGCCACATAAATGCTGTGTTCGAACAAGACTTCTTCACCGCACAGGACCTTCAACCGATGCTATACACTAGATACATCGATGACATTTTCTTCCTTTGGAGTCATGGTGAGCAATCACTGAAACAACTATATGATGACATCAACAAGTTCCATCCCACCATCAGACTCACCATGGACTACTCTCCGGAATCGGTTGCATTCTTGGACACACGCATCTCCGTTAAGGACGGTCACCTCAGCACCTCACTGTACCGCAAGCCCACGGATAACCTCATGATGCTCCACTTCTCCAGCTTCCACCCTAAACACGTAAAAGAAGCCATCCCCTACGGACAAGCCCTCCGAATACACAGGATCTGCTCGGATGAGGAGGATCGCAACAGACACCTCCAGACGCTGAAAGATGCCCTCATAAGAACAGGATATGGCGCTCGACTCATCGATCAACAGTTCCGACACGCCACAGCGAAAAACCGCACCGACCTCCTCAGAAGACAAACACGGGACACGGTGGACAGAGTACCCTTCGTCGTCCAGTACTTCCCCGGAGCGGAGAAGCTACGGCATCTCCTCCGGAGCCTTCAACATGTCATTGATGAAGATGAACATCTCGCCAAGGCCATCCCCACACCCCCACTTCTTGCCTTCAAACAACCACGCAACCTCAAACAGACCATTGTCCGCAGCAAACTACCCAGCCTTCAGGAGAACAGTGACCACGACACCACACAACCCTGCCACAGAAACCTCTGCAAGACGTGCCGGATCATCAACACGGATGCCATCATCTCACGTGAGAACACCATCTACCAGGTACACGGTACCTACTCTTGCAACTCGGCCAACGTTGTCTACCTGATACGCTGCAAGAAAGGATGTCCCGAGGCATGGTACATTGGGGAAACCATGCAGACGCTACGACAACGGATGAATGAACACCGCTCGACAATCACCAGGCAAGACTGTTCTCTTCCTGTGGGGGAGCACTTCAGCAGTCACGGGCATTCAGCCTTGGATCTTCAGGTAAGCGTTCTCCAAGGCGGCCTTCACGACACACGACAGCGCAGAGTCACTGAGCAGAAACTGATAGCCAAGTTCCGCACACATGAGGACGGTCTAAACCGGGATGTTGGATTTATGTCACATTATCAGTCACCCCCACAGCTTGCCTCCTGGACTTGCACAATTTCACAAGCTGTACTGTCTGGAGACAATACACATCTCTTTAACCTGTGTTGAATGCTCCCTCCACCCACATTGTCTGTACATTTAAGACCTGGCTGGCTGTAGAGATTTGCATTCTAATCAGTATTCTGTAATTTGATTTCTGTGTCTGTGCCCTGTTTGAGAACAGAGACCACTCCATCTGACGAAGGAGCATTGCTCCGAAAGCTTATGGTATTTGCTACCAAATAAACCTGTTGGACTTTAACCTGGTGTTGTGAGACTTCTTACTGTGCTTACCCCAGTCCAACGCCGGCATCTCCACATCGTGGCTACAAGAGCCAGAGTTACAGAGAGTAACTCACCTGTGAGGAGACTGACAGTATGTAATATTTCTGGGTGAGGATACTTGCAGTATACAATGTCCCTGAATGAGGCCCTTGATATGTAATATTTTTGTGGAAGGAATGGAAAGGAAACTGGCATAGAGAACAAACACATCTAGTTAAATTAAAATGGAATAATTGAGCTAAAACAGCAGAAATTAGATTTCACCTCCAGCCTCCTTTGCATACCATCTCCAACTTACCAAAGCAAAGTCAATTTCCAGGTAATGTATGCATGTATCACATGGAGATAACTTGCCAGGACTTGTGTGAGTTCACAAAGGCCTGATTTATTTTTCTATTTCTTCCTATTTATTTTCTGTTTGATTTTTCTTTTGGTGATGTGAATTGGATGGCCCAGTGCTGAGAAACTAAACGGGGGAGAATCACCGTGAGCGGATTACTTGCACCACAGCCTGTAGAATGTGAGATTTGTCACTGTGCCAAGTGGCAATTATCAGCAACAACAGAACAAAGAGATTCACGGTCAGATAAAAGAATGCAATAGTGACATTGAACTCTGAGTCAACGTTTCTTTCAGTTTGATGTACCTGGGTGGTGCACATCAAGAAAACAAAATTATTTCTGAAGGGAAAATTTAACCCTTTGTTAAATTAATCATGTTATATAAAAATTAATATGATGCTAAGATGTAATAACTGACTTTATTGCCCTATGTCACAGCCAGATACCCTGTGAGGCCGATACCCAGACTCCCTCTCAATGATTGGTGTGATATGATTTGCATTTTTAAAAATTCATTCATGGGATCTGGGGTTCACTGGCTAATTGCCCGTCCCTAATTGCCCCTGAGAAGGTGGTGCTGATCTGGCTTCTTGAACCACTGCAGTCCATGTAGCTACATCCACAGTGCTGTTGGGAGGTGATGCGCGATTAAATCACTCGGGAGGCTGGATCGTACCCGGGAAATAAAGGCTTTTATTAGTAACAAGAATGGAGCATACTGCATAACAATACAATCCCAGACTAAAGGGTCACCAGGCAGTACAGTGACCTTTATACTCCTACAGGTAGGCGGAGCCAACCGGAGTGTACCACAGAACAATACCAACAGGTAGAACACCCCAACCCTAACCCCAACAGTGACAACAGTAACATATGTACAAGTACCCATAGTGCTAACCATCTATGTTTCAGTAACCATAGTGGTAACCATCTATGGTTCACCACAGGAGGGAGTTCCATGATTTTGACCCAACGACACTGAAAGAACGGCGATAAATTTCCAAGCCAGATGGTGTGTGGTTTGGAGAGGAACTTCCAGGTGGTGGTGTTCCCATGTATTTACTAAGGAAGCATATCTTAAACTGCTGCCAACATTCACACTTTGACAGAATATGATGTATTAATTTATGAGCAGTGGGTAGAAGCCAGATGTACTATATTTAGCTCCTAGTGAACATTATCTGTATATAGGATTATCGTCAAACACCGATCCTTGTATATGAATATGATTGGCATGTTTACATTGAATAGATGGATGTAACCGTGATTTACCTCATATGGCCAGATAGTATGTGATAGCCACAGCACCAAGTGACATATAAGATTGTTCAGGGTACAGAAAAAAATCCAATGCAGAATAATACTTTCAACTGATAAAGAAGTGGGGTCATGATATCACAGAATTGCACTTTACACAATAGCAAAATGAACTTCCAGAGCAAGAAATGAAGGCAAAATCCCTGGAATCATTTGTGAATAATTGCATGTTACAGTGGTAGAGGTTAGGGTCTTTCTGAATGGGTCAATCAACTGCATCACACTATATAACATCCACAATACATCATCCTCGGAAAGAAAATAACAGACACAGATTGTTACCTAATTCATGGAGAGTATGTGGAACCACGGCTACTGTACATCATCCTCTTGCATTTGTACTCCATAAATATGGGATGTGGAATGGAAATGAGGGGAGTGGGGGGAAGGGGTGATGCAAAAGCATTATAGCTCCATAAAAGTGATTTTTAAAAACAAATTTTATACCCTGCCCAGAGCAAAAAATGTCAGCTCCCTTTTCCACTTGTCACTATCTAACTTGCAACAATAAACAGTAAGTGGAAGATAGTTCCACAATACAAATGTATAATGATTATGCAACAAGTACAGGATAGTTCCACAGTAGAAACTAATAATGAATTTACAATAAGTGGAGGGTAGTTCCAAAAAGAGAGAGGACGGGAGATCTTTTTTGACCTGGAGAATTGCCAGATTGTTGAATTCATTGAATGAGTTAGTGTCTGTGGCTGAAACTATTTTCAACATTCAGAATTGGACTGGCCAGGGGGTTGATGGAAATACGATTCATTAAGATGGAAAAATGAGATTCAAATGATTTGTTGTATTGGAGAGTAAATGTCAGCAGAAGTTGGTTGGGCTGAATGGTCTATTTCTGCGTTGTAACCGCTATGTATTTCTCCATAGGGCACAGAGGCTATACTCCCACCACAGTCCTCACTGGATAGGATTGCAAGTCTGATTAAGGCACAATTGTTTTGTGCTGATTCAACTCATGATTCCATCGTGTGAGGCTTTGTGCTGGGAGCACAGGATCTATATATAAGCCTAATTATTAGTGGCCCTTGTTAAAGTATTATTTAAAATGTCAAAATGATTCAGTCCAACCCTGGCCTCGGGTTTTGTAAAGTGTTGGGGCATTTTCCCAAAAGAAAACCAAATGTTTCATACGCACTTATGTGCAAACATGTAATGTCATGTCAGTTGAGCGAATGAGCACAACAGGAGTTAGAGAAAGTAAGGAAAGGGAGCCTGCACAGAAAAGAATGGTGATCAAAGTCTCCACACCATAAAAGAGGGAGAGCTGTGACAGTGGGGAGATTACACAACAAAGGACTTCAAAGAACAATCAAACTTTCTGTGGCAGAGACAAGGAACTGACAGACATGCTGTCACCTCCACCTGTCAGTCCGAGGGAGTCTCAGGAATGCAACAACCAGACAGAAAAACATGCAAATCAAACTCACCACACCTGCCTTTTAACGTGCTACTGGAGCTGAGAAATGTTCTAGTTGGGGCTTTGGAACACCTGATGATTCAGCAGCTCCAGAAACAGAGATGCTTTCAACTCAGGCGGAATTCTCAATGTTTTACAAGTGAAAGGGCTTTATGCCAAACACGTGAATGAATTAAATACACCTTTCTACACTTTTCGCCACATATTGAAATGGGACAGTGGCTTTCTGTACTTTATAAAGATGCCTCAGACTGTACAGTGGAAATCTTCTCCCAGAGTGAGAGGAGAGTGGAGTCACAAGATGGAGTCTAGCTGAACAAAAGGAAGACAAGCATTTCCACAGTGCTTTTCTTAAACAACAGGCGTCTCAAAGCACTGTACAACCAATGGAGCACTTTTTCAAGTGTAGTCAGTGTTGAAATGAAGGAAATGCAGCAGCTAATTTGCACTCAGCACAAACAGCAATGACCAGATAATCTGGTTTTTGTGATGTTAATTGAGGGATAAATATTGGTCAGGACTTGTAACATAGAAAACTCCCCTGCTCTTCTTCATAATAATGCCATGGGATGGTTCACATCCACCCAAGTAGCCAAACGGATTGCAAACTATTTTCTGTAGAGTAATGAATGGTCGGGGGAGTTTTACGGAAGGTTAGCTTAAATGTAAATCCTAACATTGTAGGAACCCTGGACTGGGAGACACCAGCCTTTAGCGGGACTTGCAACCAGATTCTCCCAAGCGCTTTTTTCAAAGTGCAATCAGCTCCACTCCAGAAATCGGCCCGGAGCTGATTATCACATTGAAATTATAACCGAGAGTGGTTCCCTCCAGTTTACGATTGCTCTTCACAAATGGGGAACAGGCGACCTGACCCTGCTGGATGGAACAGAGGCCATTGAGGCCCCCGGGAGGTCTGGGGTAACGGGGGGGGGGGGGTGGGGGTTCCTGGCACTGTCCAAGAGGTAAACTGTCACGGGATGGGATCTAAGGGGGCACGGCATACTGGGAATGGAGCCTATTGAGGGTGAGCAGTGGGGGGGAACCTGCTGCTATTCTGCAATTGGGATCGCTGGGAGAGGGAGGGAGCAGGTGATCAGGGCTGGCCATCAGGTGGTGCAGGGTGGTCAGGGCTTTCCAGGGGGGTTGGCCCGGCCATCAGGTGGGGGGGATCAGCGCTGTCCCGGGGGGGGAGGGGGTCAGGGCTGGTAACTGGGGTGGGGGTGATCTGAGTTGACCGGGGGGAAGGGGGTGGGGAAATTGGGGCTGACCAGGGTGTGGGACATAGGGGCTGTCCTGGGGATGTCCGGGAGGCCAGTGATGGTGGGGATGGAGGAGCCAGAAGGCCAGAGATCAGGGGGGTTGCGGGGCTGGTCAGTGATCGGAAGCCAGTGATCGGGAAGCCAGCAATGGGGTCCACTGCGCTTGTGCCAATCTCTGCATTGACAGATGGCGCATGCATGCTGCTGGTCTCCTGGGTGGGAATAGGCCCCGCCCCCACTTATCAAAGCTGGGACACTCTGCAGTGCACAGTGTCAGAGATTCGGTCTGGTAAGTATGCCCAAAAAATGGGCGGGAATAGCTCCCGTTTTCCATACGTTGGGCGCTTAGTTTTTTTTGAGAGAATCCCAGCCCTAATATTTGAAACATTGAATTTTAGGATATTTTTGGGAATGGGGGTCTTAATTTGTGATTATTCTGCGCCTGGTTCTGTTGAGGCAGGCAACAAGTAAACTTTATGTTGGCTTCTCAATTCAATGATTTCAACATACAACCCACAAGTGTGTCTGGTTGGTGCATGTTTCAGCTAGTCTGCATGTATAATGGCAATGTGCCCCTCTTAAAGGTGATCTACACTCATTGTACAAGTTGCTGCAGACTGCCTATGAAGAAGTGGAGATAAGCAAAAGCACAGAAAATGGAACAATAGGTGGGAGACCGGTTTTCAGATATGGTCTTCGAGGCATTGATAGGAGATGGAAAGGATAATGTAACATTTCCGCAAAGGTTGAGGAGGTCCTTCTGGCAAACTCCATGAAGGGGATGGGACCATGTGACCAAGGGGGGAGGTGAGGGGGGGGGTCAATTTTCAGAATCTGTCCCCGAGGATCTGACAGCAGTACTGGAAGAATTTCAATGACCCCACGGAGTGGTCAAGGCCAGTGAGTGCATCTTCACATGACACCCCCCACCTTTCGCAATACCAACCACTCACACTGCTCCAAATAGCACAGCCCCATCACTCACTTATCAGTAATCCCTAGCAATCAGGTCTCAGGCTTCGTATTCAGAGATTCCACCTCACCCTCAGGCTCACCTATCAATACAATTAGGCCCATAACCACCTCTTGTTGCTTCCAAATGCTCCCAATTATTCAGCTGTAGAGAAGCATCACCCAAAAATCATTGCAGCACATTCACTGACATTCTCTCCCCTCTCTTTCAAGGCAAGGTGGCCCAAAGCAGTAGGGAGTAGACAGGAACTGGTAGGTGAAAGACACACCTGCATCTTCTGAGTCCTCTGGAGGAGAGAGTGTTCTGAATCATGGGTCTGGTTGAGACTGAGGCCATTACATCCAGAATCACCGAGATCGCTCAGGATGACAGCATATTCTTAGCTTACTCCTCTTCTTGAATTCTAGTTCACCTTCACCCTGTTCTCTGGCATGAGATGCAAGCTGTAGGTGGCACCATGGATCTGTTGCTTTTTCCACCTCCTCCTCCTTCCTTCACCCCAAAACCTCCTCCTCTGCACTTTCCAGATGCCCAGGTACTGCACCTGGCCAGCCATCCCAGCTTCACAAGGAAGGGCAGCTCGCCCTGATCTCTGATGGTGAAGTACTGTAGCTCTTCCTGGCACTTGCAGTCATCTGCTCTGATATTGGCACTGCACAGAACTAAGAGACCAGGATAGCGTTAGTATCTGCACATGAGGAGTTATTGAAAACGAGTGGGCTACTGCCAGGGCTCGGTGAAAGGATAGCTCATGTGCCAGTTCCTCGGAAGGAAGGCAGTTCTCCTGCTGAAGACTTAGATGAGAACTTCAGGAGTGTGACCCACAGGAGAACATAGATGGGCATGTACACTGAGATACTTGCTGCATTGGCACGGCTGTTGTCACTGTCAAGGGGCCAGGAGGAGTCTGGTATAGGGCTTCATGAAGAACTTGGAGCCCATCCGTTCCGGGGATGAAGTGTAGTCAATTCCTTGACAGCACTTACAAACCCACACAGACAGCTTCTGCTGGCTGATGTCTCAGCTTCTGTTTCAGCGAAGGTGGGAGCCACCCAACATCTCAGTTGCTGCAATGGAAGCTCACATTGAAGTCATGCAAACCGTGCCAGTTCTAATTGCAGTCGTCATGGCTACAGATACCAGTGTTCAAAGGGGCATTCAAGCTCTAACAGCAGTCCGAGAATGGCAGTGGCTCAGTAGTGTAGGAGCATGTTGTCCTCTCTCAGGACGACAGCATTCATCTTTCCACCATTGATACTCCACCAGTGCTCTTGCTGTTGGATTCAACCAACCAGTCCAGACTGCTGCCCATGCTGAGATGGTGCAGTTTGAGGCCAGAGTGCCAATACTCAGAGCTGTTAGAGCTGCAAGTTTTTTGTGTCGGTCTTCACGGTGGAGGACACAAATAGTTTGCCAAATATTAACGATAGAGGGTTGGCAGCAGGAGAAATACTTAATACAATTAATGTTACCAGAGAGGCAATGCTGGGTAGACTAATGGGACTGAAGGTGGATAAGTCCCCGGGTCCGGATGGTATGCATCCCAGGGTATTGAAAGAAATGTCAGAGGTAATAGTGGATGCGTTAGTGATTATTTATCAAAACTCGTTGCATTCTGGGGTAGTGCCGGTTGATTGGAAAACGGCTAATGTTACGCCGCTGTTTAAAAAAGGAAGGAGACAAAAGGCGGGTAACTATAGGCCGGTCAGCTTAACGTCTGTAGTAGGGAAAATGCTGGAATCCATTATTAAAGAGGAGATAGCAGGGCATCTGGATAGAAATGGTTCGATCAATCAGACGCAGCATGGATTCATGAGGGGAAAGTCGTGCTTGACGAACATGTTGGATTTTTATGAAGATGTGACTAGGGCGGTTGATGGAGGAGAACCGGTGGATGCGGTGTCCAAAAGGCGTTTGATAAGGTGCCCCATAAAAGGCTACTGAAGAAGATTAGGGCACACGGAGTTGGGGGTAGTGTGTTAAAGTGGATTGGGGACTGGCTATCCGACAGGAAGCAAAGAGTCGGAATAAATGGGTGTTTTTCCGGTTGGAGGAAGGTAACTAGTGGCGTGCCACAGGGATCGGTACTCGGGCCGCAACTATTTACCATTTATATAGATGATCTGGAGGAGGGGACGGAGTGTAGGGTAACGAAGTTTGCAGACGACACAAAGATAAGTGGAAAAGTGAATCGTGTGGAGGACGGAGAAGATCTGCAGAGAGATTTGGACAGGCTGAGTGAGTGGGCGAGGATATGGCAAATGGAGTATAACGTTGAGAAATGCGAGGTTATACACTTTGGAGGAAATAATAACAAATGGGATTACTATCTCAATGGAAACAAATTAAAACATGCTACCGTGCAAAGGGACCTGGGGGTCCTTGTGCATGAGACGCAAAAGCCCAGTCTGCAGGTACAACAGGTGATCAAGAAGGCAAATGGGATGTTGGCCTATATTGCGAAGGGGATAGAATATAAAAGCAGGGATGTCTTGATGCACCTGTACAGGGCATTGGTGAGGCCGCAGCTGGAATACTGTGTGCAGTATTGGTCCCCTTATATGAGGAAGGATATATTGGCATTGGAGGGAGTGCAGAGAAGGTTCACCAGGTTGATACCGGAGATGAGGGGTTTGGATTATGAGGAGAGGCTGAGGAGATTGGGTTTGTACTCGTTGGAGTTTAGAAGGATGAGGGGGGATCTTATGGAGACTTATAAGATAATGCGGGGGCTGGATAGGGTGGAGGCGGAGAGATTCTTTCCACTTAGTAAGGAAGTTAAAACTAGAGGACACAGCCTCAAAATAAAGGGGGGTCGGTTTAAGACAGAGTTGAGGAGGAACTTCTTCTCCCAGAGGGTGGTGAATCTCTGGAATTCTCTGCCCACTGAGGTGGTGGAGGCTACCTCGCTGAATATGTTTAAAGCGCGGATGGATGGATTCCTGATCGGTAAGGGAATTAAGGGTTATGGGGATCAGGCGGGTAAGTGGTACTGATCCACGTCAGATCAGCCATGATCTTATTGAATGGTGGGGCAGGCTCGAGGGGCTAGGTGGCCTACTCCTGCTCCTATTTCTTATGTTCTTATGTTCTTATGCAAGGCCTACTGCATTCTCCCCCATTGAATGTCAGTAGCTGTCCTTCCACCATGCTGCAGCCACTGGGGTTGCACTAGTGCGGAAGACAGAAACTAAGAGAATACACAGCAGTGAATAGTTCCATTTTGTATATATTAATTTAAGTGTTGGACAAAGCTGCAATAGATTGATTTTTTGGTTGGTGGTTTACATTTCAGAATTTTGGCCAAGTGTACACTCTGATGGTACATAGCAGATAGACTAAAAGATGGGAATTGTGGAACCACCACAATACTGGGATGAGATCTTAGGAGAACCAGATTCTCTATGTCTACCCATGAGCATCCTGTTGGAGTGAGGGGACATTGATGCTGTCTTCCCTGCCTCCTCTTGTTCTTCCTCCTCTTTCCAACGGGGGCATACAAATATCTGGTAGCAACCCCCATGTGAGCCAAGTGGTGGAGGACACTGCAGAGCATTATGAAATTTGACATATGCTCTGTTGACTACTGGGGAGTATTCTGCAAGCGGTCCATCGACAAAGCCATGGCTTCAAGATACCATTTGGTCCATGATGTTCCTTGTTGCTGCCTGGTGCGGGATTCTCTTGTGGTCAGGTGGCAGATGGGACTGTTAATCAGTGTACAGCCGGCATCCCTTGTCACCCAACAATGGATAGGGTGCAAGATGATTGCTGGCAGGATAACAGGCATTTACCGAAAGGCACACCAATTGGACATTGATAGAACAGTCACCTTTGCAGTTATAGACCATCTCTTTGTTTAACAAGTGGGGCCTGCAGAGCCATGTGCACCCAGTCACTTGCCTTCTTCACCACTGGGAATTTTGCCAGCTGGACTAATCCACATTCTCTCTCTTCCTGTTCCTCTCTGGTCAGTGAGAAGCCAGTGAAGTCTCTTTTCCTCCTGTACAAGGTTTCTGTCACCTCCCTGATGTACAGATGGGTGGGGTGAGCTGAATAATGTGACTGAAGAAGCCTGAGGCCTGGATGGATCTGGCATAGAGATGGAAGTGACCTTGATGGCCGCTGGCAGCATCCACTTTGCCCTGCTGTGTTGGGTCAGTGCTGCATTGTTGGAACCACCTCCTGCATCAAATGTTAAATCAAAGTCCACCTTCTCTTGTGGGTGGACAAGACTGTGCCACTGGTGCCAGGGGTTAGGAAACTTGGAAGAAAAGTAATAGTGGCCAGCAGGATAATTTCGGTAAGGCCTTACTGACAGTGTGCTGGTGCAGATGTTTTGTGCGTGTGCTTGGAGCATGAGGAGTGGGCATGTCCTGACATTTGTCACACACTTGTGCAATATTTAGGCTGGCAGACACGCGGGAGATTCAGAAGGGCACCCGTTAACAGTCAATCTTTTTGACTAAATAATTAAACTAAAACAAATTAACTGAAGGACAAATTAAAAGGGGCAGCCCCCAAAATGAAGGGAACTTCCCGAAACAAAAAACAAAGTAGAAAGGAAACTCAAAACATCAAAACCCCGTTAACAGTCAAACAGGCAAGTTAGCCCACTGAGGGGCCGATTCAATACAATTTAACATGATTTGTCTGCTTTCACATTTGGCGGGTGGGCCGATTGTTCAGGTGTCCTTTACGTTTCAGTTGGAACCTGGATCCAGGATAGGATGAAATGTCGAAGCTGTGATAACCAATATGGTAAGAAGTCTCACAACACCAGGTTAAAGTCCAACAGGTTTATTTGGTAGCAAATACCATAAGCTTTCGGAGCACAGCTCCTTCGTCAGATGGAGTGGATATCTGTTCTCAAACAGTGCAAACAGACACAGAAATCAAATTACAGAATACTGGATTTGCATTCTAATCAGTATTCTGTAATTTGATTTCTGTGTCTGTTTGCACTGTTTGAGAACAGATATCCACTCCATCTGACGAAGGAGCTGTGCTCCGAAAGCTTATGGTATTTGCTACCAAATAAACCTGTTGGACTTTAACCTGGTGTTGTGAGACTTCTTACTGTGTTCACCCCAGTCCAACGCCAGCATCTCCACATCATGATAACCAATATTGTCCAGGGCCTGAGATCTGTGCATGATTGTGTTCGGGGCTATTTCCATCGTGATTGATTTTTCCCGGGTCAGCAGCTCCCTGGGACAACTCTGCAGCGCTGTCCCCCTGAGGGAGCATATGACAAATGCCAGTCCCACACTCTCCCTGCTCTTGGCACCCACCCTCTTCCCACCCTCACGAGCAATGTTCAGCCTTTCCCAATGCCCATTTTATGCTGTTACTTGGTCTATCAGCGTGGGACTGTGCTCCGGGGCTGAATGTGAGGGGGAATTTGTTTCACATCCACTTCCAGGCCCGCTGAGTGTGCGCACCAGATAGGCAAAAACTTCAGGCCTGTGTTCTCAGAGTTTTGGAATAAGGTGCTGATTTGAACCACTTTTTGACTCAGAAGCAAGATTGTTCCTGCTGTCGTCATGTGCTAAGGCCCAAACTGGTTTTACTGGTACTCTCGTCAGTTAAGTATGAATAAGTTGCATCTGCCTATTTTGCAATCAGTCTGTTTTATCCCATGCTATAAATATTAATTCCCCTGGTTGTGGGAAAAACATTGTCTTAACACTTTCAGTAATTCAAAAACCGACATTAATTACATGTACTCCACATTATTTGCAAGCTATTAATCACAGCTTTAAAGGCCATTAATTAAGTTGACTAACACCAATTTAGGCAATTATTAATGGGTAGGTCTCTTATGAATAATCCAGGTTGGGAACACCCCGCTTTTGTTTGATGGAGGCCTTTAGGTGCATGTTGGAAGTCGAGTTGCCTAATGGTATACCAGCATAGTCAGCATCCTGATTGCAGAGACACCTACTTAGTTAACTGAGACCAGCACACTTGATCCTTATAAGTCACATTATTGTGTAGATGGTGTAAGGTGAACTGTGCAAAGCTGTTAAAACATTTTATGCATTGCGTTTGGGGACCATCGCCTGGCTTTTGCTGAGCTGGAGGAGGGGTGGAAAGAAGGAATCATCACCCTTGCGTCACTTCGTGTATCTGACATGGATGATCATTTGTGAGGTGACCCTTGTGGACCATCCTTGACTAGAGGTTATCCTAGGATAGAGGTCCCCCTTATGTATTTTTCCATGGGTATAGAGGGTTGATATTATTTACCTTTATCCTCTAAATTGTCGCAGTTGAATTCCTCTTCCATGTCAGTCACAGTAACTTTCATCGGAAGATTCAACTAGGCTGAGGTGAACTTGGGTTATAATATGATTACTGGAAGCCTTGTATACACACAGCTAAGGAAGACTAAGGATTCGGATTATTCACATATTTACAGAAATGCAGATGCAGGAAGACTTACTCTTGCTAAGGACTCGGCAGACCTATAATTTATACAGAGAAATCATTAAAGATCTAAGGAAACGTCAGTTAAAACGAGGAAGCCAGGCAATTCAAACTGAGCTATTTTAGGTTAAAAGCCCAGAAATTTGCAATTTATTATCAAGAGAAACTCTTTAAATTGGGCCGATTCAAGAGCCAACTAGATGTGCCACTGGAGGGAATGGGGGGTCTGAGGGGGTCTGAGGGTTATTTCGGGAAGTTGGGTTGGAGCTCAGCCGAAGGCAGGCTATTGGAGCATCCTGAATTGTGAAAGGCACTACATAAATGCAATTTTCTTTCTTTCACATCCCCAACTTCCACACCTTTGCTTTTTGTCACTCACTGAAAACAATATTTTTCTTGGCTCGGATCACCTTCCCAGTACTATCTCATCCACCCACTCCCAACTAAATGCACACCAGCAGAAAGACTGCCATTTAGTGCTGAATGATACATCCAGAAACTATTTACTCCTGTGCAGTTTGGTGTGGACCAGACATGATGTCAACGGAGAGCTTCAGAGAGAAAGGAACTGTCAGCCCTGCTGGGCAGACCATCTTCGTGTGTGGTGCTGTGAGGGGTAGGGCAAGTAAATAAATTAGTTGGAAAACAAACTGAAAGGAAAGCAGACAGGCAAGATCCTGATGCAATAAGCTAAAGCAATCAGCACCTTTCGGATTATGTTCATCTTTTTTGGGATGTATTCTTAGTCATACACCAATCGCCAACTGTGATCCTGGGCATTTACCGATAACTCCCTCTTTCCTAAGAGTGTCACAATACAACAAGTGTTGACTTGTCCATCATCCTCATGGCCAAGGACCATCTTGTCCTTGCTCCAATGGCATCATCAAAAGCAAATCAATGTCTGCCATAGCTCAATAGTTCTTTCTTCAGAATCAGTAGGTTGTGGTTCAAGTGCGACACTAGAGACTTGAACCCATAAAACCAACTGGCACTCCAGTGCAGGACTCAGGGAGTGCTACACTGCCAGATATACTATCTTTTCATTGAGATAGTAAACCAAATCCCCATTTGTTCTCTCGATTAAAAACCCAAAAGACCCCTTGACTCTATTTCAGAAAAGAGTAGATGTGTTTTCTTTTGTCCCTGGACTTCTGACCAATATTTATCCCTCAACCAATATCAATAAAATAAATTATCTGGTCATTATCAGATTACTGACATCGCTGTACATAAATTGGCTACATTTATAGCACTTCAGAAGTACTTATTCGACAATAAAACGCTTTTGGACAACCAAAGAGTGTGAAATGTGGGCTACGTAAATGTCTTTATTTTCTTTGCTGTTGTAAAATACCTTGTATGATTGTGGTCCCGGGATCTAAATCGTGCAAAGGAACCAGTTGATAGGAAAGAGGAAAATGGTGAATGGATTCAATGAAAGTTGAGGTGAGGTTTTCCAATCGGAACTGAACTTCCTCTTCATCCTGCTGGTTTGGCCTCTGAGAGTCTGCTGAGTGCCGGTGCTGACAGATTGATAGTAAGGGAAATCAGCCTTTAAACTCCTACTAACGAACCCATAAAAGCAGCCACAGCAGTTCAATGGCATATTAATGGTAGAAAATTCATGTAGGTAGACATCAAAACAATCAGAGTCAGTGTGGGAAAACACAAGCGGACAGAAATGCCTCCGAGGCTCTGCTGATGATTTATTAAGTGGTGTAGATGGTGTCAGATTGGCACGTAACATTGTCTGACTCGTCAAGCAGAGTTGGAGACACTACTAGAGACTTTGTGGCGTGCTGGTCCTTTTCTTCCTTAATTATTCAACAGCGTTAATAAATAGGTGTTGGGAAACGGCTTCCAAGAGCTGAGTTGTAAGATTGCGGTTTCTATAATGTGCAGTCTGGGAGGGGGTGATGCAATAACAACTGCAGAGTGTCTTTTAGGTGTTGCCAGTTTTCTTATTTATTATGTTTGTCCTTGTTTTAAGAGTGTTTGCATACATCAGTTCATTGGCTGTTTGTAAGGATGGAACAAAAAAAGTGAAAAATAAACAACCAAGATATATTATTGTGTTTTTTCCTCTGTTCTGCTTTGTTTATTTTTGTTGTTGTTCTCTCCCACTCTTTGAAATTCTCCCACGCTCTGGGTTGGGTTTTAACTTAGCCTGAACTACTGGCAAGGCTCAGTAGAGGATGGGCTAACAGGCTTTTAACTGGCTTGAGGTGGGCTTTCCATCCCCATCTGAGAGGAAATCCCACATTCAAGAGCTGCCAGCCAATCAGATTGCTGGCACAACTGGTCAGTGGTCACTGCTGGGACTGCAGGCAATATCCAAAGAAAAGCAGAACAGAAGTCGGATGTAGTCACCCTGGAGCCAGGTCGTGGGTTTGACAAGGGGGTGGGGTGATGGGGGGGGGGGGGGGGGGGGATGTGGAGGGGTGGGGGGGTCAGCTTCGCAGAGCGGGTGGGGGGGGGGCTGTGGCGGGTGGTGGGAATTGTGGAGCTTTGATGGGATTGGAGGTGGTCCTCTGATGTGCACAGGGATTCCCAACCACAAAACCACAAGGCTGGCCAGGTTTTATTGGATGGTTCTGGACACCTGGTGCTGACCTTCCCTGCCAGGGGTAAAATCCCAGCTGAGGTGGGTAGGTGCCGTTTCCAGGCTGTCGTTTCCATGGTGCCCAATTGTATACCCCCTTCACCTGCCAACCAAAATTTTACAATTCCGGTCACACAGACTATTATAAGAACATAAGAACATAAGAAATAGGAGCAGGAGTAGGCCATCTAGCCCCTCGAACCTGCTCCGCCATTCAATAAGATCATGGCTGATCTGAGTGAATCAGTTCCACTTACCCGCCTGATCCCTATAACCCTGAATTCCCTTACCGATCAGAAATCTATCTACCCGTGACTTAAACATATTCAACGAGGTAGGCTCCACCACTTCAGTGGGCAGAGAATTCCAGAGATTCACCACCCTCTGAGAGAAGGAGTTCCTCCTCAACTCTGTCCTAAACTGACCCCCCTTTATTTTGAGGCTGTGCCCTCTAGTTCTGGTTTCCTTTCTAAGTGGAAAGAGTCTCTCTACTTCTACCCTATCCAGCTCCTTCATTATCTTATATGCCTCTATAAGATCCCCCCTCAGCCTTCTAAACTCCAACGAGTATAAACCTAATTTGCTCAATCTCTCCTCATAATCTACACCCCTCATCTCCGGTATCAACCTGGTGAACCTTCTCTGCACTCCCTCCAAGGCCAATATATTCTTTCGCAAGTAAGAGGACCAATACTGCACACAGTATTTCAGCTGCGGCCTCACCAATGCCTTGTATAGTTGCAGCAAGACTTCTCTGTTTTTATATTCTATCCCCCTCGCGATAAATGCCAACATCCCATTTGCCTTCTTGATCACCTGTTGTACTTGCAGACTGAGTTTTTGTGACTCATGCACAAGGACCCCCAGGTTTCTTTGCACAGTAGCATGTTGTAATTTTTTTCCATTTAAATAATAATCCAATTTGCTATTCGTGTCTCAATTCCTTATTCTTTATTTGAAAAAAGTTCAGGTAATCAATTCAATAAACAGCAGTGGGAAGGTGATGCGCATCAATTGGACACGAGGCTCGAAGCTTCGGCAAAAGAAGGCTTTTATTAACTAACAATGGAACTATCAGAACTTTAACACACTATCCCAGACTGAAGGGGTCCCGTCCGAGCAGGGAGACGTATACCTCTCCCAGGAGGCGGAGCCCGACTGGGATGTGCCACAACAGTAACAAACACAGGTGTATCAATCCCACCCTAACTCAACAACAACATTAGTACAATCCCACAGTAACCTATATACATTCCTGTAGTGCTGGCCAGCCCTGGCTCAGTACTATCCAGTGGGAACAAACGATGGTTCACCACATTCACCCCTCCTTTGAGAACAAAGGCCGGCGGGGTACGAAAACAGACTAAAATGTCAGCAGATTATAAGTTCAGACGGTCTAGAGGACCACACCGTCGTTGTGACCTCCTCAATACCGACGGTGACACCGGAGTAGGCACTTGTGGTGGCGTTCTCCCCAAAACGGCGTCCAGCTGTTCTCCCATGGACTCACAGGCCGGTTGACCCTGATGAGGCGGTAGTGCAGGGGATCCTGACACATTCTGCGGTGGCGACCATCTTCGGGGCTCAGGCAAGCTGTGCATTGGAGTAAAACTGTTAAGCACTGGTCCCGATGCTGCCCGCGCTACGTCCGGGGGAGAAATAAGGGATAACGGATTCGTCACTGGGGGTATGGGAGTGACAGGAGATGCTACGTCCCCTGCGGGCACCAGGTCTCGGATCGAGACTGTGTCCTCTCGCCCGTCAGGATATGCCACATAGGCATACTGAGGGTTGGCGTGGAGGAGGTGGACCTGTTCGACCAAGGGGTCGGACTTGCGGGCCCTTACATGTCGCCGCAGGAGGACGGGTCCTGGGTACGTCAACCAGGCTGGTAAAGATATCCCCGAGGAAGACTTCCGAGGGAATGAGAACATCCTCTCGTGGGGAGTAGCATTGGTTGCCGTACACAGGAGGGAGCGAATAGAGTGAAGCGCATCAGGGAGGACCTCCTGCCAACGGGAGACTGGAAGACCTTTGGATTTCAACGCCAATAGGATAGCCTTCCAGACTGTAGCATTCTCTCGTTCCACCTGTCCATTACCCCTAGGGTTGTAACTCGTGGTCCTACGAGAGGCAATCCCGTATGAGAGCAGGAATTGCCTCAAGTCATTGCTCATGAACGACGAGCCCCTGTCGCTATGGATATAGCTGGGGTACCCAAACAGGGTAAAAAGATCACGGAATGCCTTGATCACCGTGGCAGCCGATGTGTCCGAGGAGGGGACAACAAACGGGAACCGGGAGTACTCACCTATTATGTTCAGAAAGTACACGTTCCGATCCATTGAGGGAAGGGGGCCCTTAAAATCAACACTCAGCCTCTCGAAGGGGCGAGTGGCCTTGACCAAATGTGCCCGGTTAGGTTGGTAAAAGTGCGGTTTGCATTCCGCGCAAATCCGACAGCTCCTTGTCACCGACCTGACGTCCTCCACCGAGTAAGGCAGGTTGCGGGCTTTGACAAAGTGGTAGAGCCGAGTGACCCCAGGATGGCACAGATCATTATGGAGGGTGTTCAAGCGATCCTCCTGAGTACTAGCGCATGTTCCGCGCGAGAGGACATCCGAGGGCTCATTGAGCTTCCCTGGACGATACATGATATCGTAGTTATAGGTGGAGAGTTCAATTCTCCACCGCAGGATCTTGTCATTCTTGATCTTGCCCCTCTGCGAGTTGTTGAACATGAACGCCACGGACCGCTGGTCCGTGATCAGGGTGAACTGCTTTCCCGCCAGGTAATGGCGCCAATGTCTGACGGCCTCCACAATGGCCTGGGCCTCCTTTTCCACCGCTGAATGCCGAATTTCGGGGCCTTGGAGGGTGCGGGAAAAAAACACGACGGGCCTGCCCGCCTGGTTAAGTGTGGCGGCCAGGGCGAAATCAGATGCATCGCTTTCCACCTGAAAAGGGATGGATTCGTCTACCGCGTGCATCGTGGCTTTCGCGATGTCGTGTTTCAATTCCTTGAAGGCCAATTGGGCCTCTGGCGTGAGTGGAAAAGTCGTGGACTTAATAAGCGGACGGGCTTTGTCCGCGTAGTTGGGGACCCACTGCGCATAATAGGAGAAGAAGCCTAGGCATCTTCTCAGTGCTTTTGCGCTAGCGGGCAAGGGAAGTTCAGCAAGGGGGCGCATACGGTCTGGATCAGGGCCAATGACCCCGTTTTCCACCACGTATCCCAGGATGGCTAACCGGCGCGTACGGAATACACACTTCTCCCTGTTGTAGGTCAAATTCAGGCGAGATGCAGTGCGTAAGAAGTTCTGGAGATTTGTGTCATGGTCCTGCTGATCATGGCCGCAGATGGTGACATTATCCAGGTACGGGAAGGTAGCCCGCAGCCTGTTCTGGTCCACCATTCGGTCCATAGCACGCTGGAAGACCGAGACCCCATTGGTGACACCAAATGGAACCCTTAAAAAATGATACAAACGACCATCCGCCTCAAAGGCCGTGTATTGTCGGTCCTCTGGGCGAATGGGGAGTTGGTGGTAGGCGGACTTAAGGTCTATGGTGGAGAACACCCGGTACTGCGCAATCTGATTGACCATATCAGATATGCGCGGGAGAGGATACGCATCCAGCTGCGTATATCGGTTAATGGTCTGACTGTAATCAATGACCATCCGGGGTTTGTTCCCGCTCTTGACCACCACAACCTGTGCTCTCCACGGACTAACACTGGGCTGTATGATCCCTTCTTTGAGGAGTCGCTGAACCTCAGATCTGATGAAGATCCGATCCTCAGTGCTGTAACGCCTACTTTTAGTAGCGATGGGCTTGCAGCCTGGTACCAGATTCTGAAATAAAGAGGGTGTGGTGATCTTTAACGTAGAAAGATTGCAGGCGGGGTGCTTTGGGCAATTTGGAGACTGCAGCTGTTCTCCCACTGCCAGCGAAGGGAGTGGCCCACCGTACTGTAGGATCACACTCTTCATGTGGACCATGAAGTTTAGTCCGAGGAGAATTGGTGCGCAAAGATACGGCAACACAAGGAGCCTGAAACGCTCGTAAATTGTGCCTTGTACTTTCAAGGTTACCACACAACGTCCTAGCACAGCGACAGACCGGGACCTTGATGCCATAGAGATTGTCTGTTTGGCAGGTTGAATCTGGAGTCCACACCTCTTCACAGTGTCAGGGTGGATAAAGCTCTCAGTGCTCCCGCTGTCAAGCAGACAATAAAGCACATGATTGTTTACCTGGATATCCATCATCGAACAATCAAGCCTGTGAGGCTTAGCCTGGTCCAGGGTGATCGACGCCACCGTTGGTCCGTGAACGTCACTGCAGGCAGCTGAGGTCGACGCTGAGGACCCCTGCTGGTCGCTCGTGGTCATCGTCGACCAAAATGGCCGCCCCCATGAATCGCACATGGGTGAGGGCGCCAACCTTAGCGACCCCTGGTGGTCATCCTCCTCCGACTCCGTCGACCGCAATGGCGTCGTCCTGGACTCGCACGTGGACGAACCCCGCGAGGACTTCGACGACGATGGTGATGATCCCAGTTCCGAAGGGTCACAGGCCGCACTGCCGTTCCTGGGCTTCGATCTGCACACCTTTGCATAATGCCCCTTTTTACCGCATGCGGTACAGATTACCGCTTTAGCGGGACACTTTTGTCGGGTATGTTTGGCTCCTCCGCAGAAATAGCACCGCGGGCCGCATGGGGCTGCAGCCGTCGTCTGGCCCACATGGGAGCACGCCATAACACTGCACTTCAAGCCCGAGGGGCGAGGAGGGATTTGAGACTGCTCCTGCCACGTTGTCTCCACGTGGTCCTCCGGATACAGGACTAAGCTCTTCGAAGCCGACTCGAGCATTTCAGCTAATTCCATGGCCTGGGTAATGATGCGCGACAATTAAGCACGTGGAACCAAGGCTTCGATATTGAAGGCTTTAATAGAGTAACAATGGAACTACTAACACGAATACACCAGTTCAGACTGAAGGGGTCCTGCCGGAGCAGGGGGTCTTATACCTCGCCACCGGAGGCGGGACCCCACTGGAATGTGCCATGATAACTCTTATAACAGGTAAACACCCTAACCCAACAACATTGTACAACCCCCACAGTAACAACACCCTAGCCCAACAGTAACATAATAACAACCCCCAGTGGTGAACCAACGATGGTTCACCACATTCACCCCTCCTTTAAGAACAAAAGGTGGCGGGGTGCAAGAAAAACAGGTCATATAAACAGACAATTCACAGAATTCACAAGTCCAGACGGTCTGGAGGACCGCACCGACGCTGTGATCTCCTCAACACCGGTTGCGAAACCGGAGCAGGTGCTTGTGGTGGCGTTCTTTCCAAAACAACGTCTGGCTGTCCCCTCAAGGACTCCCGGGCCGGCCGGCCCTGGTGAGGCGATGGTGCAGGGGATCCTGGAACCTTTGGTGGTGGTGGTGGTGGTGATGATGGTGGCGCCGATCTCCGAGTCTCAGGCAAGCTGTACATGGGAGTAAAAGTGTTATGCACTGGTCCCGGTGCTGACCGCGCCACGTCTGGGGAAGCAATGAGGAGTAGTGGATTCGTGACTGGGGGAATAGGAGCGACAGGAGTTGCTACGTCCCCTGCGGGCGCCAGGTCTCTAATGGAGACAGTGTCCTCTCGCCCGTCAGGATATGCCACATAGGCATACTGAGGGTTGGCGTGGAGGAGTTGGACCGGTTCGACCAAGGGGTCGGACTTGCGAGCCCTCACATGTCGCCGCAGAAGGACGGGTCCTGGGTACGTCAACCAGGCTGGCAATGAGGTTCCCGAGGACGACTTCCGAGGGAATGAGAACATCCTCTCGTGGGGAGTAGCATTGGTTGCCGTACACAGGAGGGAGCGGATAGAATGGAGCGCATTTGGAAGGACCTCCTGCCAACGGGAGACTGGAAGGCCCCTGGATTTCAGTGCCAGTAAGACAGCCTTCCAGACTGTAGCATTCTCCCTTTCCACCTGTCCGTTACCCCTAGGGTTGTAGCTCGTGGTTCTACTAGAGGCAATCCCGAATGAGAGCAGGAATTGCCTCAAGTCGTTGCTCATGAACGACGAGCCCCTGTCGCTATGAATGTAGCAGGGGTACCCGAACAGGGTAAAAAGCTCACTGAATGCCTTGATGATGGTGGCAGTCGACGTGTCCGCACAGGGGACAACAAACGGAAACCGGGAATACTCGTCTATTATGTTGAGGAAATAGACATTCCGGTCCGTTGAGGGAAGGGGGCCCTTAAAATCCACACTCAGCCTCTCAAAAGGGCGAGTGGCCTTGACCAATTGTGCCCGGTCTGGTCGATAAAAGTGTGGTTTGCATTCTGCGCAAATCCGACAGCTTCTCGTCACTGACCTGACATCCTCCACCGAGTAGGGCAGGTTGCGGGCTTTGACGAAGTGGTAGAGTCTGGTGACTCCAAGATGACACAGATCATTGTGGAGAGCCTTCAAGCGGTCCTCCTGCATGATGGCGCATGTTCCGCGCGAGAGGGCATCCGAGGGCTCATTGAGCTTCCCTGGACGATACATAATATCGTACTTATAGGTGGAGAGCTCAATTCTCCACCGCAAGATCTTATCGTTCTTGATCTTGCCCCTCTGCGTGTTGCTGAACATAAACGCCACGGATCGTTGATCCGTGATCAGGGTGAACCGCTTCCCTGCCAGGTAATGGCGCCAGTGTCTGACTGCCTCCACAATGGCCTGAGCCTCCTTCTCCACCGCTGAGTGCCGAATTTCTGGGCCTTGAAGGGTGCGGGAAAAGAACGCGACGGGCCTGCCTGCCTGGTTTAGTGTGGCGGCTAGGGCGAAATCAGATGCATCACTCTCCACCTGGAAAGGAATGGATTCATCCACCGCGTGCATCGTGACTTTCGAGATGTCGCTTTTCAAAGCCTTGAAGGCCAATTGGGCCTCCGGCGTAAGTGGGAAGGTCGTGGACTTAATGAGCGGACGAGCTTTGTCCGCGTAGTTGGGGACCCACTGTGGGGCATAATACGAAAAGAACCCGAGGCATCTCCTCAGTGCTTTCGTGCTAGCGGGCAAGGGAAGTTCAGTAAGTGGGCGCATACGGTCTGGATCAGGGCCAATGACCCCGTTTTCCACCACGTATCCGAGGATGGCTAACCTACGCGTACGGAATACGCACTTCTCCCTGTTATAGGTCAGATTCAGGCGAGATGCAGTGCGCAGAAAGTGTTGGAGATTCGTGTCGTGGTCCTGCTGGTCATGGCCGCAGATGGTGACGTTATCCAGGTACGGGAAGGTAGCCCGCAACCCGTTCTGGTCCACCATTCGGTCCATAGCACGCTGGAAGACCGAGACCCCATTGGTGACACCAAATGGAACCCTGAGGAATTGGTATAGACGACCATCCGCCTCAAAAGCCGTATATTGTCGGTCCTCTGGGCGGATGGGGAGTTGATGGTAGGCGGACTTAAGGTCTATGGTAGAAAACACTCGGTACTGCGCAATCTGATTGACCATATCAGAAATGCGCGGGAGAGGATATGCATCCAGCTGCGTATAACGATTAATGGTCTGACTATAGTCGATGACCATCCGAGGTTTGTTCCCGCTTTTGACTACCACGACCTGCGCTCTCCACGGACTAGCACTGGCCTGTATGATCCCTTCCTTGAGGAGCCGCTGAACCTCAGATCTAATAAAGATCCGGTCCTCAGCGCTGTAACGCCTACTTTTAGTAGCGATGGGCTTGCAGCCAGGTACCAGATTTTTAAAAAGGGATGGTGTAGTGATTTTCAGGGTGGATAGATTGCATGCGGGGCGCTTTGGGCAATTTGGAGGCTGCGGCTGATTCCCTACTGCCAGTGAAGGGAGTGGCCCACCGTACTGTAGGATCACACTCTTCATGTGGACCATAAAGTTTAGTCCGAGGAGAATTGGCGCGCAAAGGTGAGGTAACACAAGGAGCCTGTATTGCTCGTAAATTGTGCCCTGTACCTCAAGAGTTACCATACATTGTCCTTGGATCGGTACAGACCGGGACCGTGATGCCATGGAAATTGTCTGCTTGGCAGGGAGAACCCGGAGCCCACACCTTTTAGCAGTTTCAGGGTGTATGAAACTTTCGGTGCTCCCACTGTCAAACAGACAATTCACAGTTCGACCACTAACCTTTATATCCATCATGGAATTTTCAAGTCTGTCGTGCCTGGTCTGATCCAGGGAGATCGACGCCACCGTTGGCCCCTGGGCGTCACTGCATGCTGCCGATGTGGATGCTGAGGACCCCTGCTGGTCGCTCCTAGTCGTCGTGGACCATGATGGCCGCCCCCATGAATCGCACGTGGGCGAGGGCGCCAAGCGCAGCGACTCCTGGTGGTCTTCCTCCTCCTCTGTCAGCCACGATGGCGCCGTCCTGGGATCGCACGTGGTCGGACCTCGTGGGTACTGCGACGCCGAAGGAGATTGTCTCCGTTCTGGAGGGTTACAAGCTGCACTGCCGTTTTTAGGTTTGGACCTGCAGACTTTGCCGTAGTGGCCTTTTTTACCGCACTGGCTGCAGATTGCCGTTCTTGCCGGACACTGTTGTCGTGGATGCTTGGCCCCACCACAAAAATAGCATCGCTGGCCACCTGGAGCTGCCGCCGTCGTCGGATCGATCTGGGAGCGCGGGTTAGCGGGGCGAGGAGGGAGCTGAGCTTGCTCCAGCCACGTTGACTGCACGTGGTCCTCGGGGTACAGCGCCAAGCTCTTCGACGCCGCTTCCAGCATCACGGCCATCTCCATTGCTTGGGTCAAGTCGAGTTTCCCCTTTTCCAGCAATTTAAGCCTGATGTACGAGGACCCTACCCCTGCTACGAACGCGTCTCGGGCGAGGTCGTACATATATTGTTCGGCTGATACGTCCTTACAATCGCAACCCCTGGCAAGCTGCAGGAGCTCATTGGCATAGTCCTCCATGGTTTCGCCCGACTGCCGACGTCGTGTAGCGAGGAGGTAACGAGCATGTATCTCGTTGGGTGGCTTCGTGTATCTTTTTTTTAGGAGCTCGACGGCACCCGGGTAAGTGGGAGCTGCACGAATGGCTAGATAAATCGTGTCGCTTACCCTTGCGTGGAGGACCTGGAGTTTATCACTGTCTGTAGTGATAGCTACCGAGGCTGCCAGGTAGTCCTCAAAACACTTCCACCAATGGTCGAATGTGTTAGCGGCACCGACCGCACGTGGGTCCAGTGTCAGACGATCCGGTTTTCGGATCTGTTCCATACTCTCTGTTTTTTTTTTGTACAGCTGTGAGTTTTCTGTTACTCTATTAAATTGATGCGCGACAATTAAGCACGTGGAACCAAGGCTTCGATATTGAAGGCTTTAATAGAGTAACAATGGAACTACTAACACGAATACACCAGTTCAGACTGAAGGGGTCCTGCCGGAGCAGGGGGTCTTATACCTCGCCACCGGAGGCGGGACCCCACTGGAATGTGCCATGATAACTCTTATAACAGGTAAACACCCTAACCCAACAACATTGTACAACCCCCACAGTAACAACACCCTAGCCCAACAGTAACATAATAACAACCCCCAGTGGTGAACCAATGATGGTTCACCACAGGTAAGGTTGAGATTACCCTTTTCTAGCAGCTTGAGACGGATGTATGAAGACCCGACCCTGGCCACAAACGCATCTCGGGCGAGGTCGTACATGCTCTGCTCAGCCGACACAGCTTTGCAGTCACAGCCCCTGGCTAGCTGTAAGAGCTCATTGGCGTAGTCCTCCATGGTTTCGCCCGACTGCCGACGTCGTGTAGCGAGGAGGTAACGGGCGTGGATCTCGTTAGGAGGTTTCGTATAGCACTTCTTTAGAAGCTCGAGGGCCCTCGGGTAAGTGGTGGCCGCACGGATCGCGAGGTAGACAGTGTCGCTTACCCTCGCATGGAGGACCCGGAGTCTGTCATCATCTGTGGTGACCGCTGCGGAGGCTGCTAGGTAATCTTCAAAACACTTCAGCCAGTGGTCGAATGTGTTAGAAGCGCCCACCGCACGTGGATCTAGCGTCAGACGTTCTGGCTTGAGGATTTGCTCCATACTCTCCTTTCTTTTTTTTCTTCCATCGAGAGTTTAATTTTAGTTAATAAAATTGATGCGCATCAATTGGACACGAGGCTCGAAGCTTCGGTAAAAGAAGGCTTTTATTAACTAACAATGGAACTATCAGAACTTTAACACACTATCCCAGACTGAAGGGGTCCCGTCCGAGCAGGGAGTCTTATACCTCTCCCAGGAGGCGGAGCCCGACTGGGATGTGCCACAACAGTAACAAACACAGGTGTATCAATCCCACCCTAACCCAAAAGCAACATTAGTACAATCCCACAGTAACCTATATACATTCCTGTAGTGCTGGCCAGCCCTGGCTCAGTACTATCCAGTGGGAACCAACGATGGTTCACCACAGAAGGCAAGTTTGCTTAATATGTTAACTTGTTTAAAGTTGTATTCTGCAATGAACATATATATGGCGACGAGAATCTGTTTAATGAGTAAACAGCTATACTGCAAAACAGCACGGGAAAACTGGATGAAAGAGCAGAGAGATGTATAACCAAGCCTGCAGGAAGTTGTGTGGTTCAGAGGAAGAATTTTGAAAGAGACATAAGCAGCCGAAGTGAGCGGACTTGCAGTAATTCAGCCAAATGCCAGTTTCCATCGCCAAACACCCTTTATTGTGCATAAAGAGAAGGGCCGTGCCTGCAGCTAGACAGTTTATACTTCGGGATCTACAACACTGGTCCAGGTTTAAAAACCAATGAGATTGCTTCTCACTGAGCAAGCCTCCACTCATTCAATAAGGAAGCTCATACTTCACAAAGCACATGGGGAGATGCATCAATGAATCCCCATGGCCTTCATGGTCATCATAACAGGGCTAAACAACTGTAGGTGGAATTCAATCTGGGGAAGTATGAAATCATCCACCTTGGACCTGTGAAAGACAATTCACAACGTTTTCTTCCTTTCCTAAGGAACTATGGATGAGCAGAAATATTTAAGGGTCCCCATTTAGACCAGGAACTTTCAAAAAGGGATGTATTTCCCAGCAATCATCAGAAATTGCCAAAGGACAAGATTTCACGTTTTCAGACAGTTACTGTAACAATCAAACTAGAACCAACATAGATCAAACATGATTTGACAGACAATTGATACACCAAGTTAAAGATAATGTATTTTCATATTAACTAATTAACGCAATCGGGATATGTCATACTGCTCCTTTTGCTCTGTACTGCACTTCTGACAGATGTACAGCAATGAGTCCCAAGTTATCCCATGCTTTCTAGCAGATAAATCCTATTCTTGCCATAATAAGTTGCATTTTCCAACGTCCTTCAAAAATCATTCCACTCTGCTTGAGTTTTCCAAGACTAACATTTACTAGCAAGGCATATATCTGTGATTCTTTGTTCCTTAAGTCTGCAAAAATTCTGTCTATCCTGTCTTCTTCTTTTAAAATAGAAAACCTACCCTTACCAGCATCCTGTTTGCGAGGTAACACAAAAACAGTATTTTCCTGCTCATCACAGCATTAGCTGATTTTGTCCATCTCTCTCTGTGCCTCTATGTCTCTGAGTCTGTCAAAAAGCAGCTGGCCCTTTTTCTGTATCAAGGTGTGAAACCTGTCACTTGGTTCTTCAATAGATTTCACTTTGGCTTTTTTGCTCCATGACAACCAGATCATATGGGTCTGTCTCTGGACAGTGCTTTAGTATGACCACCATTCCCCCATCCAAGACATTCTGTTTCACCTTAAATTAAACGAGACATTTTAAAACATAACCCATCTTGTAAAATCCAAGTAATTCTTCGTAGCAGTATATAAATGTTTCAAAGATGGTGCACATGTACAAAATTAATCAAAGATGCTAGTGGAATGTTGACTTTTATCACAAAAATGATGGTATTTTAAAAGTGAGGAAGTGATTCATGTGTTGCATGGAGGTGCGGGCAGACCACATCTGGAGCATTGGGTTCAGTTCTGGCCACCAAATCTCAGAAAAAAAAAATATTGGCCTTGGAGGGGGTGCAGCACAGATTTGCCAGAATTATACGAAAAGTGAAAGGGCTAAATTATAAGGAAAAGTTAAAGGATGAACAAATCAAATTGTTTCAAATGATAATGCAGTTTAATATGGCCAATAGAAATAATCCATTTTATCTACTGAGGAATCCAGATCAAAGTAGCACAATCTTAAAATTAAAGCTGGGCCTTTCAGGAGTGCAATCAGGAAACTCCTTTTCACACAAAGTCTGGAATTCTCTCTCTTCAATGTTTCAGGATGTTATGCCAACTCAAATTTTCAAGACTGAGATTGATAGCATTTAATTTGGTAGTGCCAGCCTGGGCTTCCTCCTGGTGCTCCAGTTTCCTCCCACAGTCAAAGATGTGCAGGTTAGGTGGATTGGCCATGCTAAATTGTCCGTTGGTGCCCAAAGATGTGTCGGTTAGGTGAATTCACCATGGTATGTGCATGAGGATACAGAGGGGTGGGCCTGAGTAAGATGCCCTTTCTGAGAGTCAGTGCAGACTCAATGGGCCAAACAGCCTCCTTCTGCACTGTAGGGATTCTATGGTTCTATGGGGCATTAGGGATTTGGTACAAAGGCAGGTAATTGAAGCCTAGGTAGAGATAAGGGATGATCTAAAATAGTTAACAGTGGTGCAGCCTGGGCTGTATGCCTTGCTGCTCTTTCTATGTAACTGGAGTAGCCTCACTGCCTCAGTTTTTAAGGGATCGAGAAGGCCAGTACTCACATAAAATGGTGCCTCAAAATCCTTGAAAATGTTTTGCAACAGTGGAAGAAGGAATTCTCTGCCAAACATGTCAGGCCTACCAGCCTCAGTCTACAGGTCATGCACACTTTCTATTGAAGTGTTGCTCCCTAAATTCATCACTATGGCAGCCATCCTATTGTAATCAGCAGTTATGCGCAGAGTTTGATACACCTGGTGAATAAACCTGCTGGACACTGAACGGGTCTTATATTTATTTTAAGTAAGTTTTGTATTTTAAGACACTGAAGTTAAAAGCAATTTGATGATTAGCATGCAGAATGTTAATCATCTATTGTCTCAGTAAACGAGGAAAAGATGATCTGGGACCTGATGCCTGCCAGTTTTAATGGATCTCAACCAGACTGCTTGAATGCATGACAAAGAATTGGAAATTGCATCCTAGAGTGCTATTTACCAGGAGAATTGCCCTCATTATATTCCTGTCTTGCCATCTTCCTATAAACAAATTGTTGTCTATCAGAAACAATATTTCTCAATTAATTTCCTTTCAAAGGGAGTTAACTAAATATGCTAATTCATCTACACCATTGAGGCATCTTTGAAGTGTGATAAATGCAATCTGTGAATACTACAGAGAGTTCTTTAGTTTAATAATTAAATAGACCAGCACAAATTCCCCAACTCATGACAATCATGGACAAAATGAGTTACTCTCCAGTACATTGAACAGCAGCGCAACACTTCGGCCTAAAACAGTGCCATCAAACTAAGTCATTCTCAGCTCAATGATGGCAGGCCAATGCTGGGTAGATCTTTGGCTTGAATTCCATATTGTGAACCAGATAACCACCCAACCAACTAAGTGGATACGCACATCTGTGAATTAACTGACTCCACTTTTGTTTTAACTTAAAGAATCCTTGGAGAAGAACCAAGGTCTGTACATTGAACGCATCAGCCAAGACCGAAGAAAAAATGTCGCAGGAACTTGAGAAATCATTGGCTGTATTTTTTGAAAAGTCTGGCAAACTACAGGAGGAGGAGAAGATTGGGAATGTAAGTGATGCCACAATAATGAGGTACTGGGAATAGCTGAGAGTAGAAGACAACAATGAGTTTTGATTTCAACACATTGCCAGTGCTGGATTAAACTCAAAATTAAAGGATACAAGATGGTTACCTGGCACAAAATGGACTCTGGGAAATGATATTAAGATGTGCTGACATGGGCACGAACACTGCACAACGAGTTAAATCCTGTTAGTGTCTAAATTACTGCAGGAAATAAATCAGACCTTGAGGCACCTTAGCTTGAGATAAAGCAGAACCAAAACAATGAGTTTTTGCAACGAGATCAGTCGTTGATGGGGGGGCATAAATGCATAAATGTATCTACTCTATGTATAACGACGTGCTAACTGCCGATGTCCGTACTTGTCTACTCTATGTATAACGATGTGCTAATGGCTAATGTCCGTACTTGTCCATTATTTGAAAATGTATAAAAGATGCTCAACTGCCATTTTAAAGTTGAGAAGGTGACTGCATGCACTGCGGAGTGCCCAGCACTTCTCCCAAAGCTTTGTCCAATAAACTGCATGTTGAATCTTCAAATCTGACTCCAAGTGGTGTTTTCCCACAACAAATTGGCGTAGTTGGCAAAGGATCTCACTGCTGGTGAGCTGATCGGTTGGCCTCGATTGGCGAACTGGAGTAGAGATTATTGAACCTGTGGGAATCAGACTCAGCCAACAATGCAGTTAAAAACGGGTGAAAATTAGGGGAATTTAGGGGTACTATTGGATAGAAAATGAACTGATTACTTGTGCTGATCGACTAAGGACAAGGAAGTGCCTGTCTCAAACGTGCAGCCTTAGACCGGTTGTTAACAGGGGAAATCCCCCACATGAAGGTCAGGACCCTGAAGTCGGCGTAGAGGCACCAAGGCACTTAGGATCATGAAGCACAAGTGATAAAGGTCATTTAGCATCAAACTCTGTCGTGGCGAACAAACGCAGAGTTTGCCACCAGATTGCGTAAGTTTGTGTAGTTTGTGTACTTGTCTGGCACGTTGTAAAGCAGTGCGGTATGGAGCTGATCACTCTGACCTAGAGCCGGACTCCGGTGGAGGAAACACGTTGCCGAGGAGGTAATCGTGGCCGTGAGTATAAATAGAAACTCCAACGGTGGAGAAAACACGTTGCTAAGGAGGTAATCGTGGCAGGGGGTGTAGAAGTTTGCAGGATGGCAGGTAGAGAAACTAAGTGGGGACCTGCGGGTTCTCTTATTGATAAATATATGGCAGACAGACACTCGTTGATTAAGGAGATGCAAAGCGATGGCTGGGATGTTTCTCAGACCTTAGAACAACAGAGAAAGTGGGTAGATGGGGAAAAGAGAGACAAAACAAAAAAGGCAGGGGTATTATTAGTACATCAATTAGCTGGACTAATTGAACAAGTAGTCGCCTCCACTAAAAAGTGGAACGAAGATAAGGATAAGATTAAAAAATTAGAATCGAGAGTAAGGGAATTGGAGAAAAGGAATCGAGTATTAGAGGAGAATCAATGGGGAGGGAAAACTGTTCCTCTGCCCCCTTATGAGTCCACACAACAGGGACCAACCGCCCCTCCAGAGGAAGGGGAAGCGCTAGAACACAACTTGGCGCCAGTAACCCAAGTGGGAACGGACGCGCAGCCAACAGGAAATTACAAACCATTCACCCCGGGCGAAAGACAACAGATAATGGCCTCCCTGGGTAAGCTACAACCTAGAAGTGCAAATACGAAATTTTGGGAAGAATTAGATATGGTTTGGGTAGGACACCAACTGCATCATCAAAAATAACTTGAAAGAATGTGGATTATACTGAGACTTGTTGAGAGTCTATCCAGGTGAGTGAATCTCAACAAAGATTTGCTACTAGCACGCAAAATCTGTTGCAGTATATTTTGTGGGGTGGGTAGGTGATTAAAGGAGCTGAAAGTTACTGGCCATTTCAACAAACTTTAATGAACACAGCAGACTAACATTACTGCTGGACGTAAAACATTTTAGACTGTATTTTACTTCGCAATTTTTGAAAACATCTGAAATTACTTTTTTTAGGTGTTCCTTTTGTTAATAAAAAGGAGCCTGCATGTGAACCATTTTATTTCCTGGTTATGCTGCCTGCCAAAGGGAACAGGTTAGAAGAGGAATGACTGCCGTCATGAGGGAGGCTGCTTGCAAGATATTCATTCAATTACTAAATATGTATTATGAACACTTTTTTAAAAAATGGCATTTTAGTCTGAAATGAGTAGGTACCTAATGTACAGATTCAGCATTGTATTCAAGAACATTTTGTTCATTCTTTTGATAACCGATTATTCTGTCTTCTGTATGTTAATATGCAATTGTATTGATTGACCAAAAGATGGTGAAATCTATGACCATTAGATTACTTTTTAAGAAAGCATTTCATCAAAGTATTTTTAATCTGCATTTGTTGCAAAACATTGCTAAACTTTGTAACACCATGAATTGTTGGAACTTGTTTTGTCATCAACTGGCCATCAGTCCTTTTACTAGAATCATAGAAACCCTACAGTGCAGAAGGAGGCCATTCGGCCCATCGAGTCTGCAACGACCACAATCCCACCCAGGCCCTATCCCCACATATTTTACCCACTAATCCCTCTAACCTACGCATCCCAGGACTCTAAGGGGCAATTTTTTTTTAACCTGGCCAATCAACCTAACCAGCACATCTTTGGACTGTGGGAGGAAACCGGAGCACCCGGAGGAAACCCACGCAGACACGAGGAGAATGTGCAAACTCCACACAGACAGTGACCCGAGCCGGGAATCGAACCCGGGACCCTGGAGCTGTGAAGCAGCAGTGCTAACCACTGTGCTACCGTGCCGCCCTACCCCTACCGTCCCTACTAGTTCTAAATAACATTTGGACCAATATGAAATTCAAGGATTGTGTTATGTTGTTTCGTTAACATGCAACAAATTACATTGTCTAACATTGATGATAATTCTGATTAGCCCATCCAAAGGAAAACCTGACTACAGTACTGGAGACCAACATCTGGAGACCAACACCATTGCAAATTGCCCAGTTAGAATGCAGTATTAAGGTCCACAGAATATAGTGATTTACGAACGTCTGATAGTTTAGTATTCTGTAACTGGTTAAAATTATGCACTGCCGTTGGAATTTCATGTGCCATCTATTATTCAAGGTTTGCCAAATATAAAAACACTGCAAAGCTTAAAACCTAGCCAGTCAAAATCAAACCAAAACTTTTCTAATCAATTAACCAGTATGTATTGTACCTACTTTGATTTTGATTTGGCGCCTGTTATTTTTCTAAAAGGCAGGGGTTTTAATCTGGAACTCAGTTTAAAAATAGAAACAACTTAAATTAAAAGGGTTTGGATATCACGGTTATGATGTGTAAAGTGGTATGATACAACTGCCGCTTGATTATTTTTATTATACAGTACATCACTGCCATATAGACCCGAGAATAAAGTCAAATCCTGAAAAGCCTTAACCAATTTTATATAATATACTTATATATTATATATTGTGTATTGATAAAAACATAATTCTGCAGGAGCTTCCTGTTTTCCTCCATGAAAAGGCTATTTATTCCAGGCTTCTAACCATTTTTTGCCATAGTTTGTAATAACTTGCACAACGCTGTTAAATGTTGGTGCTAAGCCTTTGCATGCACTTCTTTGTAGGTAGGATAGTGGCATTTTGTGAAGTACTGTAATGCAGCGCTTGCACGCAAACAAATGATCAAGTTAGATATAATGTAAGAGTACATCATATAAAGATTGGAGCTGTATGGCATGTGATTTTAATGGGGAAAGTGATGTCTTTTGATAGGATTATATACAAATAAATGAATGTCCAGCTGCAGCCAAAAAGCCAGTGCAAAGTGTTATTTGATTCACACTAAGACAACAATTACTGGAGCAATAATCTGAATCCAGTCCCTGGGCCTGAGTTGTCACCAGATTGAAGTGGGTGAGAGTGCTTGAAGAATTCTTGCTCCAATTTGGTGTTCATACATACCTTGATTCTAGATTGACTTTACGCAAGGTTATGTTGGTAAAGCCCATATTGCTTTGGAACAACTGTACCGTTGGGACTTTGGAAACACATTTTCTTTGAATTCTATCTTGTCTGTATTATTCATTGCCCTGAATTGCTTCAATGCCTTAAAATTGCTTCCAGAGGAAACGTTTAAGAAATATTAGAAGTCTGGAGCTTAAACTGTTTTTGTAATCCCACAATTGTCCTGTTGCATTGTTTCTGCAAATGTTATCTCAACTTTAAATTGGCATTTTCATATTAAGGTCAAAATTTGGCTTTCTATGGAGGGGGGATATGTAATTAAATATTTTGCACGACTGACGTATAAGTGAATTGATGAACTGGTAGGCATGGTTCAAAACCACTTCTTAATTGGAGGGGGTAAATGATAATATATGTTCAAAGTCAGGGTGAAAGTTTAGAGACAGCCGCTAAGGTTTTCTTTACAAATATGAGACAGTCAGTTGTTAGGGACTAACAGCCTATTGTGTTTATGTTAAAGCAGTCTGTTGGTTTGTGTATGTCAAGATGCATGTGGTGAGCTGGCCTTTTTAATCTTAGTGCACTGAACTCACGAATGAAGCTGCTGTGTAGCCATATCCCAGTGGCTTAACTGTTTCATACAGTACATAAACCTGACAGCTGCACATGCCCCCACAGTTAATGGAGGGGGTGCAAGTGTTTTGCTCTTGGCTTTGCAATCCCCATCCACCTCTGCAGCCTGTCCACTCGCAGGATGCATCCATCAAAAGTACCAGGATCTTGAAAGGCAAGCTCTGCCTGCGAGAAAGGAAAATGACCAATGCTGTTGTTGCACTGTCACTTCTCTCTTAATCGTTCATTCAGTGGGGAGGGGGGAACGACTGCTGTGTGTGGCATACCCCACCCAAAACACACGTGGTTTATGTGTATGTGAGGCACCTTGAGTTTACACACAAAAGCCACCGCTCAAGGGGATGAATCTGCCTGCAGTTTGCATGGATTGTGCATTAAGCAGGTGAATCAATACTCTTCTTCCCCATTCTCACTCAAAATGGCTCACTAATATGTGGGGTTTGTGCAGTGGCAGAGAATGTGGGGAGAAATTGCGATGATTTAGGACAGACTTTTTTGTGGGTGTAGTAATGATGTGGAGTTCTGTGATTTTCCACAATGCAGCCTCTATCTTCATGTTACTGACTGCCTTCCATTCCACCAAAATAGCCTTCCGAGTACTGAATACATACTGTCCCTCTCCCTGATGCTGGTAAAAGTGATCCGCTTCAAATTTAAATACTGGGAGTTTAATCAAGAATTGCACAGAGCTAGAGAATATTTCTTTAAATTATTATGCAAAGAGCAAGATTTTATAATTAAGTTTTACTTCAGTGTTCAGTATTCTAAGGGTTAATGTGACTTACCGTTTCTTATGTCTGAATATATATACCCATCTCTGTTTAAAGAAAAACATTTTTTTTTCTTTTGATTTGGGATTTTCTTTGGTTTCCGTACCTTTTCAAGTTTTACTGTCCTGGCTTTGTCCTTTGATGGAGGAGGAATGGGCAGAGAGATGAGGCTTCATATTCTGGTCCAATCAGAGCCATGACAAACCGGACAACCGGATTAACCCCTTATGAACTAATGACAGGAAGGGTGATGCAATTACTAGAAAGCATCGTAACAGGTGGGGCCGATGTAGGCCCACTAAAAGACAAAATTAAATGATATGTTTTGGAACTAAGCGCCCAACTAAAAGGGATGCGTAAATTAGTAAAGGATAACCAGGAAGAAAGAAACGCACAGAGAGAGCTTGAAATGCTCCCTGACGTCCCAACAGCGGGAAGTCACGTCATGGTAAAAACATGACCTGAAAAACCAGGGTTTGCACCAAAATGGAATGGGTCATATGAGGTCATAATTAGTGGAGTTACCTGTGCCTGTCTGGACATAAGGGGGAAAGGTGTATGGAAACATTGGACCTAGCTGAAATTATACAAAGAAACGAATGAGTAATATTGACAAGTAAGCCATAAAGTGACCAGAGTGCTTTCCCCAAAACAGGTGACGACTACAAGCAAGATTAACTGATGCGTTCGGGTTGGCAATACAGCCTTTGGGAAGTTGTTAACATAGAGTAATAAGATTGATACTTGCCTGTTGCGAACATGTCTAAGATCGCGTATATAATTGCATTACTCTATGTTGTCGCGATTGTAAGATTGACAGGGCTAGAGGATAACTTATTTAATGCATGGACTAATTATTCTCATTCTAATAATAATTGTCTGTTGCCTGATTGTCGGATGTCTTAATGTCTGCTGTAAAGTCATGACGACTCGGATTGTGCCAGGGGCCAATGTGGTCACTGAAGAAGAACACCTGATGGGAACATCCGAAGACACCGAGGACGACGACGATGAAGGAAAGGACGAGAAGGTGGAAGTCTACCTGTGAATGCGTGACCTGTTGGTTACGGGTCAGGCATATCAATTGCCGGACCCACGATGCTGCTATTGTTGGTCCATCGGATTATTAGATCATAATCCTGACCAAAAGGGGGAGTTGTTGGAGTAAACTCAAAATTAAAGGATACAAGATGGCTACCTGGCACAAAATGGACTCTGGGAAATGACATTTCCCAGCAAGATGTGCTGACTTGGGCACAGACATTGCACAACGAGTTAAATCCTGTAAGTGTCTAAATTACTGCAGGAAATAGATCAGACCTTGAGGCACCTTAGCTGGAGATAAAGCAGAACCAAAACAATGAGTTTTTGTAACGAGATCAGTTGTTGATGGGGGGGGGGCATAAATGCATAAATGTATCTACTCTATGTGTAACGATGTGCTAACTGCCGATGTCCGTACTTGTCTATTCTAGACAAGTAGCGTGCAAGACATCACACCAGCGATATTTAAAAGGACAACTGCTTAGAGGTTCATTGCTGGATTATTTTAAGGCTGTGCTGCAATTGTAGGTATTTTGGGATTTTTTGCATACGTGTATAACAATGTGCTAACGGCTAATGTCCGTACTTGTCCATTATTTGAAAATGTATAAAAGATGCTCAACTGCCATTCTAAAGTTGAGAAGGTGACTGCGTGCACTGCGGAGTGCCCGGTGCTTCTCTCAAAGCTTTGTCCAATAAACTGCATGTTGAATCTTCAAATCTGACTCCAAGTGATGTTTTCCCACAACACCAGACAGTGATTAGAATATGGAACTTGTTCCCAAAAGATAAGGGGAATAGGATTGATGCATTTACAAGGAATCTTGATAACTATGTGAGAACAAAATAACTTGAAAAATATGCTGATAGAGTTTTTGATTGAGAGGAGTGGGAGGAGCTAATTTGGTCCACAATACGGCCAAATATCATTTGGGTCACATGCATTCTATGTAACGCTATAGAGTAAGGAATGCAAGTCCAAGCAAGAGAGCAAAGTTAGTGGATAAAACCATCCCAGTGAAATCTTTTCCCCTCATGTTTATAGGTAGATACTTAACTGTTATAAAGATATTTGGTAAGAACATGCAGCGTCAAAATGATTGGGGCATTAGCTGATCAAAGGCGTAGCTTCCTCTTTTTAACTTTTCCGGGTGAGGAACGTTCTAGACCAAAGTATGAAGCTGGGATGAAAGCACTCGATTTGCAATTTCTTGGAATGTTGCCGTACCTGCAGGTGTTTTGGAAATTAACCAAGCAAGTTTTCTCCATCCAATCCATCATCCCACTTGTATGAAGAGAATAATGTCACTCCCATATTAGTTGTTTCTCTGTAGTTCGGATTGTTTCTTCAGTTTCTCCCTGGCATGTTATCTATCACTGATCTACCTTTTATCTTACTTCTTCCAGATCTGTTTTATCTTGGAGGTAACATTTAACATTTTTGAAATTTCTTCCGAGGCTCAATTTAGTGCCAAAGATTCATCTTTGATGCTGTATGATTTCAACAACCAATAATTCATCTCCTCACCACATCAGTGGAGACTTCACTTTTAAACTCCTGCTATCCCTTTCCTTATTCACTTCAATGCCTATGGCCACCTATACTTTGCACCCATCTGTACAATAGTGTGTCATTAGTAGCCTTGTATATTGACTTCTGCCTTAATTCCGATTGCTAGTTGTAAAATTACTTGTACGCTACAAAATAAATCTTTGCACTGATTTCCAACTGTGAGAGAGAATGGGAGATGTTTTAACACGGATTGACAAAGTTGGAAGGAGTGAAATTGTCTTCTGCAGCACTTTTGGGTGTTACGAGGCATCTCAAGCTACAAAAATGGCAGCCACGAGATATATGCACATTTCCAATGGAGGATGCTTTGGCCAACACCTTTATAAAAGGGTTTGTGCATCTGCACCTGGGTGACCACCAGCAGCAAGCAGGAAAGCAAGCAGCTCAGCATAAAATACTAATTTAATGCCACACTGCCACTTTAGAATTTCATGTTTTACCCTATTTCCACTGCACTGATGAACACACAGGTAGTAGCGTACAAGACATCACACCAGCGATATTTAAAAGGACAACTGCTTAGAGGTTCATTGCTGGATTATTTTAAGGCTGTTGCTGCAATTATAGGTATTTTGGGATTTTTTGCGTGTTTAAAGTTTTAGCTGCCTACTTGGAGTGATGAGGTTGGTGGTCAGGTACCTTTCCATGACTTAATGTTCTGTTCTAAACCAGTTGTGTCCAGACATGTGTGGCTGGTCAGTTTTCTTACTGACATTCAGCAGTGAGCTTGACCTCAGTAACAGTGAAACTGTTGGAGAAGATTCTTAGGTATACGATCTATACACATCTGGAACTAAATAGTCTTGTTAGCGACAGACAGCATGATTTTGTATATGGGACGGCATGTCTCACTAATTTAATTGAGTTTTTTGAGGAGGTGACAAAAATGATTCACGAGGGAAGGGCTGTGGATGTTGTCTACAGGAACTTTAGTAAGGCATTTGACAAGGTTCCTCATGGCAGGCTGGTGCAAAAGATTAAATCTCACAGGATCAGGGATGAACTAGCTAGATGGATTCAGAACTGGCTTGGCCATAGAAGTGGAAATGCCGGCGTTGGACTGGGGTAAACAGAGTAAGAGTTTTAACAACACCAGGTTAAAGTCCAACAGGTTTATTTGGTAGCAAATGCCATTAGCTTTCGGAGCGCTGCCCTTTCGTCAGATGGAGTGGAAATCTGCTCTCAAACAGGGCACAGAGACACAAAATCAAGTTACAGAATACTGATTAGAATGCGAATCTCTACAGCCAACCAGGTCTTAAAGGTACAGACAATGTGAGTGGAGGAAGCATTAAGCATAGGTTAAAGAGATGTGTATTGTATCCAGACAGGACTGTCAGTGAGATTCTGCAAGTCCAGGAGGCAAGCTGTGGGGGTTACTGATAGTGTGACATAAAGTCAACATCCCGTTTTAGGCCGTCCTCATGTGTGCGGAACTTGGCTATCAGTTTCTGCTCAGCAACTCTGCGCTGTCGTATGTTGTGAAGGCCACCTTGGAGAACGCTTACCCGAAGATCAGAGGCTGAATGCCCGTGACCGCTGAAGTGCTCCCCCACAGGAAGAGAACAGTCTTGCCTGGTGATTGTCGAGCAGTGTTCATTCATCCGTTGTCGTAGCGTCTGCATGGTCTCCCCAATGTACCATGCCTCGGGACATCCTTTCCTGCAGCGTATCAGGTGTACAACGTTGGCCAAGTTGCAAGAGTAGGTACCGTGTACCTGGTAGATGGTGTTCTCACATGAGATGATGGCATCCGTGTCAATGATCCGGCACGTCTTGCAGAGGTTGCTGTGGCTGGGTTGTGTGGTCACTGTTCTCCTGAAGGCTGGGTAGTTTGCTGCGGACAATGGTCTGTTTGGGGTTGCGCGGTTGTTTGAAGGCAAGAAGTGGGGGTGTGGGGATGGCCTTGGCAAGATGTTCATCTTCATCAATGACATGTTGAAGGCTCCGGAGGAGATGCCGTAGCTTCTCCACTCCGGGGAAGTACTAGACGACAAAGGGTACTCTGTCCACCGTGTTTCGTGTTTGTCTTCTGAGGAGGTCGGTGCGGTTTTTCGCTGTGGCGCGTCGGAACTGTCGATCGATGAGTCGAGTGCCATATCCTGTTCTTATGAGAGCATCTTTCAGCATCTGGAGGTGTCTGCTGTGATCCTCCTCATCCGAGCAGATCCTGTGTATATGGAGGGCCTGTCCGTGGGGAATGGCTTCTTTAATGTGTTTAGGGTGGAAGCTGGAGAAGTGGAGCATCGTGAGGTTATCCGTGGGCTTGCGGTACAGTGAGGTGCTTAGGTGACCGTCCTTAATGGAGATGCGTGTGTCCAAGAATGCAACCGATTCCGGAGAGTAGTCCATGGTGAGTCTGATGGTGGGATGGAACTTGTTGATGTCATCATATAGTTGTTTCAGTGATTGTTCACCATGACTCCAAAGGAAGAAAATGTCATCGATGTATCTAGTGTATAGCATCGGTTGAAGGTCCTGTGCGGTGAAGAAGCCTTGTTCGAACCTGTGCATAAAGATGTTGGCATATTGAGGTGCAAATTTGGTCCCCATGGCTGTTCCGTGTGTCTGGATGAAGAACTGGTTGTTGAAGGTGAAGACATTGTGGTCCAGGATGAAGCGAATGAGTTGTAAAATTGCATCTGGAAACTGGCAGTTGTCGGCGTTGAGTACTGAGGCCGTTGCAGCAATGCCATCATTGTCGGGGATGCTGGAGTAGAGTGCCAAGACACCCATTGTGACCCTGTATCAGGGTCCCACCATCAGACTCACCATGGATTACTCTCCGGAATCGGTTGCATTCTTGGACACGCGCATCTCCATTAAGGACGGTCACCTCAGCACCTCACTGTACCGCAAACCCACAGATAACCTCATGATGCTCCACTTCTCCAACTTCCACCCTAAACACGTTAGAGAAGCCATCCCCTACGGACACGCCCTCCGTATACACAGGATCTGCTCGGATGAGGAGGATCGCAACAAACACCTCCAGATGCTGAAAGATGCCCTCATAAGAACAGGATATGGCGCTCGACTCATCGATCAACAGTTCCGGCGCGCCACAGCGTAAAACCGCACTGACCTCCTCAGAAGACAAACACGGGACACGGTGGACAGAGTACCCTTCGTCATCCAGTACTTTCCCGGAGCGGAGAAGCTACGGCATCTCCTCCGGAGCCTTCAACATGTCATTGATGAAGACGAACATCTCGCCAAGGTCATCGCCACACCCCCACTTCTTGCCTTCAAACAACTGCACAACCTCAAACAGACCATTGTCCGCAGCAAACTACCCAGCCTTCAGGAGAACAGTGACCACGACACCACACAATCCAGCCACAGCAACCTCTGCAAGATGTGTCGGATCATCGACACGGATGCCATCATCTCACGTGAGAACACCATCTACCAGGTACACGGTACCTACTCTTGTAACTCGGCCAACGTTGTCTACCTGATACGCTGCAGGAAAGGATGTCCTAAGGCATGGTACATTGGGGAGACCATGCAGATGCTATGACAATGGATGAATGAGCACCGCTCGACAATCACCAAGCAAGACTGTTCTCTTCCTGTGGGGGAGCACTTCAGCGGTCACGGGCATTCAGCCTCTGATCTTCAGGTAAGCGTTCTCCAAGGCGGCCTTCACGACACACGACAGCACAGAGTCGCTGAGCAGAAACTGATAGCCAAGTTCCGCACACATGAGGACGGCCTAAACCGGGATGTTGGGTTTATGTCACACTATCAGTAACCCCCACAGTTTACCTCCTGGACTTGCAGAATCTCACTGACTGTCCTGTCTGGATACAATACACATCTCTTTAACCTATGCTTAATGCTCCCTCCACTCACATTGTCTGTATCTTTAAGACCTGGTTGGCTGTAGAGATTCGCATTCTAATCAGTATTCTGTAACTTGATTTTGTGTCTCTGTGCCCTGTTTGAGAGCAGATTTCCACTCCATCTGACGAAGGAGCAGCGCTCCGAAAGCAAATGGCATTTGCTACCAAATAAACCTGTTGGACTTTAACCTGGTGTTGTTAAAACTCTTACTGTGTTGGCCATAGAAGACAGAGGTTAGTGGTGGAAGGGTGTGTTTCTGAATGGAGGTCTGTAACTAATGGTGTTCCACAGGGATCAGTGCTGGGACCTCTGCTGTTTATAATATACTTAAATAACTTGGAAGAAAATGTGGCTGGTCTAATTAGCAAGTTTGCAGATGGTACTAAGATTGGCGGAGTTGCGGATAGTGATGAAGATTGTCAGAGAATACAGCAGGTTATAGATAGGCTGCAATATTGGGTGGAGAAATGGCAGATGGAATTTAATCCAGACAAATGCGAGGTGATGCATTTTGGTAGATCCAATTCTGATGGGAGCTATAAAATAAATGGCAGAACAATCAGGAGCATAGACACACAGAGAGATCTGAGAATACAGGTCCCCAGATCCTTAAAAGTAGCAGCACAGGTGGAAAAGATGGTGAAGAAAGCATATGGCATGCTTGCTTTCATTGGATGGGGCATCGAGTATAAAAGTTGGCAAATTATGTTACAGTAAAACATTGGTTCAGCCATATTTTGAACACTGGCGGGGATTTTACTGGCATGCCCATCCCCAAATCAGGGTGGGCGAGGTTCGGAGAACAGCATTCTCTGTTGGCCTCGGGTGGGATCGTGTAAACCTTGGGTGTGCCAGTAAAATTCCCCCCATTGGGCCCTATTCTACCATTTTGATTCTAAGTGCTGGGTGGACTTGAAACTGGGAGTGTTTCAGATCTGACTTTTAGACCCGTTCTCAGGCGCCCCCACATGCACCCAGCCTGAAAAAAATATCAGCAATTCTGAATTGCGTTTCAGTAGCCTGTGGGCAGGGCTTAACGCGCCCGAAATCCTGTAGCTCCGATCGGCGTCTAGAAACTGCGCATGTGCAGACAAAAATAAATGATGGAATGTGGCTCCCCTGCCACATCCCCTGGCCCCACAGATATTGCCCCACCCCCCCCAACAGTACTGACCTCCTTATCTCCCCACCCCCTCTGCCACCCAGACCAATTGCTGGCCCCTTCCCCCTCACTGATCTCAGGCAGAGTGGCAGCGGACCCCCCCTTACCCTCACCGATCTCAAGCAGAGAGCCGTCGGACCCACCACCCCTCCCTCCCTCCCCAGTCTCAAGCAGAGAGCCATTGGATGCTCGGCACTTACCTCCCCACTAACTGGAGTGCCCGAATTGGACTTTGCGGAGCATGTCTGTTTTACGTTGATTCTGGATGGGTGAACACAGTGGTAAAGGGGGAAATGCCGGTAAGGTTGGACGTGCAGCCCATTAAGTCAATTTAAATGCAAGCAAATGCATTTAAATGGTCGTCGCCCCTGTTTTGGCTGACATTTTCGGGCTTTGGTAAAGGGAGAACTGGCACAGAGGCGGGCGCGCATCACGCTACTCGCCTCACGCCCAGCTTTATCAAGATTTCGCACCGAAAAACTGGCGCAACTTGATGATAAAATCAGGCCCACTGTGTTCAATTCCGGTCACCACACTACCAGAAAGACGTGGAGGCTTTGGAGAGGGTGCAGAAAAGGTTTACCAGGATGTTTCCTGGTATGGAGGGTAATTAGCTGTGAGGAGAGATTGAATAAACTGGGATTGTTCTCCCTGGGAAGACGAAGGCTGAGGGGCGACCTGACAGAAGTTTATAAAATTATGAGAAGTATAGATAGCTTGAACAGTTGGAAGCTTTTTCCCCGGGTAGAAATGACAATTACAAGGGGGCACAAGTTCAAGTTAAGGGGGGAAAGGTTCAGTGGAGATGCGCTGGGGTCATTTTTTTACACAGAGGGTGGTGGGGGCCTGGAATGCTCTGGCAAGTGAAGTGGTTAAGGCAATTACGTTAGCCACATTTAAGACTTATCTTGATAGACATCTGAACAAACAGGGAATAGAGGAATATAAGCGGTTGGTCTAGATAGGTAAATGTGATCGGCGCAGGCTTGGAGGGCTGAAGGGCCTGTTCCTGTGCTGTACTGCTCTTTGTTCTTTGTTCTTTGACTGGGAGAATAAGCAGAAGACACGCACAGAGCAGGAAGAGGGAGGAGGAGAAGAGGAAGGAAAAGGAGGTGGAAAAGGATGGGAAGCTGCAAGTGAGAGCTTCCCCTGGTTGCCCAGATATGTGAAGAACTAATTCAAGTGCAATACTAGTAAACACGACTGTAATTCCCCATTCACCAGAAATCCCATACTCCTTATTATCCCTCTCTCAGTGACCATCACACCTTTCCCACAAGGATAAAAGCCAACTGTAACTACCAATCCAAATGTATAAATTAAATATTTTGGTTTGAATTTAAGCAAAGCTTTACTCTTCCCTGGTGTATTCTCCATGGTAATGCTGCTTCCAATTATAGTTCACTTGTGTTATATATTTAAGTGGTTGCAAGATTGCTTTAAGAGCTGGTCACGTGATTTGCTGGTGATGTCATTGGAGCATTTCACAGGCTTTTGCCTTAGTTTCAGTTTGTATTCCGTATCGCAAACATTTCTTTCAATAAACCTGTTGTGCGTTACTTTGAATCTACATGTGCAAACCACAGGGGTGATTCTCCCATTCCGCTGCACTAACATTTTAACGCAGTGGGCTGCGAGAATCTTGTGGCAGGCGATGCATGGATTTCACGCATGTGTTCCTGCCATGAAAGTGTCTCCCAGTGCTGGATTTCCAGCGACATTAGCTCTGTGCATAAATTAATGGGGAGGTGCAGAAATGATTTGCATGACAATTTTAATATATTTTAAATACAACTAGTGGGCCCGGGGCTAAGGTTGCTGGGGGTTAGGCATTGCGGGGGAGGGGGGGTGGTGGGGCAGGACTGCAGGGGGGGTAACTGTTGGGGGGATGCAGGACTGCAGGGGGAGTAACTGTCGGGAGGGGCGCTGGAGATTGGGGTGGACCGAGGAGGTGGGGGGGGGGGGTCAGGCTGGACCAGGAATGGTCGGGGACCAGCTGTTCGGCCACGGGGGGGATCAGAGAGCCAGCAATGTGGGGGTGCGGGGCTGGCCAGTGATCCAGCTGGCCAACAATTGGGAGGCTGGCAGCGTGGGGCCAATGTGCATGTGCCAATCTCGGCACTGACAGATCAGCGCATGCACAATGCCCACTCAGTGCTATCCTGCTGGTCTCTCCAGTGGGAATAGGCCCCGCCCCCTAGTTTTTAATGATATTCACACTGATGGTCCCTGCTGTACACAGAGTGTGGGAGATTCTTCTCTGAACTCCCACTGAAAAAAACAGCGTGAATTATTCCCATTTTCCTGCAAATTCAACACTTAGAATGCTTTTGGGAGAATTCCAGCCCATGTCATTGTCCTTTGTTTGAAACCCACATGCCCTAAGATAGTTACGGCACTACAACTTACCAACCAACCAACTCTCTCCTCATGCAGAATAAATTGTTGTTCCTTTTGAAATTTGGTATTCTTGCAAATCTGTCCTGATGCAAGCAAGGCAACAGGTTTTGGCAACAATGTCTCCTTTCATTGATAACAATTAAATCTTGTTTAAAAAATATTTGAAAAGTAGTACAGAATTAAACTCATCATCCTTGTACATTTCTTGAGTGGCAGCCTTCTCTATAACTTTTCCTTTTCTACTGCTCTCGTGAATTGCCGCAAATCTGTTGACTTTCAATGGAAGCACCCACAGATGGTCTTACAGGGTGGCATCAAGCAGCTCTGAGCCCAGAAACCCAGCTGCAGATAGCACCATTGTGGCTGAATTGCTATGATATAGGATGGCTGGCTGGTTGATAGGCAACAGCAAGGGCACTGGTGGTGCTGGAGGGGTGTGAGCACGAATGCTGTCATTCTGAGAGAAAACAACATTTTTGTACTTCATGGAGCTGCTGCTATCCTCTCTGGCTCTCTCAGCAATCCTAGTTCTTTGTTGAGGAACATATTGCAGAAAGTGCAGGGAGAGCAAGGAAGCTGAGTTGCACATTGGCATCCAGAGCATGAAGATAGTAGTTTAATCTTCCATGCCAGGAAGTTAAGATTGCATGACACCAGTCCGTGCTTGCATGCAGCACACTGTCATTGACTCAAACGCTCCTGTTGGGGACCATTAAGGTTTAAAAGAAATCCAAATACTCAGTAACTGTCAGAACTATGCCACAAGATTTCATGATTTTGAATATAATAAACTTTATTGAATGTGGAAAAATATGAAACAAAGAAACACTGGAACGAAACTCAATTTTACTTTTTACTCTTCAATATGAGCTCCCATATCTTACGAGATGTTGAAGATTCATTCGTTTATCCTGGCACCAACCCAAAAGGCATGCCACAGCCTTCTGGAATTTATTTTACTTCTCCTTAGAATTCCAGCTGCAAATTCTATAGGGGATAGAATCATACAATTATAGAATCCCTACAGTGCAGAAGGAGGCCATTCAGCCCATCGGGTCTGCACCAACCACAATCCCACCCAGGCCCTATTCCCATAACCCCTTATATTTACCCTACTAATCCCCTGATACTATGATCAATTTAGCAAGGCCAATCAATCTAACTCGCACATCTTTGGATCTTCCATAAAACCACAGAAGCATAGAATCCCTACAGTGCAGAAGGAGGCCATCTGGTCCATTGAGTCTGCACCAACTCTCCAAAAGAGCATCCCACCCATGCCCTCCCCTCCACCGTATCCCAGTCATCCTGCACATTTGCCAAGCTAATCTACTGAACCTAAACATCCTTTGACACTAAGGAGCAAAGTTAGCATGGCCAATCCACCTAATCTGCACATCTTTGGAGTGTGGAAGGAAACCAGAGCACCTGGTGGAAACCCACACAGGAATGGGGAGAATGTGTAAACTCTGCACAGTCACCCAAGGCCAAAATCAAATCTGGATCCCTGGCGCTGTAAGCAGTGCTAACCACTGTGGCACAGTGGCACCCTTGAAGCATTAGCTTTTTGGGTATGCAACCCTCCACCTTTTCTTCATAGTTGCCACAATGTCTTCACTTTGAGGGTACGCTCCATCATGTTGTGTGGCATGACCACCATGCTAAATGGGATAGATTTCAAACAGATCTAGCAACTCAAGACTGGGCAACCTTGAGGAGCTGTGGGCCATCAGTCACAGCAGAATTGTACTCAACCACAATATGTAGCCTCATGGCCTGGCATGTCCCCCACTCTACAATTACCACCAAGCCAGGGGATCAACCCGAGTGCAATGAAGAGTACAGAAGGGCATGCCATGAGCAGCAACAGGCATACTGAAAAATTAGGTATTAAATTGGTGAAGCTAAACACAGGACTACCAGCGTGCCCATCAGCATAAGTAGCAACTGATAGACAGATCTAAGCGATTCCACAACAAAGGATCAGATTTAAGCTCTGCACCTCTGCCACATCCAGTCGTGAATGGTGGTGGACAATTAAACAACTCACTGGAGGAGGTCACTCCACAAATATCCCCATCCTCAATAATGGGGGAGCCCAGCACATCAGCACAAAAGATAAAGCTGAAGCATTCGCAACAATCTTCAGCCAGAAATGCTGAGTGGATGATTCATCCCGGCCTCCTCTACAGGTTCCATGCATCACAGATGTCAGTCTTCAGCCCATTCAATTCACTTCATATGATACCAAGAAATGGCTGAAGGCACTGGATATTGAAAAGACTATGGGCCCTGACAATATTTTGGCTGTAGTACTGAAGATTTGTGCTCCAGAACTCCAAGTATTCCAAGCAATAAAACTGGCATTTATCCAGCAATGTGGAAAATTGGCAGGTATGTCCTGTACACAAAAGGTAGACAAATCCAACCCAGGCAATTACTGCCCCATCAGTCTGCAATGCATTGAAAGAAAGATTTGCATTTATATAGCGCCCTTCATACCTTCAGGATGCGCTCAAGCGCTCCACTGCTAAAGTTATGATTATTTCACAGGGTGTGGATGTCGTTAGCTAGGCCAGCATTTATTGCCCTTCCCTAATTGAGAAGGTAGAGGGGAGCCGACTTCTTGAACCACTGCAGTCCATGAGGCACAATTTTTCTGTGGATATTAAATACGTCCGATGTGTAGTCATTATTGTAATGCAAGAACTGCGGCGCTCATTTTGTGCACAGCAAGCTCACACAAACAATAATGTGCTAATGGCTATAGTGATGTTGATTGAATGCTCTTCTTCAACTTGTGCCAAGACATGTTTTATGTCCACCTGAGAGGGGAGGTGGGGGAGGGCTGTGGAGGAGCAAAGGTGGGGGAGAGGCGGAGAGGAGGGTGCAGACATGGTTTAACCTCTCACCTGAAAGACATTATCTCCAACAGTGTAAAACTCCCAAGCACTACACTGAAGTGTAAGCCTGTATACTGAGCTCAGATTGTCGCGAGTGGGACATGACTCCACAGCATTCTCTCTCAGAGACAGGAATTCTATGGCTAAGTTACAGTTGTTCCAATACTTGTGCAGTTTGATTTTCCACTGATTTTGTAATGGGGAATCTACAGATTCTGCTGGAGGACGTTTTCACCCAAACTGGATATTGACAATGTGTGCCTATGCAAATCGCCTTGCTGTTCTGAGAGCTGACATGTGCCCTAATGACGATTGCATACAGTACATCATACATACATCAGCCTGTTTTCCAATAAAAGCCATGCTGCTGAAAAGGTGCAATAATTTAGAGTATGTAGCCCTAGGCTTGTATGTTGGAAGATGTAAGTCCCTGTTAGTGCTCAGTTACCAATTTGCGACCTGAAGGTCTGGTTGGAATAAAGGCATGGGCACAGAATCAGTGAATGATAACTGCCAAGATACCAGTCAATGACTTGCATCATGAAGTGTCGATGGTCGCAAACGAGTTGGGCATTTCAGTAAGTATTTCAATTCCCCATGGATATTGGAGTTATGTCAGAGGAATGGAGAATTGTACATATTGCACCCCTGTTCAAAAAAAGGGGAGAGATAAACCTGGTAACTAAGGTCAGCATTGAAAAAAAACTGCCAGAGTATTATATCATGCCTTTCAAGAGGAAATTGGAGAAGTACTTGAAGAGAACACAAAATGATGGCGATGAGGAAAGAGCGGGGGAGTGTGTCTGGTAAAATTGCTCCTGCAGAGCCTGCATGAACTCAGTGGACCCTCTTTCTGTGCTGTAACAGTTCTATGATTCAAAGGAGGTTTGCTTGTTGCCACGGTGTTGCAACTTGGGAGGAGGTTTTGCTGGCATGTGCAGTAAAGGATGAAATTCCCAAGTTATCCACAAGAGGGTGGGAGATTCAATGTTTTACTTCAGTCAGTTGCCCGAGCAGAAAATTTGTTCTTGCAAACCTGCACCCATTTATGATATTGAAAAAAATACAAAGTGAAAGGAAATCTGGGTGTCTGTGTTGGACTGAAGAAAACAGACCTTTATTAATGCATGGCATATCAAAGCCTCAGGACTGAATATGCAGGGACATTTTTTACATTTTATTTTGATTGAGTTAAACTATACGTAAGCACAACCTTTCCATCTTTCAGTTCCTCACTTTCATGAAGGCTAATGGCTGTAGCCTTCTCAGTGTTTGCTCTAAAATATTCTCTCTCTTGATGACTAATATGGTGAAAATAATTTGGCTAAATGAGGATTTTTCCCACTTCTCTTTCATCTAAGGACTATAAAGATGTACTATTTATATATGCCTCATCAAACACCAAAGGTGTAATTATTATTATTACCAGTGTTTGATTTTAATCATTTTCTACCTGCTTTTAAGGGTGAGTTTAGAATGCAAGTATATTTTATTCATTGCCCATGGCCATAATTATGTAGTGTGTGAAAAACAACATTAAAATAAGGGAGATGATGAAAATAATCATCTAGCTTTTTGTCACACCGAATATCAACTTCAACCAGGAACATTTGTCTCATTGTGCTCTCTCGGCAATGCTCTGGCTAGATAAATGCCCTGGTTTTGAATAGGATTGGAGGTTATTGGGATAATTATGGGACCCAATGCTCACAGCACAGAACGCTGTCAACAGCACATGTGAAGATGAGATGGTTTAGAAAGTAGTGATTAGGTGGTGAAATGCACAGGGTTGTATAAGCCTGAGGTTTGTAAAGAAAATAAAGAAAACAAAAAGGCTTACATTGAACCATAAGATGTGACCCTTGTCTTATCAAGGGCTGTGGGGATAAGGCGGGAAAGTAGATTTGAGGATTAGCACATTAGATCAGCCTTAATCTCATTGAATGGTGGAGCAGACTCGATGGACTGAATGGCCTTCTTCTGTCCCAATGTCTTATGGTCTCATGGCTTGCGCTTATATGCTGCCTTTCACAATCTCAAGATGCCCAAAGTGCTTACAGCGAAGGAAGTATATTCTGAAGCTGTTGTCATGTAGGGAATGCAGCCGTCAATCTGCACACAGCAAGCTCCCAATATAGCAATACGATATAGACCAGATAATCTGTTTCTGTGATGTTGATTGAGGGATAAATATTGATAACTACCCTGCTCTTCTCCAAAACAATGACATGGAATCTTATAAATTCAACTTTTTTTTGTCTATATCCAATTCAATCCAAGCAAAATCCAATTAAAAGTCTCAGCAAGTGAGACATTCCCAATCCAAGCTGTCAAGACAGGCTCACCACTTCCTGGCCTGGGCTTGATCTACATGATCCAAGCTGATTGGAGCAGGCATTGCATCTTCTCCAAGGCTTGATCTCAATTGCATCTTAGCCAAAAGGCCTAGATGCCACTTTAAAACATTGCTTCAAATGGAGCCTCAGTGTAATTTCATGACTTCAACCAAGTGCAGAATGCCAAAACTACACTTGATCTTAGCCAAAAGGCCGAGGGCCTCGGTTTAATGTCTCATTGAAATGCAGCACTACTAACAGTGCAGCACTTGGTACTTCCTTGGTACTGCACAGGAACGTCAGCCTAGGTTTTGTGTTCAGGTCTTTCCAGTGGATCTTGAACCCACAAACTTGTGACGATGATGAGTGATTCTTCATTCTTTCACGGGATGTGAGCACCACTGGCTAGACTATTATTTGTTCTTCATCCCTAATTGACCGTGAGAAGATGGGAGGCAGTGGTATTCTCACTGGATTAGTAATCCAGAGACTCTGGGCAATGCTCTCACTACAGATGGTGGGGTTTTAATTCAATAAAAATCTGGAATTAAAAGTCTAATGATGACCATCAAACCTTTGTCAGAAAACCTGACTCATTAATGTTCTTGAGGGAAAGAAATCTGCCGTCCTTACCTGGTCTGGCCGACATGTGATCCCAGATGTACAACAATGTGGTTGACTTTTAAATGTTCTAGCAAGCCACCACTCACTTGTATCAAACTTATAAAAAGTCTCAACATCCTGAAATCCCCCACCTAACAGCACTGTGGGTGTACCTACAGCACTGTGGTTGTACCTACACCACGTAGACTGCAGTGGTCCAAAACAACAACTCACCACCACCTTCTCAAGAGCAACTAGGGATGGGTAATAAATACTGGCTCACTGGCTATGCCTATATCACATGACTGAATAATAACAGAGGTGGCGTGTGGCTTGGAGAGGAACTTGGAGGTGGCAGTCTTCACATTCTTTTGCTGGCTTTGTCATGGCTTCAGAAGTCTTAGTCTTGGTGAATTGTTGCAGTGCACAAACTACAAGTTGCTACAAACTGAATATCAGCTAATAGGAAAGAGAGGGGGAGTTCCACAATTTCAAAGATTTGCAGAGTTCGGGAACTTTGCAATCTGATTTGACGACAGTGGACCTGTGTGGAAAAGTTATCCCGAGGTTTCTTCCTGTGAAGTCTACCCTTCTGATTGGTAAACAATTCCAGAGATTGATGATGCTTTGAGTGGAAACCTTTGGAAATATTTTGCAGTTCTTTTTTATAGCAACTTGAATATAAAAATCAAGACACTGAGGAAAAGTATGCAAGAATGGTATATTGGGAGCTAGGAGATATAAGTGAGGAAATATCAGAAAACAGTGAAGCAGTGCAGAGAGGACTGATGAGGGCTGACAGCTCCATCAATCCTGGCAGTGCCAGGAATATGTCAGTGCCCACTGCCAGGGCCTCCAGTAAAGGGAAGACCCCGCTAGGCCTTGGATCACGAGAGCAGGTATGTCCGGGGTCCTGGACCAGGATGGTTTGGGTAGGTTAGGGAGAGGGACAATGAGGGGAGGGAGAGGTGGGTTTAAGGGAGGGAGCAGGTAAGAAGGAAGAGGGGGCATCCCACATTCAGCAAACAGCAGCCCCTGAAGAATGATCCCCCCTTCTTTCCTTCCCTTTAATCACGTGAGGTAGACAAATGGACTCCCTGCTCCTGCTGTGATACCCATGCCAAACATTTTATGGTAAGAGGTTTAACAACACCAGGTTGTTAAAGGTTGTTAAAGATCTCCAAGAAGATCGCGCACATCGACACTTTAACCTGGTGTTGTTAAAACTCTTACTGTGTTTACCCCAGTCCAACACTGACATCTCCACACCATGACTACCATAAACATTTTATGGCCTGGGCAGAAAATTATTAGTGCCAATTGACTTGATAACAAGTCTAATTTACCCTTAATTATTCATTTAAACATGGCAGGCAGGCTAAGAAATTTGGTGCATGCCTTCCCCTGCATAATGGTGGAGGAAGGTGGTGAGGTTTGGATGGGGATGGGGGATAAAACAGCGGGAGTCCAGAAATCGGTTTCACACCAGTGTGAATTTCCCATGGGATCTTCCGTTGGTGCCCAGAATGCTGGATCGGAAAACCCATTGGTGACTGATGTGAAACTGATTTGCATCCCGCTAATGAGATGAAGGCCTGATTGGATTCTTCCACGCACCTCCCGGTTCTCGCGATGGCAGCGGGAACACAAGCCAGTCCATGTCTGGAACAACCTGGTGTGCAGATGTTAGAACTCACCCAAATGATGCCTGGGGCTGCTTCTGGAGCTTAGGATGGAGGCCGCCAGTGACCCTGGACCCTGGAACACCACAGCAGTGAGTAGGGAGAGCATCTATCAGGTGGATCTTCCAGCTTCAATGTTATCGAGGAGGTCCACCTTCCAGCCTTAGCGTATAGCTGGAAGTCCATCTTCTTTCTCCAGAAGATGCATCTTCACTCTTTAATGATGTCAGTGATGTTGGGCACCTTTTCAATGTGACACCCAGATATGATGGCAGGATACATACAATCATGTCTGCCCCACCACCGAATATGTGCTACACCCGTGGATGCAGAATTAATGAAGTTGGGCTGGAATTAATGTATGATGTGACTCCCTGTCAACCTCCACAGTAGGAAACACTCCCTGTTCCCACCGGGGGACTTAGTCCCAGATGGGAAAAATCTGCTTCAAGTCTGTAGGTTGGAACCCTAATAATGAGTGCTTGGCAAAAAGCAATTCACCTGAGCAAGTGTGAATCAATCATCCATTATCTCGACTGCATGGCAATGGCTGTCACCTTCAAGCCACTCCAGCTAGACAATAACAGTTGGTGATGTGACCAAAATCAGATTGAGATAATGAGTTTTGTTATCTGAAGATTCAGAAAGACGTGGGCAGTCTGTAGAGAAGGCGGCAAGACACAGCAGCTGCAGAAAAGGCAGTATCATCTGTGCCTTTAAGAACTGGAGCTGTAAAATCCAGAAAGCCCCCCCCCGCCTGATTCCTGAATCCAAGCTGACCTGTAAAAACATTGGACCTCCTGATATGGAAACCACAAGTGCCTAACCTTGTGACATACCGAATATCCATCGCTTCAAGGGAATCCTTCAATAATCCTGCTATCTGACTTTAGCAAATTTAACTAATCTGATCTACAATTCAGGAGAGGAAAGGACTCTTTTCACTGTCTTACAACCAACAGGATGGCATAGTGGCACAGTGTTTAGCACTGCTGCCTCAAAGCGCCAGGGATCTGGTTTGATTCCTGGCTCGGGTCACTGCCTGTGTGGAGTTTGCACATTATCCCCGTGTCTGTGTGGGCTTTCTCCAGATGCTCTGGTTTCCTCTCACAGTCCAAATATTTGTGGGTTAGGTTGATTGGCTGTGCTAAATTGTCCCTTAGTGTCAGGGGGACTAGCAGGGTAAATAGGGGATAGGGCCTGGGTGGGATCGTGATTGATGCAGACCCGATGGGTTGAATGGCCTCCTTCTGCATTGTAGGGATTCTATGAAACCAGGAACCTGAGCTATAAATTATTTTTTCAGGTTACAATTTGTAAAAGTATATTATTCTCTTTATCTTTATTTTTCTTGTGTGCAGGGTCCTATGTGACATAACATTTAGATTTTCAGAGTGATTCTATGAATAAATAAGACTCTTTATTTAAACCCATAAAAGCTTGCTGTTGTTAATCAAATTGACTACACACTCAAGAGGGCCCAGACACACCAACCTTCCTTTCCAAAACCATAGTAATTGCAGACAGTGAGGGATGGGAATTGGGGGTTTCAGCTGATCTCTCCTCCTGTGTCCATTACAGTTGGCTGTAACAATATCAGTGAAGCAAGGGAGGCTCAAGAAAGGTTGAGAGGGAGAAAGATGAAAGATGTGGAAGAACTCCCATCAATCAGCTGACAATTTTACTCTTATATCCTCTTCATACCCATGGGATAGCTGTTTGATCCCCCATGGATTTATGCTTTATATTGAGAACCATTGAGGGCTATTATTATACCGGCAGTCACGAGAAAGGGGAGTCACTATAGCGCCCTCACTGCCTATGCCTTAATGTATCTGACTTAGATATTTGCTAACACTCTGCCAGAAAAGGTGAATGTAGGTGGAACCCCTAATTGGATGGTAAGATTTTTAAATCATTAGACATTAAGACACTGACAGAACTAGCAGCATTCAGTTAAATGACCTTTAAAATAAGTTTATAAGCTAACAAGAAAAAATTTACACGTATGAGATACAGTAATTGATTCAAACGAGTGATTATGGTTGTAAAACAAATATACTGATATTCTGAATGTATTATTATTGATTTTAAGGAATATTGTTGCCAACAGCAATTTACTGCTAGGCATCATGTAAAAAGACATTAAGATGAAGCCATGTTTTGAGAGAATAATGCAAGATTTATCAGTTAAAGTTTCAGTTGGAAAAAATGTTTAGAACGCTTAATCATATTTCATGAATAGGGTTTATTCACTGTCCGGAGGAGATGGACTGGTGTCCAGACGTGTTGTCACGAGTTAGTCTGGTTAGAGAGTGACCGTTAAGGGAATGCATGAGAATGTTTATTTGAACTCAGGGCTGAGCATCTTAGGCTGTTAGGCAACACGGGAAGTGGGGTCAGCCAAGACAGGATTTAGCTTCTGGATTTCACGGACCAATAATGCTGAGGAGTGGAATGTGATTGGCTGAAGTATTCGACTGGTATTATTGTTGATTTATGTATCCTGAAGATAATTGATCCAAAGTTACTGAAAGGCGGGAATGATTGATAAGAAAACCTATAATGATCTGTTTTGAATTGTATACATCAGATTTTATCAGAGAGGTCTGGCAGCTCTATCTCAGAGCTATCTTGACCCTTTGATGGTCTCCTGGCAGCTGCTGGTTTAAATAAAGTTACATCTTTATACAGAGATATCCGCCTCGTGAGTCTTGTATTGTCTCAACTTTGGGCAGTACCGGTCACCTCGGTTACCCCACCAACAGTATTGGGGTATTGTTTAAATCCTTAGTAGGTTAGCCTGAAAGCCTGATTTCTTCAAAGAACACTCAATCATCTATCAGTGCTGACCGTCCTTGTGAGCTTCCAGAGTACACTTTTATGGGATGACCTTCCGATTTCCATTCATTTCACAGCATAAACAGCATGCACGGTGAGCAAGTCTTGCAATTGTAAATGTTGGGTTAATGCACAAGGTGAATTATAGCTTCTTGCTATATAGCTGACATAAAATGAATTATACAGGCAGGTAAAATTTCAACAATATGCACAAAAAGTAGCCTCTAATTCTGTAGTTCTGCACTGTGGTGCACCTGCACCTAATTGTTGATGGAAAGAACCCATCTGTTTCATAAAAACATCCTATAATCGAGTTATAATGGAAGCTATTTGAATCAAGCAAAAGCTGATTCAAGAGCCTGTTCCTTAGGCAACACTGTAATATACCATTTTCAGGGATTTAATAGAATTTCCTCTTTCATAAATTGGTTGCATAACAAATTCCCATAACATACATTTTCTGAGGGGGTGGGGGAGGGGGATGGGGAGGAGGCAGGTAAGATGCTGACCACAGGGCTGTCTTGTCTTACGATGTAGGTTGATAAAGGGCCTGATTGGAATTAAGTGTTCAGCCTCTCATTTTTGGACTCAACTGACACTCGCAGTCTCTCTTGGTGTTAGAACTGAAATTCCTGAAGAATATTCGCCCTTTTCAACTTCATCAGAAGCCTTTAGAGACCCTGGCCTCTTAACAAATTACACCGAGAGATAATAGAATGTCAGGTACAGCAATAGTACATTACAAGATATTACATTGTGACGGGGAAGTGGTGGGGATGAGCAAATGGTTCACCTTGCAGTTTTCCAGTGCTGTACAAACTATCTGCAATGCTTTATACCTGAATGACATTCGTATATAGCTTTCAGGAGAATCTTAACACTAATTGGAATCTAACTCAAGGGTGCGAGGATATCATTTGAGTTGGAATGTTATCTGAAAACCAAAGCAAAAGTAATTTTCATGACAGATTAGTGACCATCTCCAACAGAAGAAAGTTTAACCATCTCACTTTGACATTTACCATTGCCCCAACACCAGTATTCTGGGGATTACCATTGACCAGAGACTTAATTAGACCAGTTGCGGCTACAAATTACTGGGAATTCTGCAGTGAGTAACTCACCTCCCAACTCTCCAAAGCCTGTCCACCACCTTTAGCCACAAGTCAGGAGTGTGTTGCAATATTGTCCACTTGCCTGGATGAATGCAGCTCCAACAACACTCAATACCATCCAGGACATGACTGACTAGCACCCATTTCACCACCTTAAAAAATTATTTCCCTCCATCATCAGCGCACAGTAGCGGTAGGGGTACCATCTACCAAGATACACTACAAAAACTTACCAAGGCTCCTTCGACACCAACTTCCAAACTGGAAGCTCTGCTATCTAGAAGGACAAGAGCAACAGATGAATGGGGAATACCATCACCTGCAAGTTCCCTTCCAAGTCACTCACCATCTTGATTTGGAAATATATCTCTATTCCTTCGCTGACACTGGTAAAAATCCAGAAAATCGCTCCCTAACAGCACTGTGGGTTTACCTTATTGCATGGACTGTGGCCCCTGAAGAAGGCAGCTCACCATCATCTTCTCAAGGTCAATTAATTTGGTCTTGTCAAGGATGCCCACACTCCATGTATGAAGAGAAAGTATTGAAAATAGCAAGTCAGAAGCAGATGTAAGGTGTGGAAATGAAGTTCAGATGATGGGTTAGAAGAACAATGGAAGAGTTTTGTCAAGTTCCATTTTCTTATCTGTTGTGTTTTTTCACCAACTTAGGTATTCAAATGTTCTTTTATTTAATATTTTTCCATCTTTCATTGAAATAATCTTTCAATTTTTACGAAGCATTTTGTAAGTCATTTATCTATGGACTCTCCTTCTCTCTCTGATTGGAGTAAGAGTGGTTTTCTTCCTTGCCATCCTCTTTAGATATCCAGCCCTATTCAGTGGCCTACTTCTCAGTTGGAATGTAAAGGTTTCCACAATTATTCATCCATCTTTTCAGTTTATCCAACTTGCTGTGTACTTTTTTAAAAATGATTTCTGATGATATACCAGGATTTCTTGCATTATTCCCAGCATTTCTGTTTCTCTCCTTTTATAAAGGAACACTGAGGCATGTAAGAATTTTCAAGAATGTGTAGGATCTTCAGAGTTAGCTTTGTCAAATGTGTCCTTGAAATCAGGACAGTGAGGATTCAGAGAACAGGATGAATGTGTAAAGATGGTATGATGGGGCAAAGGAGGAAAATTGAAAGATCAGGGAAAGATTGACTAATAATTCCAACAAATGATAGGAGGTGGCAATAAAATTAACGAAGAGAGATGGGAGGTTTGGGGGGCGGGGGGAGGGGGTGGGTGGGGATAAAGACAGATGATAGTGGAATGGTGGTCAGCTTTGCATTATTGCACCAAGTGAAAATCATCCTTACAATGTCTACTTGGAACAGGATTTGATGGAAAGTCCTGTCAAAAACATTCTGGATAGCTCTATCCTTCATCTAAAGCCACCCTTATTCAATAAATTATTCCATTTATAGCTCCTTTCAGTGGTGAGGTAAGAGTTCCTATAGCTGTTATTCATTACAACTTGCTAAGTGTTTTTGTGAAGAATTCATTGGGTTTGGTATTTGTGGTAATGTGACCCCTTTAAAGGGGTGATCCTTTGAGGGTCACGTGATATGGCTGGACCTATGGAGGTTGCATGGGAAGCCGAGCCAATTGGGAGTGGGGGTGTGAGTCCTGGGACAGGGAGGAACCTCAATTGGAGCCTGAGAGGAGAAGAGTGTAGACTTGTGTATTAGTTCTGTCAGTCCCTTATCTTGTATGTATATTGCATTACTAATAATATGGTAATTAGTAATAATCATTCTTGAAGTCACAACAAGCTGCCTTCGAACTTACTACACTGGCGACAAGCAAAATTATGTCAGTTATTGGGAGATCACAATGTGCAGTTAGAGGAGGAGGAGAGCAAGTTAAGAAGAAACAGGTACAAAGGCCTTAAAGGCCTTAAAAATGCCTTTAAATAGGAAGATTGAGCTGTTTAACCCAGAAATTGAAAGCTGGAGGGACTATATTGAAAGGCTGCATTACTTCTTTGTAGCTAATGAGATCACGGCCGAGGAAAATAAAAGGTGATGCTACTTATGGTCTGTGGCCCACGAACGTACAGCCTACTGAGGAGTCTAGAATCACCTGATGCTTCAGACATAAAGGGCAGAATTTTACGACCTTGTTGCACCATTTTGCGGTGGGAAAATGTTGTAAAATCGGGCGCAAAGCGGCTAGCAGGAATGGCACCTGTTTTCACGCCCATTCCCATCTTACCATGGGAAAAAATTGGCACAATTGGGAGCCTGCCCAAAATGGGCGAGCTGTCAATTTACATGTTTTTTACATGCATCATAATGACAAGAAAAGGAATTTGTGGAAAGTCTAAGAGACGATTTTTTGGAGCCGCTTGTGACAGAGCCTACTAAGGAACAGACAATTCTAGATTTGGTGATGTGTAATGAGGCAGACTTGATTAGGGAACTTAAGGTGAAGGAACTCTTAGGGAGCAGTGACCACAATATGGTAGAATTTACCCTGCAGTTTGAGAGGGAGAAGCTGGAGTCAGATCATAGAAAGAATCATAGAAACCCTACAATGCAGAAGGAGGCCATTCGGCCCATCGAGTCTGCACCGACCACAATCCCACCCAGGCCCTACCCCCATATCCCTACATATTTACCCGCTAATCCCTCTAACCTACTTATCCCAGGACACTAAGGGGCAATTTTTAGCATGGCCAATCAACCTAACCCGCACATCTTTGGACTGTGGGAGGAAACCGGAGCACCCGGAGGAAACCCACGCAGACACGAGGAGAATGTGCAAACTCCACACAGACAGTGACCCAAGCCGGGAATCGAACCCAGGTCCCTGGAGCTGTGAAGCAGCAGTGCTAACCACTGTGCTACCGTGCTGCCCTTGTAACGGTATTACAATTAAATAAAGGTAACTACAAAGACATGGGGGAAGAGCTGGCCAGAGTTGATTGGAAAAGGAGCCTTGCAGGGAAGACAGTGGAACAGCAATGTCAGGAGTTTTTGGGGGTTATTTGGGAGGCACAACAGAAATTCATCCCAAGGAGGAGGAAACATGCTAAGGGGAGGACAAGGCATCCATGGCTGCTGAGGGAAGTCAAGGGCAGCATAAAAGCAAAAGAAGAAGCATACAAAGTGGCGAGAATTAGTGGGAAGCCAGAGGATTGGGAAGCCTTTAAAAGTGAGCAGAGGACAACTAAAAAAGCAATGAGGGGAGAGAAGATGAAATATGAGTGTAAGGTAGCTCGTAATATAAAAGAAGATAGGAAGAGTTTTTTCAATATATAAAAGGTAAGAGAGAGGCAAAAATAGACATTGGACCAATGGAAAATGAGGCTGGAGAAGTAATAATAGGAAGAAAAGAAATGGCAGAGGAACTGAATAGTTACTTTGCATCAGTCTTCACGGTAGAAGACACCAGTGGGATGCCAGAGCTCCAGGAGAATCAGGGGGCACAGGTGAGTGTAGTGGCCATCGCTAAGAAGAAGGTTCTGGGGAAACTGAAAGGTCTGAAGGTGGATAAATCACCTGGACCGGATGGACTACACCCCAGAGTTCTAAAAGAGATAGCTGAGGAAATTGTGGAGGCATTGGTGGTGATCTTTCAGGAATCACTGGAGGCAGGGAGGGTACCAGAGGACTGGAAAGTAGCTAATGTAACACCGTGGTTTAAGAAGGAAGGGAAGCAGCAGACGGGAAATTATAGGCCGGTTAGCCTGACTTAGGTCATTGGCTAGATTTTAGAGTCCATTATTAAAGATGAAATTGCGGAGTACTTGGAAGTGCATGATAAAGTAGGACTGAGTCAGCACGGTTTCGTCAAGGGGAGGTCATGTCTGACAAATCTGTTAGAGTTCTTTGAGGAGGTAACAAGGAAGTTAGATAAAGGTGAACCAGTGGACGTGATTTATTTAGATTTCCAGAAGGTCTTTGACAAGGTGCCGCAGAGGAGACTGTTAAATAGGTTAAGAGCCCCTGGTGTTAAGGATAAGATCCTGGCATGGATAGAGGATTGATTGACTGGCAGAAGGCAGAGAGTGGGGATAAAGGGTCTTTTTCAGGATGGCAGCGAGTAACTAGTGGTGTGCCTCAGGGGTCGGTTCTGGGACCACAACATTTCACAGTATACATTAACGAATTGGAAGAAGGAACTGAAGGCATTGTTGTTAAGTTTGCAGATGATACAAAGGTATGTAAAGGGACAACATAGTATTGAGGAAGCAGGGGGGCTGCTGAAGGACTTGGACAGGCTGGGAGAGTGGGCAAATAAGTAGCAGATGGAATACAATGTGGAAAAGTGTAAAGTTATGCACTTTGGAAGGAGGAATGGTGGCAAAGACTATTTTCTAAATGGGGAGATGCTTAGGAAATCAGAAGCACAAAGGGACTTGTGAGTCCTTGTTCAAGATTCTCTTAAGGTTAACGTGCAGGTTCAGTCGGCAGTTAGGAAGGCAAATACAATGTTAGCATTCATGTCGAGAAGGCTAGAATACAACAGCAGGAATGTACTTCTGAGGCTGTATAAGGCTCTGGTCAGACCCCATTTGGAGTATTGTGAGCAGTTTTGGGCCCCATATCTAAGGAAGGATGTGCTGGCCTTGGAAAGGGTCCAGAGGAGGTTCACAAGAATGATCCCTGGAATGAAGATCTTGTCGTATGAGGGATGGTTGAGGACTCTGGGTCTGTACTTGTTGCAGTTTAGAAAGATGAGGGGGGATCTTATCGAAGCTTCCAGGATACTGCGAGGCCTGGGTAGAGTGGATGTGGAGAGGATGTTTCCACTAGTGGGAAAAACTAGAACCAGAGGGCACAACCTCAGGCTAAAGGGACAATCCTTAAAAACAGAGATGAGGAGGAATTTCTTCACCAGAGAGTGGTGAACCTGTGGAGCTCTTTGCTGCAGAAGGCTGTGGAGGCCAGGTCATTGAGTGTCTTTAAGACAGAGATAGATAGGTCCTTGATTAATAAGGGGATCAGGGGTTATGGGGAAAAGGCAGGAGACTGGGGATGAGAAAAATATCAGCCATGATTGAATGGCAGAGCAGACTCGATTGGCCGAGTGGCCTAATTCTGCTCCTAGGTCTTATGGTCTTATGGTCTTATGGACAATAGCGAGCTTCACTTGCAATCGTTCCAGCTCACCCGCCTTTAAGAACTTGTCCGCTGCAGCGGGATCAGTCTGGAAAACACCTCGTCTATAAAAGGCTGCAGCCTTTGAGAATGTGGCCAAGTCACAAAGGCTCATGGCTGAGAGGCTCGAGAGCTTGCAGGAGTCCCAGTGAGTTAATGCTGGGACACAGTGGGCTACGGCATCAGCTCTTGAGAACATGGCTCAGTCAGAGAAGACCATGACTGAGGGGCTGCAGAGCATAGCCCAGTCTCAGAGCGCACGTTCTGCTGCTATTGACAGGTGGTCCTTGACTCAGGTGGCCATGCAGAGGGCTCGACCACCACAACACCTGTAGTCACAGCCTCCCAGGCTCCTTTTCCATCACTTCCCCTGGGATGACATCCTGCTAGGGGGGAAGAGGATGTCCCGCCTTGCCTCTACCGCCTCCAGCACCCTGGCCAGGTCAGATTCTGAAAATCTGCAAACTTCCTGGAGGCCATTTCTTCCTGCACTGTCTGTCCATCCTTGGGGGTTTTATGGAGCTGTCCCTTGTTCGGACAGTTCAGCTGTGGGCAGTTTGGGCGAGTTACGTGTCTGTTAGAGTGTTCCAGCGAGTTTAATGAAGTTTGTCTTTTTACCATGGAGGGGAAGCCAAGTCAGCACTTGCAGGTGTGCTGATGGGGGGGAACGGGGGACAAAATGTGTGCCTCTGTGATGATCGGGGGCAGGGGAGAGAGAGGGTCATGTCAGTCAGCCATCGGGGCCGGGGCGGGGGGGGGTGGGGGGGGGATGTGAGGGCCATGTGCAAGGAGGTCAAGGGGGGGAGTGCTGAGGGGGTAAAGAGGTCAGTAATATTGGGGGGGGCTCTGATGTCTGTGGGGGAGAGAGGGAGGCTGTATCTGGCCCAGGAAAGCTGCTTTATTTTTCATTTTGTCTGCACATGCGCAGTTTGTGGCGCTGATCTGAGCTGCAGGTTGTCTGGTGAGCTAAGCCCCGCCCACTGCCTTTTGTGACCAGAAATAGTCTAGCCCAAAATTTCAGAGACAGAGTGCATAAGATTGGGCATGAAAACGCATCCAAAAACAGATCAGGAACTCTCCTGTTTTCACACGAGCTGGACACAGAAAAAATCTCATAAAATTCCCCCAGTCTTTTGACCAGTTCGGGGAAATGGTCAAGGATCATTTTAACTCCCGACCTTCAATCGTGATGTTGAGGTATAAATTTCATTCTGCTGTGAGGGAACTAGGGGAGACCATCTCTGGGTTCATGGCAGATTGAAAAGGCTAGCATAGCACTGCAAATTTTTCATGCAGTTTTAGTGGAAATGTTAAAAGACGTTTGGTTAATGGGAGAAACAGCCTCACAATACAAAAGATGCTGCCGACTGAGACTAAAATCTCTTTGGAAAAAGCCGTAAAGATGGCCCAGGCAACTGAGTGTGCCGAGCAGGGCGTGCTCAATGAGGTGAACCATTTATGGTGAGAAACAGCCACTGGAACAGGCTGAGTGAAAGCGCAGCAGAGTCCAAGAGGGGTAATATGGCACCGGGGATGAAAGCTTGTTTATGGTGTGGAGGGGAACATTCCCAAGAAATGTGCTGGTGCAGAAATGACATATCTTTCCATTGCAAGAGGAAGGGGGTAATTTACAAACATCGTGCAGAATGAAGCAGGCAGGACAGAACACACAAAAAAAAGGTTAATTTAAAACCATTAAAGAAACTGGCTGCGGAGCCCAACAAGGGATCTGAATCATGTACTTTAACCAGCTCCAACTTAATAAGGTCTATACAACCAATGGATCTTCAACCGACGCTATACACCAGATACACTGATGACATTTTCTTCCTTTGGACTCGTGGTGAAGAATCACTGCAATGACTACAAAATGACATCTGCAATGACTACACAATGACATCAGCAAGTTCCATCCCACCATCAGACTCACCATGGACTACTCTCCAGAATTGGTTGCATTCTTGGACACACGCATCTCCATCAAGGATGGTCACCTCAGCACTTCACTCTCCCGCAAGCTCGCAGATAATCTCACGATGCTCCACTTCTCCAGCTTCCACCCTAAACACATTTAAAGAAGCCATCCCCTACGGACAAGCCCTCTGCATACACAGGATCTGCTCAGATGAGGAGGAACGCAACAGGCATCTACAGACGCTGAAAGACGCCCTCATAAGAATGGGATATGTCACTCGACTCATCGATCGACAGTTTCGACACACCACAGCGAAAAGCTGCACTGACCTCCTCAGAAGACAAACACGGGACACGACCGACAGAGTACTCTTCATTGTCCAATACTTCCCTGGGGCGGAGAAACTATGACATCTTCTTCAGAGACTTCAACATGTCACTGGTGAAGATGAACATCTTGCCAAGGCTATCCCCACACCCCCACTACTTGCCTTCAAACAATTGCGCAACCTCAAACGGACCATTGTTCGCAACGAACTACCCAGCCTTCAGAACAGCAACCACGACACCACACAACCCTGCCATGGCAACCTTTGCAAGATGTGCCGGATCATTGACATGGATACCATCATCACATGTGAGAACACCACCCGCCAAGTAAATGGTACATAGTCATGCGACGTGGCCAACGTTGTCTACCTCATATGCTGCGGGAAAGGATGTCCCGAGGTATGGTACATTGGCGAGACCATGCAGACGCTACGACAACCGATGAACGTACACCACCCGACAATTGTCAGGCAGGAGTGTTCCCTTCCTGTTGGGGAACTTCAGCAGTCAAGGCCATTCAGCCTCCGACCTTCGGGTAAGCGTTCTCCAAGGCGGCCTTCAAGACACATGACAAAGCAGAATCACCGAGCAGAAACTGATAGCCAAGTTCCGCACGCATGAGGACAGCCTCAACCGGGATCATGGGTTCATGTCACACTATGTGTAACCCACACCAGTTGGCCTGCGCTTGCAAAATTCCACTAACTGAGCTGGCTTGAGACAATTCACACCTCTTTAACCTATGATTATCCTTCTCTCCACTGTCTCCACAGGCACTGTCTGTACCTGTAAAGACTTGATTACCTTTAAAGACTCGCATTCCAACCATTATCTTGCAATTGTGTCTTTATGTATGTGTGTTTGTGAAATCTATCTCTCCACTCACCTGATGAAGGACCTGCGCTCTGAAAGCTCATGGTTCCAAATAATCCTGTTGGACTTTAACCTGGTGTTGTGAGACTTCTTACAGTGCCTATGGAAATAACCTTGATGGTCAATAGCAGATCTCTTAAAATAGAGGTCAACACAGGACCGTGGCCACAGACATAGAGGAACAAGCATTCCGATACCTTCAAAAAGGTCTGCAACACCTGAGGTTGAGTAATTCAGAAGCCGTGTTGTCTACGTATACAGGAAGACAGTGGGGTCAGTTACAGTTATAGTATCCTACAAAACCCAAGTGGCAAAATTACCTGTTCTAGTGATTGAGGGTCACAGACTCTCATAGGCCAAAGTTGGTTGAAGATATTAAGTATTTGGGATGGAACTACTCGACAAATATTCAGAGGTTTTCCAGAAGGAACGGGGATGAATAAAAGGGGCTAAAGCCAAAATTTATTTGAACCATGAGGCAACACCAAAACATTTTTGGGTCCACACAGTGCCTTATGCACTCCATCATAAAGTAGATGGGGAGCTAGGCAAATTGGAAGACTTGGGTGTCATAAAATCTGTACAGTTTTCTCATTGGGCTGCGCCCATAGTACCTTTGAAGCCAGATTGCACAGTAAGAATCTGTGGGGATTATAAATTAACTGTAAATCGAGGAGCTCAGAGAGATAGATGCCCCATTCCAAGAATTGAGGATCTCGACTCAAAAATAGTGAACCAAGTTAAATCTCAGTCACGCCTCCTAGCAGCGGGAGTTGGATGAAGATTCTCAGTGGTTAGTTACTATCAACACCCACAAAGGGTTATACCAGTACACATGTTTACCCTTTGGAATCTCATTGGCCTGGGAAATTTTCCAGTGTAAAGGAAAGTTTATTCCAGGACTCTCCTAAAGTAATGGTGCACTTAGATGATGTCCTAATTACTGTAGTGTCCCCTGAGAACACAGGGCAAACGCAGAAGAGATCTTAAAAAGATTTAAAGAAGCAGGTGTCCGTTTAAAACAAGAGCAATTCACTTTCCAGGCATATCTGGGTTCAGGGTAGCCACAAAAGGCCTAAACCCTTTGGAGGATAAATAAAAGCCATAAAGGAAGTACCACAGCCTAAAAGCGCATCAGAGTTAAAATCAGCCCTCAGAATAGTGAATTATTATGGCAGACTCTTGCAAAACATGTCTACAAATTTAGCCCCACTTCACCAGCTTTTGAAGATGCATCAGCATTGGAAATGAGGAGAGGAACAAAAAGAAGCATTTGCAAAAGTAAAGCAGGCCTTACAGTCACCAACACTACTTGTACACTTTTATCCAACCAAACCATTTGTAGTTACCTGTGGTGCATCACCATATGGAGTGGGAGCAGTCTTGTCCCATAAGATGTCTGACGGAAAATAGAGGCCAATTGCATTTGCGTCAAGTTCCATTATCAGATGCTGAGAGAAAGGTATTCTCAGATAGATAAAGAGAGTTTGGCAATAATTTATGCGGTGAAAAAGTTTCATCAATATATATATGGTATAGGAGCAGATCATAAGCTGTTGTTGGGTTTATTCTAAGAGGATAAGCCAGTGAAATCATAGAATCATAGAAACCCTACAGTGCAGAAGGAGGCCATTCGGCCCATCGAGTCTGCACCGACCACAATCCCACCCAGGCCCTATCCCCACATATTTACCCACTAATCCCTCTAACCTACGCATCCCAGGACTCCAAGGGGCAATTTTTAACCTGGCCAATCAACCTAACCCGCACATCTTTGGACTGTGGGAGGAAACCGGAGCACCCGGAGGAAACCCACACAGACACGAGGAGAATGTGCAAACTCCACACAGACAGTGACCCGAGCCAGGAATCGAACCCGGGACCCTGGAGCTGTGAAGCAGCAGTGCCAACCACTGTGCTACCGTGCCACCAATTGCCTCTGCGAAGGTACAAAGATGGACTCTTTCGCTAGTTGCGACAGCTACGCCTTCCAGCACAGGCCGACGATACAAACATCGAATGCAGATGTACCCAGCTGCCTCCCCCTACCACAGACTATACCGTCACTGCCTGTATCATTAGAAAAAGTGTTGGCATTTCATCTGATAGAGATTTTTCCGGTCTTAACTACTCATATAAAAACTTGGACAGAAAATGCAATCAAAAGTTAAGTGGATGGTGATGCAAGGTTGGCGCTACAATAGGTTAGAACAAATCAGATCAGTGTAGGATTAAGATAACATGTGAAGATGCCATGTTATTGAGGGAGTTTGTGTTGTCGTGCCATCCCATGGGTGACAGACTTTATTTTACAAGAGTTGAGTGATACACACCCCAGACAAAGTAGGATGAAAGCACTGGCCTTAAATTACATTTGGTGACTGGGTATCAATAAAGAAATTGAAAAAATGGTCAGCCCACGCCCGAATTGTGAAGACCAGCAGTCATTGCCGCCACAGGCAAATATGCATCCATGGGAGTGGCCAGGATGGCCCTGGTCAAGGTTGCACATAGATTTCGCAGGGCCACTCATGGGACATATGTTCCTCAACCTGGTAGATGCACATTCCAAATGAATGGATGTTCAACTAATGAAGTCTACAAGGCAGCACCAAGCATTGACAAGTTTCGGGAGGTTTTTGCCACCCCTGGCATTCCAGAGGTCTTAGTGTCAGACAATGGCAGAGCATTTACAGCGGAGGAGTTTTGAAAAGACAGCAAGGATAACCCATGTATTTCCTTTGAAGTTGAAGATATTGTAGCCTCTTTAAAGGGATCATGTTTTGAAGGCCACGAGATCGGGTTGGACCCTATGGCGAGGCTACATGGGAGACAAGCCAATCGAGAGCAAGGGCATGTGCCTTGGGACAGGGAGGAACTTCAGTCAGAGCCAGCAAGGAGAACAGAGTTGACTTGTGCTTTGGTTCTGTCAGACCCTTACCTTGTATATATTGTATTAATAATCAATTGTTCATCGTTGAAGCCACAGGAGTCGCCTTTGACTTTATAAAGTATTCCTAATGCACATTCAAAATGTTGTTACTGGTAGTGTCCTGGTCAATTCTTACCTCATTTTGTACAAAATATAACGTAGCCACTCACCCAAACTAATATTAGCTGCTAGTCCTATGATGACAACTGGTGCGAAGGATAAGAACAGCAATTTCATGAGTATACTTGCCTCCAAGTTCTCCCTTAAGTCATGCATCACCCAGGACTGGATATATTGAGGAACTCTTGATCTCACATAAATGTGTTTCTTATTCATTTTTACGGGATGTGGGCATCACTGGCTGGCCCAGCATTTATTGCCCATCCCATTTCAGAGGGCATTTATAAGTCAACCACATTGCTGTGAATCTAGAGTCACATGTAGACCAGTCCAGGTAAAGATGACAAGTCTTCTTCCCTTAAAGACATTGGTGAACCAGATGGGTTTTTACGACAATCAACAATGATTTCACAGTCAACATTAGACTTTTTAATTCCAGATTTTTATTGAACTCAAATATCGCCATCTTCCATGGTGGGATTTGGACCCAAGTCTTCAAATCTTGCCCTGGGTCTTTGGATTACTAGTCCAGTAACAAAAACATTATGCCACTGCCTCCCCAGTGAAACCACTGTCACCATATGGTTTTCAGAAAGCCTTTTCAGAGCAACAGTGGTGATGAGTAAATACAGCCTTGCCAGAATTGTCCATTTTGCTGAGGATTAAGAATAAGGAGACTCCTAAAAGGGGCGCTCTAACAAACCCGCAGTCAATTTTATCTGCCAAGCTAGTCAACCTTGTGAATGAAATGGACAGAAATGCCCACATTCCGAGAATGATTGAAAGGTAAGTATTGGTCTGTGGGTGGGTGCACAAAGTCTAGGTGGAGACTCTTCCCACATCTCATCTCATCAGTCAGATTAGCTTCCGACACAGGTCCCACTGAGTTTAAAATCCATCGATCTGTTTTCTATTCATTCATATTAATTTAGTTTAGTATTGTCTGGCTCCACTGTCAAAGTGCAACCTTCATAAAAGCAGGTCTGAGGAACAGAATCTGCAAGACAGAAAGGATAACCTATACATTTCCTTTGAAGTTGAACAATCAGATTTTTTTATAGAACCTAGGAAAGCAATGGCTCTTTGTTCAGCTTGCACACTGTGATGCTTAAACAAATCCTTGTTCTACTATTCCACTGAAATGTTTGAATAGGCCACTCAGCCCCTCAAGTCTGCTCTACCATTCAAAAGGATTATGGCTGATCTGATTCCACCTACATTCCCCCCTACCTCAATAACCTTTCACCCACTTGTTAATTGAGGATCTATGTAAGTCCACCTTAAAAATATTCAAAGGTTCTGCCCCATCAACCTTTTTAGGAAGGGACTTAACATAGAACATAGAACATTACAGCGCAGAACAGGCCCTTCGGCCCACGATGTTGCACCGACCAGTTAAAAAAAAACTGTGACCCTCCAACCTAAACCAATTTCTTTTCGTCCATGAACCTATCTACGGATCTCTTAAACGCCCCCAAACTAGGCGCATTTACTACTGATGCTGGCAGGGCATTCCAATCCCTCACCACCCTCTGGGTAAAGAACCTACCCCTGACATCGGTTCTATAACTACCCCCCCTCAATTTAAAGCCATGCCCCCTCGTGCTGGATTTCTCCATCAGAGGAAAAAGGCTATCACTATCCACCCTATCTAAACCTCTAATCATCTTATATGTTTCAATAAGATCCCCTCTTAGCCGCCGCCTTTCCAGCGAAAACAATCCCAAATCCCTCAGCCTCTCCTCATAGGATCTCCCCTCCATACCAGGCAACATCCTGGTAAACCTCCTCTGCACCCTCTCCAAAGCCTCCACATCCTTCCTGTAATGTGGGGACCAGAACTGCACACAGTACTCCAAGTGCGGCCGCACCAGAGTTGTGTACAGTTGCAACATAACGCTACGACTCCTAAATTCAATCCCCCTACCAATAAACGCCAAGACACCATATGCCTTCTTAACAACCTTATCTACTTGATTCCCAACTTTCAGGGATCTATGCACACATACACCTAGATCCCTCTGCTCCTCCACACTATTCAAAGTCCTCCCGTTAGCCCTATACTCAACACATCTGTTATTCCTACCAAAGTGAATTACCTCACACTTCTCCGCATTAAACTCCATCCGCCACCTCTCGGCCCAACTTTGCAACCTGTCTAAGTCTTCCTGCAAACTACGACACCCTTCCTCACTGTCTACCACACCACCGACTTTGGTGTCATCAGCAAATTTGCTAATCCACCCAACTATACCCTCATCCAGATCATTAATAAATATTACAAACAGCAGTGGCCCCAAAACAGATCCCTGAGGTACACCACTTGTAACCGCACTCCATGATGAATATTTACTATCAACCACCACCCTCTGTTTCCTATCCGCTAGCCAATTCCTGATCCAATTTCCTAGATCACCCCCAATCCCATACATCTGCATTTTCTGCAGAAGCCTACCATGGTGAACCTTATCAAACGCCTTACTAAAATCCATATATACCACGTCCACTGCCTTGCCCCCATCCACCTCCTTGGTCACTTTCTCAAAAAACTCAATAAGGTTAGTAAGGCACGACCTACCTGCCACAAAACCATGCTGACTATCACCTATCAATTCATTACTCTCCAAATAACTATAAATCCTATCCCTTATAATTTTTTCCAACATCTTGCCGACAACAGAAGTGAGACTCACCGGTCTATAATTCCCGGGGAAGTCTCTGTTCCCCTTCTTAAACAATGGGACAACATTCGCTAACCTCCAATCTTCTGGTACTATACCAGAGGCCAACGACGACCTGAAGATCAGAGCCAGAGGCTCTGCAATCACTTCTCTTGCCTCCCAGAGAATCCTTGGATAAATCCCATCCGGACCAGGGGATTTATCTATTTTCAGACCCTCCAGAATATCCTGCACATCCTCCTTATCAACTGTAATACTGTCTATTCTACTCCCTTGCAACCCAGTGTCCTCCTCAGCTATATTCATGTCCCCTTGCGTGAACACCGAAGAGAAATATTGGTTCAATGCTTCACCAATCTCCTCCGGTTCCACACATAACTTCCCTCTGCCATCTATAACTGGCCCTAAACTTGCCCTAACCAACCTTCTGTTCTTGACATACCTATAGAACGCCTTAGGATTCTCTTTAACCCTATCCGCCAAAGTCTTCTCATGTCCCCTTTTAGCCCTTCTAAGCTCGCTCTTCAACTCCCTCTTAGCCAATCTAAAGCTTTCTAGTGCACTACCCGAGTGCTCACGTCTCATCCGAACATAAGCCTCCTTTTTCTTTTTAACCAACAAAGAAACTTTTTTGGTGCACCACGGTTCCCTAGCCCTACCAATTCCTCCTTGCCTGACAGGGACATACCTATCACAGACTCGCAGTAGCTGCTCCTTGAAAAAACTCCACATGTCGGACGTTCCCAGTCCCTGTAATCTCCTAGTCCAACCTATGTTTCCTAATTCTCTCCTAATAGCCTCATAATTACCCTTCCCCCAGCTAAAACCACTGGCCCGAGGTTCATGCCTATCCCTTTCCATCACTAAGGTGAACGTAACCGAATTGTGGTCACTATCACCAAAATGCACACCAACTTCCAAGTCTAGCACCTGGTCTGGCTCATTTCCCAGCACCAGATCCAATATAGCCTCACCTCTAGTTGGCCTGTCTACATACTGAGTCAAAAAACCTTCCTGCACGCTTTGAACAAAAACTGACCCCTCTAACGAGCTAGAGCTATAACAATTCCAGTCAATATTAGTCAAGTTAAAATCCCCCATAACAATTGCCCTATTACTTTCACTCCTAAGCAGGATTGACTCCGCAATCCTTTCCTCAACCTCTCTAGAACTTTTAGGAGGTCTATAAAAGACTCCCAACAGGGTGACCTCTCCTCTCCTATTTCTAATCTCCGCCCATACTACCTCAACAGATAAGTCCTCATCAAACCTCCTCTCTGACACTGTGATACAATCTCTGACCAATAATGCTACCCCTCCCCCTCTTCTACCTCCTTCCCTACTTCGACTAAAACATTTGAACCCCGGGACCTGCAGCATCCATTCCTGCCCCTGCTCTATCCATGTCTCTGAAATAGCCACAACATCGAAGTCCCAGGTACTGATCCACGCTGCAAGTTCACCCACTTTATTGCGAATACTCCTGGCATTGAAGTATACACATTTCAAACCCTGCTCCACCCCACCTCTGCAATGCCGTGCATTGCAGTCCCCATCCATGCATCCCTCACTTTCAGCCCCACTACTCAGGATCCCTCCCCCCCCCCGAATCAGTTTAAACCTCCCTGCATGGCCTTAGCAAATTTACCCCCCAGGATATTGGTCCCCTTCTGATTAAGGTGTAGACCATCCTTCTCATAGAGGTCACACCTTCCCCAGTACGAGCCCCAATTGCTTAAGTACCTGAACCCCTCCCTCCTGCACCATCCCCTCAGCCATGAATTCAAACCTTCCCTCTCCCTATTCCTCTCTAAACTATCCCGTGGTACAGGCAAGAGTCCAGAGATAACCACTCTGTCAGTCTTGGCCTTTAGTTTCCACCCCAACTCCATAAATCCCTGCCTAATATCCCCTTCCCCTATCCTCCCTATGTCGTGTGTCCCCACATGTACAATAACTTGTGGTTTATCTCCCTCCCCCCTAAGAGTCCTGAATACCCTGTCAGACACATCCCGGACCCCAGCCCCTGGTAGGCAACACACCAACCCTGAGTCCCTACCTTTAGTTCCGACCCTCCTATCTGTCCCCTTAATTGTGGAGTCCCCAATCACAAGGCCCAGTCTTTTACAGCCCCTAACCACCTGAGCTTTCTCACTCGGCTCACCCCCAGAGATCTGCTCTCTATGCTCAGTTGATTCCTCCTCAACTGTAGCCTCCAGCACCGAAAACCTATTATGGAGGGGAACCGCCCCAGGGGATTGTCTTCCCGATTGCTTCTTACCCCTCCTCCTGGCATTGACCCAAGCCTCATTTCTAGGAGTTACTATTTCTCTATAACTCCTATCAACTTCCACCTCCGCCTCCCGAATTATGCGGAGTTCCTCTACCTCCCCCTCCAGCTCCTTTACACGCTCCTCCAGAAGCTGCAATCTAATGCACTTCTTACAACTAAAATCTCCTGAAACACTACTGGATTTCCTCACCACATACATCCCACAGGAGATGCAGCATACTGCCTGAACTGCCATCCCTGAAGCCATTACCAGCAAGAAAAGAAGAAAACAAAAAACTTCCCCACACTTATAATTAGGTTAGAGGAGGATGGAAGGGTGGGATCCTCTACCAGTGTAGAGGATCGGGTATCTCCTCTGCACCAATTTATAGGGCTAGGGGCCCGAGAGAAAAAAAAAACTACTACTGAGGGGGAACCACCCAGGTAACTGACTTTTAAAGTTAAAATAAAAACCCTTCCCAGACTCCTTTGCTGCCCACTTCTAGTTTTCACTTTAAACTTGAAAAACTGCTGTTAAAGTAAAGGCCAAAAAAAATACACACACTAGCTGACTAATTAAATAAATAAACAATTCAATTAATCCAATTAATCTCTTACCAGCACTGCTGCTTTTCAATCACCCCTCTCAGCTTGCTCCAGTGGATCAATGAGGGGGAACCACCCAGGTAACTGACTTTTAAAGTTAAAATAAAAACCCTTCCCAGACTCCTTTGCTGCCCACTTCTAGTTTTCACTTTAAACTTGAAAAACTGCTGTTAAAGTAAAGGCCAAAAAAAATACACACACTAGCTGACTAATTAAATAAATAAACAATTCAATTAATCCAATTAATCTCTTACCAGCACTGCTGCTTTTCAATCACCCCTCTCAGCTTGCTCCAGTGGATCAATGAGGGGGAACCACCCAGGTAACTGACTTTTAAAGTTAAAATAAAAACCCTTCCCAGACTCCTTTGCTGCCCACTTCTAGTTTTCACTTTAAACTTGAAAAACTGCTGTTAAAGTAAAGGCCAAAAAAAATACACACACTAGCTGACTAATTAAATAAATAAACAATTCAATTAATCCAATTAATCTCTTACCAGCACTGCTGCTTTTCAATCACCCCTCTCAGCTTGCTCCAGTGGATCAATGAGGGGGAACCACCCAGGTAACTGACTTTTAAAGTTAAAATAAAAACCCTTCCCAGACTCCTTTGCTGCCCACTTCTAGTTTTCACTTTAAACTTGAAAAACTGCTGTTAAAGTAAAGGCCAAAAAAAATACACACACTAGCTGACTAATTAAATAAATAAACAATTCAATTAATCCAATTAATCTCTTACCAGCACTGCTGCTTTTCAATCACCCCTCTCAGCTTGCTCCAGTGGATCAATGAGGGGGAACCACCCAGGTAACTGACTTTTAAAGTTAAAATAAAAACCCTTCCCAGACTCCTTTGCTGCCCACTTCTAGTTTTCACTTTAAACTTGAAAAACTGCTGTTAAAGTAAAGGCCAAAAAAAATACACACACTAGCTGACTAATTAAATAAATAAACAATTCAATTAATCCAATTAATCTCTTACCAGCACTGCTGCTTTTCAATCACCCCTCTCAGCTTGCTCCAGTGGATCAATGAGGGGGAACCACCCAGGTAACTGACTTTTAAAGTTAAAATAAAAACCCTTCCCAGACTCCTTTGCTGCCCACTTCTAGTTTTCACTTTAAACTTGAAAAACTGCTGTTAAAGTAAAGGCCAAAAAAAATACACACACTAGCTGACTAATTAAATAAATAAACAATTCAATTAATCCAATTAATCTCTTACCAGCACTGCTGCTTTTCAATCACCCCTCTCAGCTTGCTCCAGTGGATCAATGAGGGGGAACCACCCAGGTAACTGACTTTTAAAGTTAAAATAAAAACCCTTCCCAGACTCCTTTGCTGCCCACTTCTAGTTTTCACTTTAAACTTGAAAAACTGCTGTTAAAGTAAAGGCCAAAAAAAATACACACACTAGCTGACTAATTAAATAAATAAACAATTCAATTAATCCAATTAATCTCTTACCAGCACTGCTGCTTTTCAATCACCCCTCTCAGCTTGCTCCAGTGGATCAATGAGGGGGAACCACCCAGGTAACTGACTTTTAAAGTTAAAATAAAAACCCTTCCCAGACTCCTTTGCTGCCCACTTCTAGTTTTCACTTTAAACTTGAAAAACTGCTGTTAAAGTAAAGGCCAAAAAAAATACACACACTAGCTGACTAATTAAATAAATAAACAATTCAATTAATCCAATTAATCTCTTACCAGCACTGCTGCTTTTCAATCACCCCTCTCAGCTTGCTCCAGTGGATCAATGAGGGGGAACCACCCAGGTAACTGACTTTTAAAGTTAAAATAAAAACCCTTCCCAGACTCCTTTGCTGCCCACTTCTAGTTTTCACTTTAAACTTGAAAAACTGCTGTTAAAGTAAAGGCCAAAAAAAATACACACACTAGCTGACTAATTAAATAAATAAACAATTCAATTAATCCAATTAATCTCTTACCAGCACTGCTGCTTTTCAATCACCCCTCTCAGCTTGCTCCAGTGGATCAATGAGGGGGAACCACCCAGGTAACTGACTTTTAAAGTTAAAATAAAAACCCTTCCCAGACTCCTTTGCTGCCCACTTCTAGTTTTCACTTTAAACTTGAAAAACTGCTGTTAAAGTAAAGGCCAAAAAAAATACACACACTAGCTGACTAATTAAATAAATAAACAATTCAATTAATCCAATTAATCTCTTACCAGCACTGCTGCTTTTCAATCACCCCTCTCAGCTTGCTCCAGTGGATCAATGAGGGGGAACCACCCAGGTAACTGACTTTTAAAGTTAAAATAAAAACCCTTCCCAGACTCCTTTGCTGCCCACTTCTAGTTTTCACTTTAAACTTGAAAAACTGCTGTTAAAGTAAAGGCCAAAAAAAATACACACACTAGCTGACTAATTAAATAAATAAACAATTCAATTAATCCAATTAATCTCTTACCAGCACTGCTGCTTTTCAATCACCCCTCTCAGCTTGCTCCAGTGGATCAATGAGGGGGAACCACCCAGGTAACTGACTTTTAAAGTTAAAATAAAAACCCTTCCCAGACTCCTTTGCTGCCCACTTCTAGTTTTCACTTTAAACTTGAAAAACTGCTGTTAAAGTAAAGGCCAAAAAAAATACACACACTAGCTGACTAATTAAATAAATAAACAATTCAATTAATCCAATTAATCTCTTACCAGCACTGCTGCTTTTCAATCACCCCTCTCAGCTTGCTCCAGTGGATCAATGAAGTCTCACAAGACTTCGAAGACTAAGTCTAAGAGGGAAAAAAAATCCTCATCTTTGTCTTAAATGGATGACCCCTTATTTTTAAATAATGACCCCAAATTCTAGGTTCTCCCACAAGAGGAAACATTCTCACCACAACCAACCTATCAACACCCCTCAGGATCTTATGTTTCAATCACATCACCTCTAACTCTTCTAAAATTCAATGGATACAAGCCCAGTTTCTCCAACTTTTCTTCATAAGACAACCCACATTAGTTCAGTAAACTCTCTCTGAACTGCTTCCATTTACATCTTTCCTTAAATAAAGTAACCAATACCGTACACAGTACTCCAGATGTTGTCCCACCAATGCCCTGTATAACTGAAGCAAATCTTCCTACTCTTGCAATCAATTTCCCTTGCAATAAATGATTGCTATTAGCTTTCCTAATTACATGCTCTACCTGCATACTCGCCTGTTATGATTCATGCACTAGGACACCCCGATCCCTCTGCACCTCTGGGCTCTGCAGTCTCTCACCATTTAGATAATTTGCTCCTTTTATATGTTTCCTGCCAAAATGCACAATCTCACATTTTTCCACACTATACTCCATTTGCCAAATCTTTGCCCACTCACCTAACCTACATATCAATATTCTTGTGTAGCCTTCTCAGAACTTACTTCCCTACCTATCTTTGTGTCATCAGCAGATTTAATAACCATATCAGTGGCCCTTCATCCAAATCATTTATATAAATTGCAAAGAGTTGAGCCATAGCACTGATCCCTGTGGCATGTCACTGTCACATCCTGCCAACCAGAAAGTGACCCTTTAATGCCAACTCTCTGTTTCTTGTTAGCTAGCCAATCTTCTACCCATGTTAACCCCTACCTCAAGAGCTTTATTTGCCGAAATACACTTTGATGAGGCACCTTATCAAATGCCTTCTGGAAATTGAAGTTCACTGGTTCCCCTTTATCCACAGCACATGTTACTTCTCCAAAGAACTCCAACAAATATGGATAAACTGGATTTCCTTTTCACAAAACCATGTTGACCCTGCCTGATTACCTTGAATTTATCTAAGTGCCCTGATATACAGCGACCTGCATTTTCCCTATGACTGATGTTAAGATAACTGGCCTATAGTTTCCTGTTTTATGTCTCCATCACTTTTTGAATAAAGGAGTTCCATTCACTATTATCCAATCTAATGGTACCTTCCTGGAATATAGGGAATTTTGGAAAATTTAAACCAATTAATCGATTATCTCACCAGCTACTTTTTTAAGACCCTAGGTTGAAATCCACCAGGACCTGGGGTCTTGTCAACCAACAATTTTTTTGATAACATTTCCTTGGTGACGACAATTTTCTTGAGCACCCACCTCCCTTCCACTTCCTGAATTGCAGGTGTTTCTGGAATGTTAACAAAATCCCAGTGATGACCAAAGCAAAATAATTCATCTGTTGCCTCTTTATTTTCCATGACTAACTCCCCAGACTCACTCTCTATAGAACCAATTCTCACTTTTTAAAAACTCTTTCACAGAATCGCAGAATCATAGAATATACAGTGCAGAAGAGGCCCTTTGGCCAATCAAATCTGCACCAACGTATGAAAGGCCCTGACCTGCCCAACTAATCCCATTCACCAGCACTTGGCCCATAGCCTTGAATGTTATGGCATGTCAAGTACTCATCCAGATACTTCTTAAAGGATGTGAGGCATCCCGCCCCCACCACCCTCCCAGGCAGTGCTTTCCAGACCGTCACCACCCTCTGAGTAAAGATGTTTTTCCTCAAATCCCCCCTAAACCTCCCACCCCTCACTTTTAACTTGTATCCCCTTGTAACTGACCCTTCAACAAAGGGGAACAGCTGTTCCCTAGCCACCCTGTCCATGTCCCTCATAATCTTGAACACCTCAATTAGGTCACCCCTCAGTCTTCTCTGCTCCAGAGAAAACACCCAAACCTATCCAACCTCTCTTTATAATTTAAATCGGCCTCGCAGGTGGAGGATGCGGTCAAGAAGGCGTACGGCGTACTAGCCTTCATTAATCAAGGGATTGAGTTTAGGAGTCGGGAGATAATGCTGCAGCTTTATAGGACCCTGGTTAGACCCCACTTGGAGTACTGCGCGCAGTTCTGGTCACCTCATTACAGGAAAGATGTTGAAGCCATTGAAAGGGTGCAGAGGAGATTTACAAGGATGTTGCCTGGATTGGGGGGCATGCCTTATGAGGATAGGTTGAGGGAGCTTAGTCTCTTCTCCCTGGAGAGACGAAGGATGAGAGGTGACCTGATAGAGGTTTACAAGATGTTGAGAGGTCTGGATAGGGTAGACTCTCAGAGGCTATTTCCAAGGGCTGAAATGGTTGCTACGAGAGGACACAGGTTTAAGGTGCTGGGGGGTAGGTACAGAGGAGATGTCAGGGGTAAGTTTTTCACTCAGAGGGTGGTGGGTGAGTGGAATCGGCTGACGTCGGTGGTGGTGGAGGCAAACTCGTTGGGGTCTTTTAAGAGACTTCTGGATGAGTACATGGGATTTAATGGGATTGAGGGCTATAGATAGGCCTAGAGGTAGGGATATGATCAGCGCAACTTGTGGGCCGAAGGGCCTGTTTGTGCTGTGGCTTTCTATGTTCTATGTTCTAAATGTTCCATCCCAGACAACATCCTGCTAAATCTCCTCTGCAGCCCTCCAATGCGTTCATGTCCTTCCTATAATGTGGTGACCAGAACTGCACACAGTACTCTAGCTGGGGCCTCAACAAAGTTCTATACAATTCCATCATGACCTCTCTGCTTTTGTAATCTATACCCTGATTGATAAAGGCAAATATGCCACATGCCTTTTTCACCACCCTATTAACCTGTCTTTCCGCCTTCAGAGATCAATGGACAATCATGCCAAGGTCCCTTTGTTCTTTGGAACTTCCCAATGTCAAACCTTTCATAGTATACTTTCTTGTCAAATTACTCCTTCCAAAGTGCATCACCTCACACTGTTCAGGGTTGAATTCCATCTGCCACTTATCCGCCCATTTGACCATCTCATCTATATGTTCTTGTAACCCAAGACACTCAACCTCATGGTTAACCACCCTTTGTGTCATTGGCAAACTTACTGATTCTACGCCCCACATAGTCATCTGTGTCATTTATATAAATGATGAACAATAGGGGACCCAGCACGGATCCCTGTGGTACACCACGGGTCACTGACCTCCAGTCACTAAAACAGCCATCTGTCACCACCCTCTGTCTCCTACCGCTAAGCCAATTATGAATCCACCTTGTCAGATCACCCTGTAACACACGTGCATTAGCCTTCTTAATAAGTCTTCCATGTGAGACTTTGTTAAATGCTTTGCTGAAATCCATGTAAACTACATTAACCGCATTACCTTTATCCACACACTTGGTTACATACCCAAAAAATTCAATCAAATTTGTTAGGCATGACCTCCCTCTGACAAAACCATGCTGATTATCCCTGATCAAACTTTGATTTGATTTGATTTATTGTTGTCACATGTATTAATATACAGTGAAAAGTATTGTTTCTTGCGTGCTATACAGACAAAACATACTGTTCATAGAGAAGGAAACGAGAGAGTGCAGAATGTAGTGTTACAGTCATAGCTAGGGTGCAGAGAAAGATCAACTTAATGAAAGGTAAGTCCATTCAAAACACATGACACACGACAACGCAGAGTCGCTGAGCAGAGATTGATACCCAAGTTCCGCACACATGAGGACGGCCTCAACCAGGATCTTGGGTTCATGTCACACTATCTGTAACCCCCATGACTTGCCTGGGCTTGCAAAATCTCACCAACTGTCCCAGCTGGAGACAATACACACCTCTTTAACCTGTGCTTAACCCTCTCTCCACTCACATTGTCTGTACCTTTAAGACTTGATTATCTGTAAAGACTCGCATTCCAACCATTATTTTGTAAATTGAGTTTGTGTCTTTATATGCCCTGTTTGTGAACAGAACTTCCACTTACCTGACGAAGGAGCAGCGCTCCGAAAGCTAGTGGCTTTTGCTACCAAATAAACCTGTTGGACTTTAACCTGATGTTGCGAGACTTCTTACCTATTTTCTTGTATAGGTCAGTGTTGCCTGACTTGAACGCCTCAGACCTGGACTTCAGCAAGCAGTGCATATCCCTGCCTCTCCAAATGGAGATAGATTCTCCCCTTCAGAATTTCCTCCAGTAGTTTTCCAACCACAGACTCACTGGCCTGAATTTCCCTGGCTTGTCTCTCCAACCTTTCCTAAACAGTGGAACCACATTAGCTGTTGTCCAGTCCTCTGGCACCTCCCCAGTGGTCAGGGAGGAATTAAAAATTTGGGTCAGTGCCCCTACAATTTTCTCCCTTGTCTCGCACAACAACCTGGGACACAAATCATCTGGACCTGGAGATTTGTCCACTTTTAAGCCTGCCAATACCTCCACTATCTTGTCACTCCCTATGATAATTTTCTCCAGAGCCTCACAGTCTCTCTCCCAGAGTTCCATAACTACCTCCTCATTCTCATGGGTGAAGACAGATGTGAAATATTCATTTAACACCCTACCAATGTCCTCTGCCTCCACCCACAGATTTCCTCCTTGGTCCCTACTCTTTCCCTGGTTATCCTCTTCCCATTGATATACTTATAGAATATCTTAGGATTTTCCCTACGTTTACCAGCCAGAACTTTCTCATATCCCCTCTTTGCTTTCCTTTTAAAAATATCTTTTGAAGCGTTTTAAAGTTAACCACAAATGTTGGGACCCCCCCACCCTGGAATTTGTCCTTCTCGTTGGAAAGTATCCATCCTGTATATTCTGAAATAATGCTTTAAATATCTGTGTCTGCATCTCTATGGACCTATCCCTTAACCAAAATTGCCAGTTCAATTTCTCGAGATTTGTCCTTATTTAATTTTAAAATACTAGTCTTAGACCTACTCTCCTCTCTCTCAAACTGAATGTAAAATTCAATCATGTTCTGATCATGTTGAGTTCAATAATTTCAGACCAATTTTTTCCATGTGCCGATTTGAATCTTATTTTTTATGTTTTTGCTTTTAAACAGAGCTGTTCATTATTCTACCATTCAGAATCACACAGATGCTTTGTTTTTTCACTACACAGTGTTGAGTCAGTACAGTGGCAAAGTGGTTAGCACAGCTGCCTCACAGCACCAGGAACCTGGGTTCAATTCCCGGTTTGGGTCACTGTCTGTGCGGAGTCTGCATATTCTCCCTGTGTCTGTGTGGGTCTCCTCCGGATGCTCTGGCTTCCTCCCACAGTCTGAAAAATGGCTGGTTCGGTGTATTGGCCATGTTAAATTCCCCCTCAGTGTACTCGAACAAGTGTGGAGTGTGGCGACTGGAGGATTGTCACAGTACCTTCATTGCAGTGTTAATGTAAGTCTACTTGTGACACAAAGGGTGAGATTTTACGGCCTCGTTCGGTTCGACGCCAACGGAGATTTCCGTTCTGGGAAACTGCCCCGATTCCGGCATTCACAATATTTCACTTGGGTCTTTCATGCACCTGGTCTTTCTCAGTGATTGGGGCCATGGGTTTGGGAAATGCTGTTGGAGAAGACTTAGCAAGTTGCTGCAGTGCATCTTATAGATTGTACACAAAGTAGTTACGATCTGTCAGTGGTTGAGGGAGTGAATGTTTGAGTTGGTGGATGGGCTGCCGATTTAAGTGGACATCTTTGTCTTAGATGGTATTGAGCTTCTTGCATGCTCTAGCTGCACCTATCTAGGCAATTGTGGATAATTTCATTACATCCCTGAATTCTGACTCATTGACGTTAAAGACACTGTAGTGAGTGAAAAGGTCAGACATTCACCCTGAATACTTAGACTTTGATTTGGTCAAGTAGAAGTGCCAAATTGCGATCCTGGTCAATGGTGACCACCAAGATGTTGATGATAGTCAGTTTGGTGATGGTAATGCTGTTGATTGTATCTGCTCACTCAATAATGGAATTCATAATCCACAAATCCCATGGGGAGATCTATCGACGATCTCTCGTGCCCTTTGTGGCCATCATATCAGTTACATTTTGATGAGTTCCTCTGGGTTCTTTATCTTGCGATGTTATGTTCCTTCTGAACATCCTTTAAGCATGTATTCATCAATGTGTTTCTGCATCAGATAGTGGTATTAAGTCCTTGCATTTTAGATCACGCTTGATTGCCTGGGAAGTATGTTTTGACTCTTGAGGATTGAGCCATACAAAAGGCCCTGAGGTTCTATCTCTGGTCTGCAATAAGTCAGTGTATACAGCAGTTGGTACACGATGGTTGGCCTCAGTTTTCCTATATTAATGGACAGATTCAGCTAGAATTCCCAATCAAATCCACCATCCAGAAACAATAGTGAGAAGAAGCTCAAGCTAAGGTAGATGCTCCGCGCTTTCTGCCCTCCCCATTCCACTCCACTCTTCCCTCCCCACCCACTTCCACCCAGAGCCCAACAGTCTGCTGGCATTACTGGATTCTTTCATGACAAAGGTTCACTTGCATGAGGTAACAAAGGATGGCTGGTACCCACGGAGCCAGCAAGAACCAACTTTAAGAGCACAAGGTGAGAAAATAAGATAAAATGTTATTTTGTTATTCTTGCCCTGATAAGAGAATCCTTACAGTGAAGAAGGAGGCCATTAGGCCCATTGAGTCTGCACTGATTCTCTGAAACAGTTTCCCACCCAGACCCTATCTCCGTAACCCCACACATTTATCCCATTAATCCCCCTAACCTATGCATCTTGGGACACTAAGGGGCAATTTAGCATGGCCTATGCACCTAACCTGCACATCTTTGGGCTGTGGGAGGAAATGGAGCACCCAGAGAAAACCCACGCAGACAATGGGAGAACATACAAACTTCACAGAGACAGTCACCCAAGGCTGGAATTGAACCCGGGTCCCTAACCACTTAAGAAATTAAGAAAGCAATGTTAAATTACCTCGCATGTATCAGCTCTGATATGAGCTTCTAGGCCAATACTCGAGTGAAATACTGAAGGAGTGCTGCATTGACAGAGGTGCCTTTTGACTGTGATGTACAGACTATCTGCTCTCCTATGTTGATGTAAAATATTCTTTGGCACCATTTCAAGGAAGAGCAATGTGTTCTGCCCCATGCCATAACCAATATTTTACCCCAATCAACATCACTAAGGCAGATAATCAGTCATTCTCACATTGCCATATTTGGCAAATTAGCTATCGTGTTTTCCACATTAAAACAAAAGTGCATAATTAGCTATAAAGTATGTTGAGGCACACGGAGGTTGTGAAAGGCGCTGTGCAATGCATGCTCATCCCTTCCAATGAAGTTGCCCAATCCCAGCTTGTTGCAACACCAACTCACCATGATCTGTATCACAATCACCACTCAGTCACTCAGTTCATGGGAAACTGGGGGAGAGAACCAAAGGAAAGGAGAAACATAAGCCAATGTAGAAAAACTAATTCAGCGAAATTCCTCTTTGCCCAGCTCCACCTCCTGACGCCAATGATGATCATGTTAGTCGGGTGACACAACACCTAATGAATTACCTCCCTTCTGTTTGCAAGGATGTTTTCAGACTGCAGGAACCTGCTCAGGTCCCATTGGAAATTTTGCAGTCAATGAGTAGGGGTTGGAACGTATTGCAAGGGCTGATGACTCTGTGTAAATACCCCCTATTTAATTGTTAGCCCGAAAATAGACAGTTGAGGCCACTTCTCCATCAGCTTTCATCATTGGAAATTTGGATGGTGCTGCCCATCCCCCTTATACGTAACATCTTGCTTTAGGGTAACAATACAGAAATTGGAACATTCTCTGAGAGCTCCCCAGGGAGGGATTATACATGTTGGACAAAAACACTTGCCATCGGACAGATAAATTATTCTTATTAACATGTCACCACTAAGAACCTGCCGAAAACAAATGGCTTATGTAGTGTCGGAACAGGGAGTGGTGTTTCACAAAGCAGAAATGTTACAACTGAAAGGTCATCATTTTCAACCCCCAACCTGAAAGCATATCAGAATGGCTTGAATGGTCTCCGTGACAACTGCATTCCCATCTTTAAGGTGCAGAGCAGTGAATGGACATTCACCAATAAGCCTGCTGGAGCCCACCAAATGGCATAACACTTCAGTCAATCCACATTTTTCTTCAGGGTGAATTGGAAATCCTGCCTCTGGAGGCCTCCTTTTTAAAGCCCAATTTCTTCCAAGAACCTTTTATCTGAGACCACAATCACAGTTTGTTGCTTGCTAAATGTTTGCAGACATGCCTGAACATGACCTGAGCTCAATACATAATGGACGTCTGATCCCAAATATCCCTCACAGACAGTTGGAAAGTGGAGGTCTAGCACCCCACCCCCACAGGAAGGGAATAAATTCACCGAGAAATCCATTAAATTTCCAGTTGTGTTATTTGGACAGAATTCTTCCAGTTAATCTATGGAGGTTGGAATAGTCACTCTGAATCTTCTAGAATTCCTTCACCACACAAAAGAACAGCACTGAATCCCAGATCCGGCAACAAATCCAGCAGCAAGTTGTGGAGCCCATGTGGTGTACCTCCATCCACTTGGCGTGTGCATCTACCATGATTAAAAACACGGGGCCCATAAAGGGGCCTGCAAAGCCCACATGTACATGCATCTAAGGCCTGCCAGGCCACTCCCATGGGTGTAGAGGGACCAAGGATGGATGTTTATGATTTTCCTCGCACATTGTTTTACCAAGTCTGTGATGTCAGAGTCAAGACTGGGCCATTAGACGTAACACCTAGCCAGCGTTTTCATTTTTGATATCCCCGGGTGGTTATTATGTTATTATTATGCCCATCAATATTGGCCATCATCCTGGGGACAGAACCACTACTCGGGACCCCCAAAAAATGATCCCATCCTCAACACTAAGTTCGGATTTCTTAATGAGGTGGGGTTCCATTTCTTTGAAGGGTCACCCTTGGAATCCACCTTATAGAACCATATACCTTATTTTGGATAAAGTTGGCTCTTTTTTGCATCCAGGCTTTAATCTGCCTTGCTGACACTGGCAAGGTCTCCAAAAAGTTCAGAGTCATCTTAACCTCTTCTAATGCTGGTAAAGGAGCCAGGCTTGTGGGCAACGGGAGGCAATTCAGTGCATCAGCATTAAATCGCTGGGTTCCAGAACGGTGTTCCAGAAGATATTCGTAGGCTACCAATAACAAGACCCAGTGCTCTATCCGAGTGGAGGCAATGGGGGAATTGTCTTGTCCTCTTTGAATAGGCCCAATAACAGTTTATGCTCAGTAACTATAAAAAACCATCGACCGTAGACCTATTGATGGAACTTCTTCACACCAAATACGACCATCAATCCTTCTTCCTCAATTTCAGAATACCTTCGCTCCACATCTGAAAGGATTCTGGAGGCATATGCAATGTGCTTTCCACGCCATCAGTATGACAGCACCACACCAATCCCATATGGGGAAACGTCACAGATCAATATAAGTTCTTCCACAGGGTCGAAATGGGCCAGTAAGTTAGAAGAAGGTAAATGACGTTGAACTTCAGAATGCCTATTTATTGTACACCAAAGGAAACAACCGTCCGTGCCTGTGGTTTATAGTCAGATTGTCTTCACCTCGGGACCTACAACCATGGTCAGGATAGAGTACCAGGCTTGCTGACTGCTTCCCATTGGGTAAACCTTCACTCAGTCATTAAGGCAGCTTAAGGCAGCTCATACTGCACGAACAAATGGGGAGATATATTGATGATCCCCCATGACCTTTCTGGTCATAATAACAAACCGCCCTCAGCTGTCTTATCTCTGGAATCCCCCCCCCCCCCCCCCCCCCCGCCCCACCCCCCCCCCCCCCCCAGTAAACTCTTTGCCTTGCCACACACTGAAACTCTGGAATTCCCTTTATAAATCTCCCTGTCATTCCTCTGTTAAGATGTGGAGATGCCGGCGTTGGACTGGGGTGAACACAGTAAGAAGTCTCACAACACCAGGTTAAAGTCCAACCTTTGGGTTGGACTTTAACCTGGTGTTGTGAGACTTCTTACTGTTTCCTCTGTTAAGACACTCCTTAAAAACTATTTCTTTCACTCAGCTTTTTCTCAATAATATCTCCTTATGTAGCCTAGCAGAAAGTTGTTTGATGATATTCCTTATATTACATCAAAGGTGCTATATAAAGGCACATTGTTGCTGCCATTAAGCAAAATACAGGAATATAAAGTGCCACATCTAAAGCATATTTGGCTGAGGGAGAAGAACTCTGGGATGTAGAGGACTGGAAAAGACAATTCTGGTCCATTTGGCCATCTTGACCACATAAGGCAACTAGTATGACACTTAACATCATCCAAACCAAATTGGTATTTTCACTTGACCTTCATTCTTCTCAAAGAATTCTTGACTCATGGCACTGTATGAACTTGTGAACCTTTTGATTGTATTGTGTGAAATAAAGAATTCAATAGCTTAATCTCTGGTCATGATTGCCTCCAGGAAATCGAATACTTCATATTATTAACTAATCCTTACAGCTGTGACCTTTGCCCTGGATGTCTGCTGTGGAGGAATGGAATGTGCTTTAGAAAGGAGAGCACTTAAAGTCTTGCTGTTTGCCTGACATAGGTCCAATACCTAACAGCCTGGTGTGAGGACAAACCTAGGAATAAGTGACATCGCTGTACTCCGCATGGTGATTATAATAATGCTTAGCATGGCGCACTGCTGATTTACACAGAGCAGAAGAGGCCAGGTTTGATTGCTGTTCTGTGTTGAGTTAGATGATCTCAGCCAGGGTTCCAACTGATGGTGTTGCAATTGCTCACCTTCCCCCATCACCCCCTGAAGAACCCACCATCCCCTGCTGTATCATGTTTCTGCACTAGAGAGAGCAAATAAATGTACTCCTTCTTTCAAGGGGTGTGGGTATCACTGGCAAGGCCAGCATTTGATGCCTAATTACCCTGGAACTGAATAATTTGCTGGGCCATTTCAGTGTGCACTTAACTCAACCACATTGCTGTGGGCCTGGAACCACATGTAGGCCAGTCCGGGTAAGGACGGCAGATTTCCTTCCCTAAAGGACATTAATGAAGCAGGTGAGTTTTCACAGCAATCAATGATAGTTGCCATGGTCACCATTACTGAGACTAGCTTTATATTCCCGATTTGTTTATTGAATTCAAACGGCAGCCATCTGGCATGGTGGGATTTGAAACCATGCCCCCGAAACATTAATCTGGACCTTTGGATTATTAGTCCAGTGACATTATGACAACATAGCTGTCTCCTTAAATCCACTTGCTCATGGCTGCAATCCAGTGTGTCCTCAGATAGTGAACATGTGTGCAATGCAGACTGAGCTCACCTCTGATGAGAGTTGACAATCTTCCAGAGTTGCCCTGGAGTCTTCAGGAATTTAAAGTTAATCTCCAGATGATGCTGCAGCAATCAGGGAGGAAATTCATCCTGGTGTTAACAAGTGACCTTTTTCATTTCCTTTCGATGCACACTTTTGGAAAATGGGAATTGAAGCTTGTGTTGCATGGCCCATTTGAGGGGGATCCTTTGCAGGCCACATGACTGGTCCAGAGCCAACGGCGCATGACTGTACAAACCTGGGCCAATCGGGAGCGAGGATGAGCAGTTCTGGGGCTGGAGGACTTCAGTTAAAGTTCGGTTACTGTTAAGAATAGACCTGTATTAACTGAGCTATTGAACCCTCTGTGTGTATCATTCTTCTGAGCAATAAACCCTTTAGTTAATTGTTTGCCACATTGAGTCACCTCAAGTTATTACACTGATGATGAGGAGAAACAGGATCAATTGTTGAAAGCCAACAGTATGGAATTGGGGTGTGGGGAAGAGCGATCACTCAAAATCAAAGTGTAAAAAGGTAGCCTTAAAATGCCGTTGTTTGAGAAGATAAAACCATTTGACCCCGAGATCGCAAGTTGGGGCAGGATATTGTGAGACTGTGGTATTTCTTTGTGACAAATAAAATAACTGAGGTAAAGCAGAAGGTGATATTGCTCACAATCTCCAAAACCTGGTGAGGAGTCTGATGTCACCCGAAACTCGAGACAATTTTCCCATCCTGAGAAATTGTAACAGCGGGACAGAAAATGTGGCAGACCATACAGAGGTCCATTGACCTTGGGTGGGAATTTCTGGCCTTGGGCATGAGTGCAGCCAGAAAATCCCACCCAGAAACTTTCAACCAGTTCATCAGTTTGGTTAAGAATCACTATAACCCCCGACCTTCTGTAATCGTGTAAAGATACAGATTTCATTGTGCAGTTAGAAAGCCAGGAGAGATGGTCTCCGGCTTTGTGGCCAGGCTTTGATGGCTGGCTGAGCACTGCGAGTTTTGGCCTTCTTTGGGGGACATGTTGAGGGAGTGTTTGGTTTGTGGGATCAACAACCCCAACACCAAATCGAAACTGCTTGCCAAAACCAAAGTTTCAATAGAAAGCAGTAGAAATGGCCCAAGCGACTGAGTGCACTGAGTAAGGCATGTGTGAACTGTAAGGCGTGCAGAATGAGGTGACCCAGTCATGGCGGAAAGAAGCTGCCTCTAGGAACAGCCCCCGTGAAGGCGCAATGAAGCCTGAAAAGACTCATTCAGCACCGGCATCTGAGACATGTTTTGGTGTGGGGGTGACCACCCACAAGAGATGTGTCAATGCAAGAATTTCAGCTGCTTCAGGTGTAAAAAGGGTAATCTGCAAGCTAGGTGCAGAGTGAAGCAAGCTGCACAGAATATTCCAAAAAAAGAAAGGGACAATAAGTACAACCCTTGTAAATAAGCTGGTGGGGGAACCAAAAGAGGGATCCGAGGCTTACACGCTCAATCAAGTCCAATTCAGCAAGGTACTACCTATAGAGATTGTTCAAATGGTAAACGGCTGCCCCCTGAAGATGGAGGTTGACACTGGCATGGCTGCCACTGTCATTGGGGAAAAGACATTCAAACATCTCCAGAAGGGATCACAACCCTTAAGCCTGAGCCATTCTGATGCTACCTTGGCGACGTACGTACACTTAAGAAAGATAAAGATTAGTGGGGACAAGCTCTGTGCCAGTAACTTATTGGACTACGTCCACTCAGCTGACCATCATGGTAATGATGGACAGAGGCCCAGTCTCACAGGACAGGATTGGTTAAAACAAATAAAACTGGACTGGCTAGTAATATTTAATGTCCAGAATGAAGGATTTCAGGAACTTCCGTGTAAATATCAGGTGGTTCCAAAGGGAACTTGGTCAAATAAAAGGAGTTAAAACTAAAATGTATTTGAACCCTGAGGCTACGCCTAGGATTTTCAGAGCTCGCCCAGTACCAGACACATTGCATCAGAAAGTGGAGGTCAAACTGAAAAGGCTGGAAAACATCATCAATCCATACAGTTTTCCAAATGGGCCATCATTCCCATCCTGAAGCCAAATAGTATCATGAGGATCTGCAGAGACTATAAACTGACGGTGAACAGGAGAACTCAGCTGGATTGTGACCCCATTCCCAGGATAGAGGACCTCTATGCTAAGTTAGCAGGGAGCTAAAATACACTAAACTAGACCTAAGTCATGCTTATCAGCAACTGGAATTGGAGGAGGACTTCAGAAAGTTAGTTACAATAAATACCCACAAAGGATTATATTAGTACTGCCGTTTGGTATCTTATCAGCCTGTGCCACTTTTTCAGCACACAATGGATATCCGGTTACAGGGAATCCCCAAAGCAGTGGTATACTTAGACAATGTCCTAATTACAGGTGTGTCTCCTGAGGAACATGTTGCAAACCTGGAAGAGGTCCTTAAGAGGTTTACGGAAGCCGGCATACAGTTGAAACAGGAGAAATGTATTTTCCAAGCTGAAGAGGTTGCATACCTCAGGTTCAAAGTGGATGCAAAGGAGTTGCATCCCTTCGAAGATAAGGTAAAAGCTGTTAAAGGAGTGCCAGAGCCTAGGAATGTGACAGAACTGAAGTTTTTCCTTGAATGGTCAAGTACTACGGAAGATTTCTGCTGAAGGTATCAACAATTCTGGCCCCCTACACCAGCTTTTAAAAAAGCACCAGCGAAGGAAGTGGGAAGACATGCAAAAAGAAACATGTAAGATTCTGAGGGGTTTGACATGATGGTTGCTGAGATGACATTTCCTCTTGTGGGGGAATCTAGGAAGAGGGGGCACAATTTAAAAATAAGAGGTCCCCCAATTATGATAGAGATGAGAAGCAATTTCTCTCTTAGATGGTCGTTTGTGTTTGAAATTCTCTTCCACAGTGAGCAGTGGCGGCAGGGCCATTGAATATATTCAAGGTTGTGTTCGATTTTAGGTTGACAAACGAGATAAAATTTATGGGGGTGCATCAGGAAAGTGGAATTAAAGCCACAATCAGATCCGTCATGAATGGCAGAGAAGGCTAGAGGGGCTGAATGGTCTACTCCTGCTCCAACCTCTCACATTCTTGTGTTCTAAAAGAGTCTGCCGGCTCTCCCAATAGCTTGAAATCAGTGCATTGGATCCACCAGTTGACCAATGGCAGGAGAGATGTTGGGGGCAAGAGGTCATGTGATGAAGCCTCTGAAATCTGCCCAACCAGGATTGGTAACCTTAGCTGTGATCCACTCTATGATTGAACAGGGTACCGATGCTGCCTACCTGAGCTCAAAATGTATTGTTGCGATATTGTTCCCTTTCTATTCTAGGTTAGCCCAATTAGAAATGAACACTTTAATGCCTCTGTCACATGGATATGTTCAGCGTCCTTCTGACATTGCCAGTGAGCAGAATTTCTTGGTGTGGGTGCTTATGAATCATTCCAGATTTAACACAGAAATCAGTGGGAAGTCAGAATATATGCTTAAAAACTTGTAACTTTGCAAGCCAACATTTCTCAGTGACCCACTTGTAAATTTCAGGTCAATTCCATTAATTCAGACTATTTCAGCGATCGGTTGCCTACACGGGAGATTCAAAGGGGCAACTGCCAGAAACTACATTGCAGCAACAAAAAAAACGACATAATTTTCTTCAGAGAAAATATTCAGTGTCAAACAATGATATATATAAATCAGACTATAAATGGGGGTGTGACCATGAGGCCCCTTTCTTTTCCTGTAAAGAACACAGGGAAACACACCTTCCCAATGACTTAAAGGATGTTAATATGGCTCTTCAAATATTCAGACAGGAAGGAATAGAAGCAGGAGAATTTTCCATGTCTAAGATCTTTTAATTGCTTTTGCTGAAAGGCATTCATCCAATCCCATTGTACGTTAAGCAGAATCAAGGGGTAAGGAGAAAAGAGGGAAAAAAAATCTTCAAAACTGGCTACAGTTGCGTTGTCAGCGGATTGCAAAACCACTGGGTATTTTTGAAGGTCTCGCTTCATCATTCAATCCGAGCTGACACCATCTTCTTTACACTCAGACCCTTTTTCTCTCTCTGTGTGATTAAGCAGTATAGTTTCCGTATCTCATACTGCGAGGAACACATGGCTTCGAAGGTTTAAATCAAGAATGACTTCAAACCGATGCGCAAATTTTTCCAATTTTTAAGTCGGCTTCCTGTCACCTTTAATTCAGCTTAAGTGCTTCGCTCTGAACTGTAACAATTGCCCCAAAGGCTCTAATACACTTGACGTAAGTACAGACGGACTTAGTAAATATGAAACTAATCCTAATTCCACTGATAGCACATTATGTCCCCGAGGGTGCATTCTTTTCAGAATATTCTAAGCTTCTTAGCCCTATCACTTCTATTTAAGGAAATGCATTTTAATACCATAAAGCAAATCGTCTTCTAAATTTTTCCTCAGCATCTGTGGTTTTAAGCTTTGTGTCCAAGTTGTAGAAGGAAATAATAGTAATTATAATGGGAGTTGTTGACACTTTTTGACAGGGTAACCCTTATAGCTCTGAGAGCTTTCTCTTTCAAACACATTCACTTCAGCAACATCTTGTGTGTCATATTATAATGTTAAACAGTCCAGCCCCTTCTTTACTGAAGCTTTTGAATCACAAACTCCAAACTCAATTACAGCAAAGTTGGAGGGGGAGCATTTCTGCATAAATCGCATTTAAACTTTAAGAAATAAGGAGCAACGGACCCAGCGGGTAAAGAGCAAGGTCGAAGTCAAGGACCAAGTGATTGAGGTGTACAAAAATTATGAGGAACATAGACACAGGAAGAAACTGTTCCCCTTAGCGGGGGTGGGGGGGGGGGGGCAGGAACCAGGGGGAATAGATTTAAGGGAAGGGCCAGGAGATTTAGAGGGGATTTTAAGGAAAGTATTTTCCACCTAGGAGGTGGTGGGAATCTTGAACTCACTGCCTGAGAGGGTGATAGACGTAGGAACACTCACAACAGTTAAGAAGCATTTAGATGAACACTTGAAATGCCATAGCATGCGCTACAGACCAAGTGCTGGAAAATGGGATGAGGTGCTTAATGGTTGGCAGAGACATGATGGGCCGAAGGGGCTCTTTTTGTGCTGTAAAACTGTATGACTCTATGACATCACAACGGGTGGAAAGGGTAGAGGAGCGGGTAAGTTCAATCAAGGATTATTGGTGAGGTAGCACCAATCTTCAACTTCAAAAGTCCACGAACTGAAAGTGCAAGAAAAACATGGGCCAGAATTCTCCAGCCATTTACGCCAGCGGGATTCTCCGGTCCCACTGGCAATGGACCCCACCCACAGGTTTCCCGCTGGTATGGGGTGACGTCAATGGGAATTCCCATTGGCAGCAGTGGGACCAGAGAATCCCCCCACCAGCAAACAACATACCACCTCCCACCAATGGGAAACATGCGGCATGGTGGCACAGTGGTTAGCGCTGCTGCTTCATAGCAGAAGGGACCCGGGTTCAATTCCCGGTTTGGAATTTGCACATTCTCCCTGTGTCTGTGTGGGTTTCCTCCGGGTGCTCCAGTTACCACCCACAGTCCAAAGATATGCGGGTTAGGTTGATTGGCTATGCTAAATTGACCCTAGTGTCATGGAGTTAGCAGGGTACATATGTGGGGTTATGGGAATAGGGCCTGGGTGGGATTGTGTCGATGCAGACTCAATCGGCTGAATGGCCTCCTTCTGCACTGTGGGGATTCTATGATTCTAGTTGATAACTTTCAGGGAGGCCGGAGAATCTCGCCCAAGGTGTTGGAGATTAAGCCTTGGCTGCAATTACTCTTTCACATAGGCCTCTTAAAATTTCTAACATAAGGTAAAACATTTCTTCAAGTGGAACATTGTAAAGTGAGTGCTGATTTATTTGCTAACCATGCTCATTTGAGCCGATTAGGTTTTATATTAGATGCCCAATTGAAACCATTGATTTTCAGAGGAACTTTGCTTTTTTTCTCATGGATGATTATTGATCCATGTTTGCATTGGATGGCAATTGGTCATTAACTTTTTTCAAACAAGGCTCCAAATGCAATTATATTTTTGGAACAAGGTGTATTTAGTAATAACCATTGACAAGAAAAGTCTATAACTGCATCAGTATATTGTCTCCTGATCTCCCCTCCCCTTAAAGTTACTGGATCTTCATCAAATGTTCCCACCTTTCCCTCTGGAATGTGAAGAATCACAATTCCCCCTTCCCATAACTCCAGCTCACAGGATTATTGCACACAGAGGAGTCAAATACCTTATTTCTTCCTTCAGTGCATCTTTTTCCCTATACACTCACAATGCTTATTCGTCATAAGAATGTGAGAAGATTTTTAGTTTACCTTTTTCTCCTTGCAGAAAAACTGTTTTTTCTTCCTTCCATGTTTTTGTTCAGTTTGAAATGTTGACCTTGGAGGGATACAACCTTCCCACCTCCAACTTGATTAAGTCCATGGCAAGAAGGTTTGTCGACGGCCATTCCTCTCTGCCATCAATTGAAACTATTACATGGGCAATTGGTCCCCATTTAATGGCCTCAACCCTCTGCCACTGGTATTAACCCAGCGGGGTACATGAAATGCAAACTTGGCATGTTTGCTTGCCAGCTCCTGAGGGACAGAGTGGGGACGACCCTTCATTCAAAGGCACTCGGGGTCTTATCAAGGGTCCTGACATCGGGAAGGGGTGGGCCCACTGGGAGTCATTGTCCTTCCCATGTTCTCCACTTCCCTCATCCACGCTCCCCCGACCCCTACCCTGTGATTCCCTTCCTTCCATTAGTCACCTGTGCCTGGATCCCTTCTTGATACGGTTCTTGGGTTGGTGTTGCACCAGCAGAAACCATTGCCTCCCAGGTGGCACAGCTGAGTACAGAAGCGCTGTTGCCTCTGATTGGCAGGCTGGACTGCCGCCCCTAGAGTCCTGGATCCAGGGGAATGGCCCGACATTGGCCTGAATGGGCCTTCCCAAAAAAAGGTGACGTGTATCTCTTAAAGGACCCTCAACACCTCCGTAAGATTCTGCCCGATTTTATGCTGACCCTTTCTCTGCATTTGCAATCAGGCCTTCAGTATATTCAGGCAACAATGACCCATTCAGCTTTCTCCTGTCTAGCAGTTCAGAGGGTTCTTCTCTGGGGTGCCTAATGACACTTCAGATATCTCCACTCATAACTGTGACCACGCATAGTGTCATACCCATTGCCAAAAAGCAGCATGCAGTCTCAATCACCGTTTATCTACTCTTTCTGAGCAGGATAGCAGCCTGTGACTAGTGGAATGCCACAGCAACAGTGTTGGGACCACAATTATTTACAATATACGGCTTGGATGAAGGAAGTGAATGTACGATTACCAAGTTTGCGGATGTCACAAAAATAGGTGGGAAGGCGAGTGCTGAGGATGACACATAGAGTCTACAAAGGGATATAGACAGATTGGGTGAATGGGCAGTACATGGCAGATGGAATGTAATGTAGGAAAATGTGAAGTTGTGCACTTTGGTAGGAAGAATAAAGGAGATGAATATTATTTAAATAGAGAAAGAGACATCCTGCCCCGATTGCCACCTGCCATTATGTGGAACCTGTTGTGCAAATAGAAACAAACAAGACTGAAGAGGCTCCAAGCTGTCTATCGGGCAAGAAGGGGTCGGGTGTGTCTCCTTTGGGAGTATCCCCTGTATCAATCTGGGACAAACCCCCTCGATTGTATGGCTCCCTGTGTCCTTGATGTCTTCTTAAACCAAACCCCACCATCAGACCCCCCAACCTCCACGGCCTTCACTGGGGTCACAAAATTGTCTCTGAACAAAATGCCCAGGCCTACCTTTAGTATCCATCTTCAGTGCTTCTTTGGACTCCTTGCAGTCCCAGCGGTGCCCACTACTGTGTTCTGGCAATGCTGAGACTGCAGAACTGGTGGCCAAGTTCTCGAAGGCGGGACCTCCAGTAGCTGAGGCAGAAGTCCCACTCTTAACTCATTTTAGGCCGTCCCCAGTTTATTGTCACCTCCGGGGAACAAGATTTAAAGTTCAACCGATGTTTCCACTGAGGGAAAAGGGAGATATGGAATGCATTTCTCCCGACTCTGTAAGATCCACCTCATTAACTCTCCCAATACTGCCAGATATACTGAGTGTGTCCAACAATTCCTGTTTTTATTTCAGATTTCCAACATCCATGGTATTTTGCTTTTATTTGAGAAATCTAGAGGCTTCGACCAACCATCCAGAGAATGTGAGTTCAATTCCACCAGTTTGAGAATTTGAATTCAAAAATACAAAGGAATATCTGTGAAAAAAAAGGTAACTTCTGATTTGTTGTAAAACTCAGCTAATTTATCAGCAGGCTTTAGAGAGATGATAAACTGCTGTTCTTGCCATTCAGGCCTTTGTGACTCCAGTCCCATACCAATGGTTCAATGTTAGTCAGAGAGTTGTAGAATTTTACAGCACAGAGAGAAGCCCTTCGGCCCATCGTGTCTGCACCAGCCATCAAGCGCCTATCTACTCGAATCTCATTTTCAAGCTCTCGCTCTGTAGTGTGTGCTATGGCATTTCAAGTATTCATCTCAATGCTTCTTAAATGCTGTGAGGGTTCCCGCCTCTCCACCTCTTTCAGCAGTGGCCTGAAGTGGCCTCGTATTTCCACACAGTTGTACAAAATTACTGTCAGCTGTTTAGGAAGAAGTCCCACTATCACATTCTCAAGACAGCCAGCGATGGGCAGTAAATGCCAACCTTGACAGCAGCACCCGTCCTGGGAATGAATTTGACAAAAAAAGACAAATCAAACTTTAACAGATTTCAGGGCAATAAAAATGTTTGTTTTGAACAGGACCAGCTTCAAATGAAATGAGCAGGATCACAGATCAGAAACACAAAGCATCTCAGAATATCACACGTAATAAATACCAGAATGTCTTGCCATAAACCACGAGGTTGCTGTAATTATGTATGGATGAAATCACAGATGCAATCCCCAAAACACTGGTTAAAAATCCAGCAATCCTAAGTAATAAAAGAAGATTTTTGAATTATTCAATCGCCAGAAACCAGCAGTGCTGATTAAAAGGGATTAGGTATCAATTGACTGGCTGAAGTAATCTATCCGTTGATCACTTTGTTAAGAAGCTCATAAGAGGATGGCTGGTGTGGAAAATGAAAATGTCAGAGTGGGCGCAGTAACCTTTCGAGGCTGGGGCTAAACACAATATTTTGGAATGGGACAAAGGCAGCGTGCTTGATATGGGAGTGTTTAGCAGAATTGTGTAAGGACAGGTTTATTTTGTACCAACTCAGACTTATAATCTGATCTGGGAATAATTGGCACACAAAAAATTGCTAACGGGCTCTCTCCCAATGCGCATTTCAATCACAGGGAAATCACATCCTTCATTTTGTTAAACACCAAATTTATACAGTAACAGAAAAACCCCGAAAGACGCAAATAACTTTGAAACCGAGCTAATTTCATGATCCCACACATCAGAGAATCAGGACGACAATGGTTTGTGGACATAACCTTGGAATATTAACCTGTACAAAAACTGTAGTGGATTTTCAACTTGGATTTGGATTGGCTGCTGCAACGGAATCCACCCAATTTCCATTGATTTCAATTCTCTTTAATGCCAGTTCTCATTGTCCAATGTTGACTACTATGAATGCATAATCTAGAGAAAAAAACAATGCACCTCCTTGACACGCAAACTTTGCGTTGGATCTTTCATTTTGAACATCGCATATGCTTTTTTCCAACCTTTTCAAAGTTGAATGGCGAAAACAAATATGAGTCACTGGGCAATGAGGTATATAAGATGCTAGGAGGATTGACAGGGTAGACATAAAGTGAATGTTTCCCCTAATTGGACATTGTAGAGTGAGAGGCCATAGATTTAGTCTATGGGGTAGTAGATTTGAAATGAGGAGGAATTACTTCACTCAAGGGGCCGTGAGTCTGTGGAATTCTCTATCCCAGAGTGCAGCGAGCGCTGAAATGGCGGCATGGTGGTTAGTACTGCTGCCTCACACCGCCAGGGACCCGGGTTCAATTCCGGCCTTGAGTGACTGTCTGTGTGAAGTTTGAATGTTCTCCTCGTGTCTGCATGGATTTCCTCCGGGTGTCCGGTTTCTTCCAATGGTCCAAAAGCTGTGCTAGTAGGTGCATTAGCCATGCTAATCCTCCTTCAGTGTACCCGAACAGGTGCTGGAGGGTTTTTTCACTGTAAATTCATTGCAGCGTTAATGTAAGCTTGTGACACTAATAAATAAAATTTTAACACACCAGCAAATTTAAAGAGATTGCTATGTTTTTAATTAGTAGGGGGATGAAGGGAATGGGGAGCTGGCAGGAAGGTGGAGTGGAGGCTGAGATGAGATCAGCCAGGATTGTATTGAATAACAGAGTAGGCTTGAGGGGCTGAATTACCTACTCTTGCCCCTAGTTCTTATGTTCTTATGTCTCAGAGTTGCTTAGGTGAGCATGTGTAGCATATGTTATGCCCAGAATCATTGAATTCAATCAGTGCAACGTAGCTTCTTGAAATAGTACAAAATAATGGACATGCTATTCTTCCCCACTAGATCTGGGCCTTGCTTGACGAACTGCATAAAAACATAGGAAGAGGAGTAGCCTTTCAGCCTGTCAAATCTATTTCAAACTTCAACCTTTGGCTGCATCAATCCGTGTGTAAATCCTCGATACACAAACACCAAATGTCACCTCGTATTGAGGTTCTACCTATCCCCCATGTTGTGAAGGATGGGTCTGGCCACGATGCCATGGAACACTCCAAGTAGTTGGACTGTGCCGTACAACCTGCCCCTTGTGGAAAAATGTATGCATATAAACACCTTTGACCAAAAGTCCATCAGATAGTGGTCTTTATGGAATGCCCCAGAGGCCCTACAGGAAAAGGAGATGACAGACCTGTTGGATGGTTCCCGGAGCAGACTGTCAAAGTCATTTGGCAGAATGCCTCATCACCAGAACTTTCAAACAAGCACCAAGACTGAGTTTGGCTGGTTGTGAAAAGGGCACTCCCCATCAGATCCTTCCTACATGCCCAGAGTCTCACCCCATCATAACATTGCCTTTGAGGTGACTGTGGTGGTGAAGAGACCATTGTTCACCTCCTTGTGGAATGTATCTTTGCAAAGAAGGTCTGGAGAGAGACGAGGTGTTTTTTGTCGAGGTTCATCCTGAGCAGCTCAGTGACGCAGGACTCTGTGCTCTCCGGGCTGTTCCCAGGGACATATACCGAGACAAACACCAACTGTTGCTGGAGAATCATCAATTCAATCAAAGACACTCTTTGGTCTGGCCAAAACCTGTTGATCTTCCAGTGCAAGGAGTTCTCCCTGCCTTAGTGTTGCAGACTGGCACATTCCAAAGTCCAGGACTATGTGATGAGGGATACACTAAAGCTTGGGGCAGCTGCCACAGAGGTGCAATGGAGAAAGGTCACTGTCTAAAACCTTTCAGCCATAGTGAACTGAGGGGAGGGGAATTGTAAAGAACTCCCTCGGGCTGTATGACTCACATTGAATGTATGCAGTGAATAATACATGTATCACAATTGTATTGAAGCACATTAGAGTGCAACTTGATCCACGTAGAAAACTTAAATACCACTGCACTATTTGTAATGACCATTTTGAAATGTCTGTAGTGTTTCTCTTATTGTATTGAAGCCCCTCAGAATGCAACATGATCTATCCACCTTCTGTGTTAGCCATTTTGAAATATTTGTCATGTTCTCTCAATTATTTTATGAATAAAGTATATGTTTGCAACAGAAAAGGCCTGAATGGGAAGATGGGGCAAGAAAGGAGCAGCTAAGTAATAAGAAGTGGAGTGGCAATTCAACTCTGATGACCATTCCATGCAAGTTATGGGTCCTGGTAGAGCAAATCTACAATTTCAGCAGTTTTTACCCATCTAACCATCTTTGAAATGTGTTTGAATGCTGTTTCCTGTGGATGGACAGTCTAGAACCAGGGAGCCATCGTAGGGTAAAAGGACAATCATTTGGAATGCTGAGGAACAGAAAATTCATTCAACAGGTTGTAAAGCTTTGAAATTCATTACTCCGGGGGCTGTGAAGGTCAGTCGTTGAGTATATTCTGGGCTTAGATCAATCAATTTGTGGACTCTAGGGGAATCATGGGACATAACAATCAGGTAAAACATGGGAGCTAAAGTCACGGCCATCCATGATCTGGGTGAAGCAGACATGGGGGGCGGGGGGCGGGGGGGGAAGCGGGGGTGGCACAGGGCCTATTCCTGCTCCTATTTCTTAAGTTCCTATGTTCTGCATGTCCTCATACTCATTCTAGTGAACCGTTCCCCCAGCATGATTCTTACACAGGATCTTATTAGTTCCTTTCTGATTAATTTTTTAAAGGACCTCAATCTATCCATATTAGGTGTTCCTAGTTATGAGTTCCTAGTTATGCCTTCTCAGCATTGTTCCATTTGTCCCAACTAAAGCGTGGAGCAATTATCCCTCTCCAAAATCAAATTACTTCAACAGACTTATCATTTCTTTGTGCACCTGAATCCTGATCTTTGCTATCACTACATTCTAGATTGACTGAATTTGGTGATTCTATTGCTGCTGTCATCTGGATGATCACAATTTCCTCGATACTTTTCTTTATTCTTTTCATTGGATGTGGCTGTCGCTGGTAAGGCCAGCATTTGTTCCCCATCCCTAATTGCCCTTGAACTGAGTGACTTGACCTTTTCAGAGGGCAGTTAAGTGTCAACCACATTGCTGTAGATCTGGAGTCATGTGTAGGCCAGACCGGGTAAGGATGGAGGATTTCTTTCCTGAAAGGACATTAGTGAACCAGATGAATTTTTATAACAATGGACAAAAGTTTTATGGTCACTATTATGGAGACTAGCTTTATATTCCAGATTTCTTAATTGACTTTAAATTCCATCATCTGCCATAGAGGGATTTAAATCCATGTCCTCTGATCATTATCCTGGGTCTCTGTGTTATGAGTCCAGTGACATCACCACTACAACATGGTCTCCCCTATAATACATATTTGTTGTATGTGTTGTTTACTATTACCTAGTCAAGGTATGCACTCAGATAGAGGCTTGGGCATCAATCTTCCTGTGGTATCCCTGAGTTCCATGGAAGTGCCACAAGCCAAGCAGTAGTAGGTACCCATACCCCCTTATATTTACCCCCCCCTCCCCCCAGCCCCCTTCCCTTGATCCCAGTGGTCCCCTGACGTGTTTACCTGGAAAACCTCCCACCACTGAAATCAAGTCTATGTTGACCTTCACTGTGTGTGCCATCCCTGCAGTGTGCCTGACAGGTGATAAAACTCCTGGTCTACTTCCCTGGTAAACCGACACTGATGAGGCATAAAAGAAAGTTTTCCACGGCTTTATAATTTACATTTATAGGATGACATGGTGGCACTGTGGTTAACACTGCTGCTTCACAGTACCAGGACCTGGGTTCGATTCCGGCTTTGGGTGACTGTGGAGTTTGTATGTCCTCCTCATGTCTGTGTGGGTTTCCTCTGGAAACCCACACAGATTTACTCCCACAGTCCAAAAATGTGTAGGTTAGGTGAATCAGCCATGGTAAATGCGCAGGGTTACGAAGGGGGAGGTGGACCTGGGTAAGATGCTCTTTTGGAGAGTCTGCGCAGACTCGATGGGCCGAATCACCTCTTTCTGCATTGTAGGGATTTTATGGATTAAGCTATAGCTAATATTGTCTCACCAAAATGTAATGGCACCATCCTTCTCTGGTGATATTCCATTTCACATTAGCTATTCACAATATATTTTAATGATTTAACTGAGGGAACTAAATGCAACAACTCCTAATTTGCAGATGACACAAAGGTGAGTGGGAGAGTGAGTTGTGAGGAGGATGCAGAGATCGTTCAGTGTGATTTGGACAGGTTGGGTGAGTGGGCAAATGCAAGGCAGATGCAATACAATGTGGATAAATGTGAGGTCATCCATTTTGGGAGTAAAAACAGGAAAGCAGATTATTATCTGAATGACTATAAATTAGGAGAGGGGAATGTGCAACAAGTTCTCAGTGTTTGCACATGCCAGTCTCTGAAAGTAAGCATGCAGGTGCAGCAAGGGGTATAGAAGGCAAATTGTATGTTGACCTTCATAGCCAGAGGATTCAAATAAGGGAGCACAGATGTCTTGCTGCAATTATCCAGGGCCTTGATTAGGTTACACCTGGAATATTGTGTGCAGTTTTGGTCTCTTTATCTGAGGAAGGATATTCTTGCTTTGGGGAGAATTCAGTGCAGGCTTAGCAGACTGATTCCTGGAATGACGGAATTGATGTATGAGAATGGATTAAGCCAATTAGGGTTATACTTTCTGGAGCTCAGAAGAATGAGGGGGGATCTCCTAGAAACCGATAAGTTCTAACAGTACTAGACAGTGGAGATGCAAGAAGGATGTTCCTGATGGCGGGGGAGTCCAGGACCAGGGCCACAGTCCAAGGGTAAATCTTTTAGGACTGAGATGAGGAGAAATTTCTTCATCCAGTGAGTGGTGAGCCTGTGGAATTTGTTACCACAAAAAGGAATTGAGGCCAAAACATTGTTTGTTTTCAAGAAGAAAGAAATTACATCTTTATAGAACATTTCAGCACGTCAACACAACCCAAAATGCTTTAATGAAGTAGCTTTGAAGTATGGTCACCATGGTAATGTAAGAAATGTAACAAGCTCCCACATGCCGACTGATCATCATTTTGAGGTGTTGGTTTGGGGAAGATATTGGCCTGGACACTGGAGAAAACATATTCTCTTCTTTGAGTAATGTCTTGCAATCTTGAATCTGTCCCCCCACCAATTTCTCCCCCTCACCCTGCATCCATCCCCACCCAACTGCATGCCGACCCCTCTTCACTAGGGTCCCCAATCCCTCCCCAGTCAAAAACCTGACCTACCTTTCAATCCGGTATCCATGACTTTCTTCTCAGGACTCCCTTGTAGTCCGAGCAGTGGCCATGACTACATTATGCTGCTGCTGGGACTACTTGGATGGCAGCTCTCAAGAGGGATAGAAGTTTCTCTATCAGCTTGTGCAGACCACTCCCAGTTTATGATTGCTGTGGGCCAAGCTAGTGCCGGCAGACTTCATCATCAACCCAATCCCACTCCACCCACCCCAACCCCCCACCAATAAAATTCACCCTGAACTCAAAATCTGGGGACTCCCTGCCTAATAATACTGTAGGAGTGTCTTCAGAACATAGGTTCAAGAAGAAGACCAACCACAACATTTTCAAGGGAAACTAGGGATGGGCAATAATTGCTGGCTTTACCAAGAATGAATAATAAAGAACTCATCGATTTGAGCGAGTCTATTATGTGTGTGTCTGTTTAGTATCCTGCAAGGGTCTCTGGGTCCAGTTACACAATTCAAGTGATGACTAATGGTGATGTTGGGAGAGAGTTGGTGTTTGGAAATCTAAAATCTGTGAGATGACATCATTGAAAAATTACGAAAGAGTTTGATGGGTTGGGTATAAATAAGACAATTCCACTGGGCGGTTGAGAGCAAACCATGGATCATTATATATATGGTGGGTTGGATTCTCAAGTCATTCATGCTGCTGCCAGTGAGAATGGAGAATTTGACTCTCAGCCAAATCTCCATTCATTGCAGCGGGACTGGAGAATCCCTGCCGCAGGCGCAGTCAGAGAATCCCAGCCCGTTAGTTACTTATAAATACAATAAGGAATTCTGGGGAAATTTAAAGAGTGGTTAGAACCTGAAGTGGTTGAAGCAAGTAATGAGCGAGATTCTCTGCCCTCCCCTCAGTGTTTTTCTTGGCGGCAGAGGCGGTGAGCTATTCGCTGGTGATAGGACTCTTGATCCGCTGCTGTTAATGGAAATTCCCATTGAAGCCACCCCATGCCGCTGGGAAACCCATGGGAGGGGATACGTCACGAGTGGGACCGGAGAATCCCACTGGCGTGAACAGCCAAAGAATTCTGGGCAATACTTCTGCATTTAAGGGGAAGCTGGATAAACAGAAGTGGATGATAGAACTAGAAGGATAAACTGATAGAGTTAGATGAGGAGGGGTGGGAGATAATTCATACGGAGCAAAACATTGGCACAGACCAGGTGGGCCGAATGGCCTGTTCCTGTGCTGTAAATAACATGCAATATAATGATAAAAATAAGATATCAAAGATGTCAAACCGGAGCCTGAAGAACAAAAATCCTCTAACTCTAAAAAACAATATAGGAGAAATTGTTAGATACTAGACTTAGCTTTTTTGCAGAAGGGCATGTTCTGTCAGTTTAAAATAAGGACTATTCATGATTCATACAGTTATCAGAATGAAATGAAGCAGTTCAGTTTGAAAGATTCTCTTTCCCCTGGGGTCTATCATCTTTCCCCTGGTGAAAGGACGAGCTCTCTTTAGCAGGGGATCATTTTACAGATTGTGCTCGCTTTTGGATGCCTGTTGGGGTGAAAAAAATGTATGAATATTCCCTTTCGAGCACTGGAACACTAATCATAAGAGAACAACTTTGCTGATAATTAATAGAAAGGGCTGTCAGCAGCATTGTGCGGATATATGATATGCAGTGCATGCAGCCCAGGTTTAAATTGACAGACTGAGGCTGGGGTGGGGTAAGGAGATTCATTCTGCAATGTCAGGTTTGAATGTTGAGAATTTGGTGCTTACAATGAGAGGGACATTATTGCGGAGAATTCCAAACACTCCAACTCACGTTGGGTGAATGCAAAACTCCCTTAACTTGCTTTACTCAGCCCCAGTCTCATAAGAACATATCCATCTAGAGCAGGTGATATTTTCCCCTGTCCCACAACTGAAGGACTCTCTTTGAGTGATTTTGCCAACTTAAGGGTGTCATTGCCTGATTACACCCTCTTACAAGTGGAACTCCGTGACCAGAGTGGGCAACGCTTCTACTTTCTTGGAAGACTAAGGAAATTTGGCATGTCAGTTACGACTCTCACCAACTTTTACAGGTGTACCATAGAAAGCATGCTTTCTGGTTGTATCACAGCTTGGTATGGCTCCTGCTCTGTCCAAGATCGCAAGGAACTACAAAAGGTTGCCAATGTAGCCCAATCCATCATGCAAACCAGCCTCCCATCCATTGACTCTGTCTACACTTCCCGCTGCCTCGGCAAAGAAGCCAGCATAATTAAGGACCCCATGCACCCCATACATTCTCTCTTCCACCTCCTTCCTTCGGGAGAAAGATACAAAAGTCTGAGGTCATGTACCAACCGTCTCAAGATCAGCTTCTTCCCTGCTGCTGTCAGACTTTTGAATGGACTTACCTTGTATTAAGTTGATCTTTCTCTCCACCCGAGCTATGACTGTAACACTACATTCTGCACTCTCTCGTTTCCTCCTCTATGAACGGTATGTTTTGTCTGAATAGCGTGCAAGAAACATACTTTTCACTGTATGTTAATACATGTGACAATAATAAATCAAATCAAATCAATCAATGGTGAATTAAGGACAGTTGAGGCATTGGAGAGAGTGTAGAGAAGCTTCATCAGTCCAGCTCATCCGGGGATGAGGAACTTCAGTTTTGCGGATTGATTGGAAAGGGTAGGACGGTGTTCCTTGAAGAAAAGAAGTCCAAGAGAAGATTAAATAGAAGTGTTCAAAATCAAGAGCGGGTTGAACAAAATAGATAGGGAGAAACTGTCCCCAGCTGTGAAAGGATCGAGAACAAGAGGGCACTAACAAAGTAAATGGTAAAAGAAGCAAAAGTGATCTGAGTATGTTTTTCATGTGGCAAATGGTTAAGGTCTGGAATGCACTGCCTGAGAGTGTGGAAGAGGCAGGTTCAATCAAAGCATTCAAATAGGAATTAGACTGTTCTCTGAAAGAAAGAATGTGTAGAGTTATGTGCAGAAAATGGGAGAATGGCACTATGTCTGGAATTAAAAGGCCTAATGATAACCATAAAATCATTGTCGATTGTTGTAAAAACCCATCTGGTTCACTAATGCCCTTTCAAGAAGGAAATCTGCCGTCCTTACCTGGTCTGGCCTACATGTGACTTCAGATCCACCACAATATGATTGTCTCTTAACTGCCCTCTAAAATAGCCTTTGAGAGCCACTCTATTCAAGCAACACTCACAACTCATGAATGAATTTAAAAAATGCGAATTGCCCATTCAGAGAGCCGATGCAGACATCGAACCATAGTAAAGTTACAGTGCAGAAAGAGGCCATTCAGCCCATCATGCTTGCACCAGCCTAAAAAATGGAAAAAAAGAAACTAGCCACTCCAGTTAATCCCAGGCCCAGGCAACATGGGTTCAAATTCCAGCATGGCAACAGTTGGAATTTCAATTCAATCAATAAATCGTTCTCGTTGGAGTTTAGAAGGATGAGGGGGTATCTTATTGAAACTTACAGGATACTGTGAGGCCTGGATAGAGTGGATGTGGAGAGAATATTTCCACTAGTAGGAAAACTAGAACCAGAGGGCACAACCTCAGGCTAAAGGGGCGATCCTTTAAGGCAGAGGTGAGAGAAATTTCTTCAGCCAGAGAATGGTGAATCTATGGAACTTTTTGCCACAGAAGGCTGTGGAGGGCAGATCATTGAGTGTCTTTAAGACGGAGATAGATAGGTTCTTGATTAATAAGGGTATCAGGGGTTATGGGGAAAAGACAGGAGAATGGGGATGAGAAAAATATCAGCCATGATTGAATGGCGGAGCAGACTTGATAGGCCAAGTGGCCAAATTCTGCTCCTATGTCTTATGGTCTTAATAAATCTGAAATATACAGCCAGTCCCAGTAATGAAGACCATGCTAACTATCATCGATTGTTGTAAAAACCTAACTGGATCACTAATATCCTTTAGGGAAGGAAATCTGCCGTCCTTACCTGGTCTGGCCTACATGTGATTCCAGACTCACAGCCATGTGGTTGACTTTTAATTGTCCTCTGAAATGGCTGAACAACCTCTCAGATCAAGGGCAACTAGGAATGGGCAACAAATGCTGCAATGGTCACTTCCCCACAAAGAAAATAAATATATTAAAGGAAACATTTCAAGCTTCAATGTCCTGGCACAGTGGCTGAATTTCTGATAGATGCTGTTAGTGAAAGCCAATCCCCACCATCAGTATAGATTTGTAAGCTGAAACCTGAAGTATCTGCAGATTGAGTTGGTGTTGTTGAACATTACAGTCAGCTTGTGAAAGGATTGATTCGTTTGTGTACCGTTGTTGTGGAAGTCACAAGCCACCAATTGCTCAATGGCAATAATTGCCCTTTGTGTGAATAAAGAGAACAATGATCAGGTGACAGAAGTATGCGTCCTGATTTTTAAATAACAGGAGTCTATTACCTCCTGTTTCCTGCAGGGTCCCTGCAAGAGACTCAGGTTGATTCTTAACAGCCATCTGAAATGGCCTAGCAAGCCTGTTCTATCAAAACTGCCTCAGTGGCTCAAGAAGATGGCTTACCATGACATTCACAAGGGCAATTAGGGATGAGAAATGAGTACTGGCTTTACAGCTGATATCCACATCCTGTGAATGATTTTTTAAAAAGTGAAGTATAAAACAATATTCGGACAGATAACCAAAAGATTGGTCAAAGAGGTAGCAGCCTTTTCAATGGGTGAGAGGGGAATTTAGGGAGGGGATTTCGTGGCTGAGGGCCCAGGCTGTTGAAGGCACTGCCATTAATAGTGGAGCAATGAAAGTCCATCACACACATGAGGCCAGTGTGGGCCAGTTGAGAGCTGAGCTGTTTGTAGGGCTAGAGGTAGTTACAGAGATGGAGAGAAGTGAAGTCAGTCATTTTATGATGATAATTTTGCACGGGAGAAGAGGGATGTTCCTGAGGTCTTCAATGCTTCAAAGTAATACTCTTTGACAGTTCAAAATGGAGACAATGATATTTATGGGGATAGCAACTGAAAACATCTTGAGGTATTTGTCACCCAAAAGTTGAAGAAGTGTAAGGCTGCACACTTGGCTTTCTGTTTTGTTTGTGGCTCTAATTATTGAGTGTTGTACAGCAACCTTTGTCCTGATTTGCACGTGAAGCCTTGGGCTCTCATGGTAAATGGTGTAAGACTGAAGCATGAGGTGCACCCTGGCAGTTTGCAACTTGCTATTTCTTTTCTGGGACAAGCAGAGCTGTCTTGAAATACCTGCTGCATCTTGTACCTCTTCAGGCCAAATACCATACTCCAATGGTATGACATTTCAATCCATTGTCAACTCCTTACCATTGCCAACTTCTTGTGAGCTGATTACAAAATGAGGAGCAAAAAATACTTTGAGGTGGCTTTGTGCAGCTGTTCCAGCCAATATTTTTGTGGTTAAAATCTTTGTCTCCATTCCACACTGTCAATTCATACAATTGTCTGCTACAAAGCCTCTCTGACACTCCAGAAGAACTACTACCCACTACCCACCTAGTGAAAGGGTAACAAGAGAAACTTTAAGGTTTATTTTACAGAAATAGCCTCCTTGGAGCTGCTTTTTGTTGGGGCAGTGCTCCCCTTCAGAACTGGCCTTTCCTCCTGTGTGAGCAGACACAGTGACAGGTATTATAGTTGATTCCACTCACTTTACTGCTCAGCATTGGCACACAACTACATGCATACACATTCACATGGGCACACACATTGGACTAGATTGCACAGACGGGCAGGGCCAGAAATCAGCTCCACTGGACAGTGTGCTGGTCCCTCAGCTTCATCCTCCCTCCAGACCATTTTAGGATCAGGCAACACAGTGGCATAGTGGTTAGCACGACCGCCTCACAGCATCTGGGTTCAATTCCGGCCTTGGGTGACTGTCTGGTGCAGTTTGCATGTTCTCCCCATGTCTGCATGAATTTCCTCCAGGTGCTCCAATTTCCTCCCACAGTCCAAAGATGTGCAGGTTAGGTGGATTGGCCATGTTAAATTGCCCCTTAGTGTCCCAAGATGTCTAGGTTAGATGGATTAGCCATGGTAGATGTATGGAGTTAAAGGGGTAGGGTGGGGGAGAGGGCCTGGGTAAGATACTCTGTCAGAGAGTTGGTGCAGACCTGATGGGCCGAATGGACTCTTCTGCACTGTAGGGATTTTATGATTCTATTCATTGGCCAGTAGGGCTACCCAAATACATGACAGGGATCAAGCTCATTAAGGGCCTAATTGGACCTAATTAACGAGGTCAACTGGGATTTTCCAATTGGCTTCTCAGTTCCTGCGATGAAGGACAGTTCAGCAGCCCAGAGACAGCCTCCGTGTGACAGGCCAGAGGTTGTGGGGGTACAGCCCATCAAGCGAGTCTTGAGACCCTTCCGGCCTAGCTCCCTTTATTTGGGCTCCACAGCCCCCCTCCCAATGGCATTGTGACTACTGAAAGCATTTTTAAAACTAAAGATTTGAAAAACGTGGAGAGAAGGCACCTTCATGTTGATGAGTTCTGTTCCTTGCTTACCTCCCATTACAGCTGACTGCTGCTCATGCTAGAGGGCCTCTGATTTGTCCTTCAGCTTGAGAGTCTGCCCAACATCCCTAATTGGACAGAGAACCTGTTCCAATGCCAATTACTGGGGTGCCATTGTAAAAATACCAATGAGTGACTGTTTCCCTGTGGACTCAAAAACAGTCCCATTGGGAAGATCCATAGTTGTATTAAATATGGAAGTCTTGTGGCACAGTGGGCAGTGTCCCTGCCTCTGGGCCAGAAGTTCTGGATTCGAGGCCTACCCCAGGACCTGATGATCAAGGAAGGTGCAATCATAACACAACCAAAACAGGTTGTGTTAACCTGTAAATCTTTTCAGACATGCCAATGGCTGGTGGTAAGAGTGAGAAAGACTCCTGGTCAGCCACATTTGATGTGGAGTGACGCCCCTCAAGTTTTAAGCCCCTGGCAATAGACTAATGACCTGTTCTGGGAATTGCTAGCTATGGAAACAGACAAAAGTCTGCCTCAGTGCACCACTGGGTGCAGGAAGAGAATTGGAATGTAGTACGACATACAACCATACAGAATTATACAGCACAAAACAGGCCATTCAGTTCAACAGCTCTGTGCGGGTGTTTATGCTTGAACCTCCTCCCACATTCTCCCTCTAAATCTCTTAAAATATCCTTCTGTTCATTTTCCCCTCATTAATTTATCTGGCCTCTTCATAAATTGATGCTATTTATCTCAACCACATTCTGCATTCTCACCTCTCTGAGTAAACAAACATTTCTCCTGCGTTCTTGGTTTGTATTATTAGATGTAGTCTTATACTTATGGCCCCCTCATTTTGGACTCCTGCCAAGTGGAAAGATCTTCTCTACAACCATCCAATCCAAGCCTTTCCTAAGTTTAAATACACCTATTAAATCACCTCTCACTCTTCTGTTTTCCAAAACAAAAGAGTCCCGCCCTGCTCACTATTCCTGACAGGGGTATATGCACATCCACTCACACATACACACACATGCACGCACACGCACATGCACACGCACGCACACACCAGTTTGCAATTCCAGTAAGGGGTATTGAATCGGAATTAGAAGCAACAACCCTGGCTGAATTTTCACTCTTGACATTTGCTACTAAATAAACCTGTTGGACTTTAACCTGGTGTTGTTAAAGCTCTTACTGAATTTTCACTCTACAGGGGCACGATCATAGCACGTCTGTTGTCAAACCTATTGATATGAGAATCATGTTGTTATAATAATATAAAGGCACAAGGGACCTCTTATACAAAAGGTAGAAAGCTTGAATACATCAGCAGCAGAGCTATGTGTGTGTGTGCTCTGCTCAAAGGCAAAAATGAAATTAAAACTGAGCAGTTACGAACTTTCTTGGGGCAGATAATTCATATCTTGGCAAACACTTTGGACAGTGAGACGGTATCTGCAATTGATGGGGTGAAACATGTGTTCATCATTCTTGATCTCATTGTGCACATCTTCATCATTTTCTGGTTTGTCAGTCACCTCATGTATATGTTTCTGATGGGACACCGGATGGTCAGTCTTATTGCTGGATGGTACCCATTGTGTAAGGTCTGTTAGGATCAGTGCACAACTCTTTGTAGCTGCATCAGTCTTTGCTCTAGTGCATTGCCATTGCCAAAGGCCCTTCCTGCCACATGCCTGACAAAATTGATGAAAACCTGGACATTTCCTTGGTGCACGTAGAAATCCACACCTTCCACCAGATTTGGGTGTTCTAAAGAGGGCACCAGCAATTGGGGTTGTACTTAGGACCTGTAAGCTTTGTTGACCTGCAAGGACCACTTACATACTTGCATCCATTCTTGAGTAGCTCTTCAATGCTATTCATTTTGGCCTTGTCTTGCAGATCCTTTTGGAATGCTACCATGGCAGTGGATGTGATCAACAAGTCAACAATTTTGTTTGCAAGCTCAGTGTTTTCCCAAAGTGGTCTATGGATTCTGTAATCTGTTGCTGAAATGACATGAACTCAAGTCAATGAATAAAGAAGTTTAATCTGATTCTAAACAGGTTTTCCAATGTAGTCCATGGTGGTTCCTGCTCCGGCAGATGTAACAAACCAGCCAAAAGTCCACTGACTTCAGCAGGATCGGAAGATCTCAACAGTGGGCGGGGCCAGAAAATCCTGTCCCATATCTTTTGGAAATCCTTTAGCTATTCTCTGTTAATGCTGACATGTTAAAGCTGTGTAGACCTTCATTCCCAATTGCTCGGCAAATGTTTGTGGCTTGCTGGTCTGGTTCAGACACCTGAATCAAGAAACCATAGTTCTGTGCATTGTTTAAATGTTTTGAATTCAGAAATTGGTCAGCTGCATCCCAATTCAAACTGGGGAATTTTGTGGACATTTTGACAATAACCCCCTGACTTTCCTTCTCCTATTGTACGTGTCACTAACTGCTTTCATGTGTTTTTCCAAAGCTTCGCCCATTATAGTTGCAATTTTCTCTGGCCCAATTTTTATGACGGCTTTGTTTGTCTTTTGTTTCTTGCTAATGGACTCTGGTCACTCATCCTTTCTGACTGAGCTAATCCAGTGCTGGTCCTCTCGATACATTGTCCCATTCACTGAACTGAGAGGCCAGGCATTGCAATCCCACCCTGAGGATTCAGTCTACTGCCAGCTCTTTACTTGAGCACTGTGTCCTCAAAGCTTTTATTCACAGTCAACATGTTGTGTGTTCATCTCTCTCCGATCTTGCAACTCTGACCAGAACATGGAAAGCCTTCCCGTTCCCTATGGCATGATCTAAGGCTGTTCACCATGTTGTACCTGTCTTTAATCTTCCACCTGTCTTACCACCGCTGATCACCATGTTGGTAGAAAGGTTGAAGACTTCAGCAGCAGAGTTGTGTGCATGCGCTCTGCTCAAAGGCAAAAGTGAAACTAAGACTGGATCGCAGAGTAGACACTTTCCTTCTAGTGATGGCATGCTGCTATCCTTTAAAGGTTTATTACCACAATAAGTTCACAAGATCAACAAGAAAACCATTTGTCCCAACTTGCTTTGTTCATCCACAGCCTCTGGGATATTTCAGAAGGATTGGCAACACAACCCCAGTAAGAGTTTTAACAACACCAGGTTAAATACCATTAGCTTTCAGAGCGCTGCTCCTTCGTCAGATGGAGTGGAAATGTGCTCTCAAACAGGGCACAGAGACACAAAATCAAGTTACAGAATACTGATTAGAATGCGAATCCCTACAGCCAATCAGATCTTAAAGACACAGACAATGTGGGTGGAGGAAGCATTAAGCACAGGTTAAAGAGATGTGTATTGTCTCCAGACAGGATAGCCCGCAAGTCCAGGAGGCAAGCTGTGGGGGTCACTGATAATGTGACATAAATCCAACATCCCGGTTTAGGCCGTCCTCATGTGTGCGGAACTTGGCTATCTGTTTCTGCTCAGCGACTCTGCGCTGTTGTGTGTCATGAAGGCCGCCTTGGAGAACGCTTACCTGAAGAAGGAGCAGCGCTCCGAAAGCTAATGGTATTTTCTACCAAATAAACCTGTTGGACTTTAATCTGGTGTTGTTAAAACTCTTACTGTGTTTACCCCAGTCCAACGCCGGCATCTCCACATCAACACAACCCCAAACAGGGAGCAGAAGCAGTGACATGAGGACCCTCTGCCAGGGTCCTGGGCCCCTTCCCTGGCAGCTATTTGCGTGTGGTGTTGAGGAAGGAACAGCCAGCAGAAATCCTGGCTGAGGCAGGGGGGAGGGTAATTGTGGTGGCAGCAGTGGTAGGTGAGGTCACAGAGCAGAATTTAGCCCACAATGTCAGCTGTGTAATGCATTGCTTCATCCTCATTTGTTTCCTGGAACATGGCCAGTCTTCCTAGGAATAAAAACTCCTACTCCTGTCTCTCCATGACTGTACAGCTTGTCTGACACCCTTCTTGATGAAACAAAACAAGAAGAGGGCGATAGGGACACAGCATTTGGCTCAGGCTAACTCTCATAGTCCCACCAGCCTGAACTTCACCCACACTGACTCTCACCTTCCTCGCATATTTACTGTAAGGTTCTAACTATGTGAGGGGTCGTGGGTTTTAAACAAAAGGAAAATAAATCATGTGACTGGCTCTTAAAGCAAGCATGCAACCACTTAGATATATAACATTTATCAACCCTGAGCTTTTCTGCCTGCCTGGGCCAAGTGCAGTGATGCTAAAATTCTCATCCTTGTGGAATCAGAGGTGATCTATTGGATAGGGATTTGGTTAGGAGGTAGGGGTGATGGCTATATACTGAACTTGGTAAGATGCCACTTCTAATGTCTATCACCAATGCTTCTGTAAAGTTGGCCTTTATATGAAGGGAGCAAGAATACAAAGAGTGAAATTTATGTTCTAGCTGTGCAGAACTCTGACTGTGCCCCATCTGGAGTATGGTATTCACTTCTGGGCACATCAGGAAGCATATGAGTCTTTGAGGGTATGTAGTTCAGATTCACAGAATGATACCAGGTTAAAAGGCTTAAATTATGAGGACAAGCTTCACAGATTAAGCTTATATTCCCTGAAGCTGAAAGGTTAGGAGGTGATCCTAAAGCAGATGAGGGGGTGGATCAATTGAAAATTTCAACATTGAACTTGATAGATTTTTGCCAGTGTATTGAAGGTTACAAGGCAGACTGCTGATGTTAAAAATATACAGATCAATTTCATCTGACTCAATGGAAGAGATGGTTAAAGGCACAGATATACGAAATTTCAAAAGGGATTGATAAAGTAAATGTAGACCAAATGTTTCCTCTTATGGACAATCTCGAACAAGAGGTTACAGGTATAGGTTGAGAGGCGGTAGATTTAAAACTGAGATGAGGAGAAACTACTTCTCGCAGAGGGTGGTGAATTTGTGGAACTCATTGCTCCATTGCGTGGTGGAGTCTGAATGAATGAATGGTTTCAAGAAGGAGATGGATATATTTCTAATAAAAAAGGAATAAGGGAATATGGGGAACAGGTGGAGAGGTGGATTTGAGACCAGGGAGAGGTCAGCCATGATCTGTTTGAATGGCAGAGCAAGATCGAAGGGCTGAATTTACCTATGTCCCTATGTACTCATTTTGCCAGATAAGTGACCAGACAATCTGTTTTAGTGACACTGACTGAAGGATAAACATTGACCAGGACACTGGAAGGCCTCACCTGATCTCCTTCTTGGAGTATTGTCCACCTGAGAGGACAGAAGGAGGTCTCAATTGAATGTCTTACGTGAGGGAGAGGATTCTCTGACAGTGTGGCACTTCTTCAGTGCTGCACTGAGTGCAGGCAGCAATTATGTGCTCGTGTCTGGAGTGCAGCTTGAAGTCACAAGCTTCAGACTTTGAACATTGATGTTACTACTGAGCCAAGAACTAACAAGAGAGGGAAGAAAAGTACGTTGAAGCCAAAAAGACTGAAAGGTTGTTTTTTATGAGACACAAAATTGTTTGGAAGGAGCGTCACTTCAGGAATCTCACTAATGAAGCGGCCTACCTCTTTTTTTCCCTTTCTAATCAGATATGAACATAGGACAATATTATAGGGCTGGGGCTGACAGTGGTTCCTGTACTGTGCTCACACAGCTATCAGTAGCGCCTTTTATGCATGATCCAGCTGATCTGCGTATTTATTTGGAACATTCTTACTTTGCTTTCCAAATTCAAAGGAGCTTATCTCTGATGGAGGCTGTCATAGGACACAAAATGTAGCATTCTTTTATTTACCTGCCAGAGATTGGATGTGAAGAGGGAGCCAGATAAGGCCACAAGACGTGTTGCTGTGCGAAAATGCAAGTTTATCTGCTCATACTGCTGATAGGCACTTTGCCTATAGTGATCTTTTAAGGTATGAAAGCTGTGGGCTAATGTATAGGGGAATCAGATAATCCTTTCATTGCTGATGGGCGCGCTTCTGTTTTATGTTATTCACATTGCACTGTATCAGATGCTGAATTTTGCATTTTGTTTTCTCGCCATTTTCTCCCTTTTGATATTCAGCAGTCGCTGCAACAACACGCATTTGTTGTTGAACATAGCAAAATACCTCAAGGCGTTTCTGCAGAAGTGCTAGCAAACGAAACTTGCCTTATTCTGAGTTGCTGCCCTGCTCCAACTCCATGCCATTGGGCAGGGGAAGTAAGCTGATGTTCGATATTCACCCTCCCCTGCCCATGGTGTTCTCACCCCTGGAGCCATACTTGGGAAAGGCGAGGTAGAGTGTACGGTGGCAGCAGAGTTGGGGAATGGTGGGGAAACAGCTCATACAGTACAGGGAGGCAAAATGGCGACTGCAACTTGCCGCAGGGAACAAACCTTGGCTCAGTCTCTGTCTGAAAGAAAAAGACAACATTCACATTTTGGACTTTATCAGAACTGGTAAACATGAGCAGCAGAAACATTAACTTAACTTTGTTTTTCGTTTACTATCACTCATAGTGCTTCCACTTCATAGTATTGGAAACATTGCAATATAATCTGGAATCTTTCCAAACTCTTATTCAAGATTTTGTCACAACTGGATTGTCATCCCTGCTAATCTTCCATCCTCCACAAACCACAACCTGACTGAAATTCACCCATCGTGCCTTTATCACTCACAAAGCCTTGCACACGTACATGGGCAGTCTGTCACACACTTCCCTGTTAAACACTCCCCACTCCCACACACTCCTCACTCCCACACTCTCCCCACTCCCACACACTCCCCACTCCCACACTCTCCCCGCTCCCACACACTCCTCACTCCCACACTCTCCCCACTCCCACACACTCCCCACTCCCACACACTCCCCACTCCCAAACTCTCCCCACTCCCACACACACCTCACTCCCACACTCTCCCCACTCCCACATACTCCCCACTCCCACACACTCCCCACTCCCACACTCTCCCCGCTCCCACACACTCCTCACTCCCACACTCGCCCCACTCCCACACACTCCCCACTCCCACACACTCCCCACTCGCAAACTCTCCCCACTCCCACACACTCCCCACACCCACACTCTCCCCGCTCCCACACACTCCTCACTCCCACACTCTCCCCACTCCCACACACTCCCCACTCACACACACACCCCACTCCCAAGCTCTCCCCACTCCCACACACTCCTCACTCCCACACTCTCCCACTCCCACACACTCCCCACACCCACACACTCCCCACTCCCAAACTCTCCCACACTCTCCCCACTCCCAAACTCTCCACACTCCCACACTCTCCCCACTCCCACACTCACCCCACTCCCACACACTCCCCACTCCCATACTCTCCCCACTCCCACACTCTCCCCACTCCCACATCCTCCCAACTCCCACACTCTCCCCACTCCCACACTCTCCCCACTCCCACACTCTCCCCACTCCCATACTCTCCCACAATCTTCCCACTCCCACACTCTTCCCACTCCCACACTCTCCCCACTCCCACACTCTCCCCACTCCCACACTCTCCCCACTCCCACACTCTTCCCACTCCCACACTCTCCCCACTCCCACACTCTCCCCACTCCCACACACTCCCCACTCCCACACTCTCCCCACTCCCACTCTCTCCCCACTCCCACATTCTCCCAACTCCCACACTCTCCCCACTCCCACACTCTCCCCACTCCCACACTCTCCCAATCCCACACTCACCCAACTCACACATTCTCCCCACTCCCACATTTTCCCAACTCCCACACTCTCCCCACTCCCACACTCTCCCCACTCCCACACTCTCCCCACTCCCACACTCTCCCAACTCCCGCATTCTCCCCACTCCCACATTCTCCCAACTCCCACACACTCCCCACTCCCACACACTCCCCACTCCCACACTCTCCACACTCCCACACACTCCCCACTCCCACACTCTCCCCTCTCCCACACTCTCCCCACTCCCATACTCACCCCACTCCCACACTCTCCCCACTCCCACACACTCCCCACTCCCATACTCTCCCCACTCCCACACTCTCCCCACTCCCACACACTCCGCACTCCCATACTCTCCCCACTCCCACACTCTCCCCACTCCCACACTCTCCCCACTCCCATACTCTCCCCACTCCCACACTCTCCCCACTCCCACACTCTCCCCACTCCCACATTCTCCCGACTCCCACACACTCCCCACTCCCATACTCTCCCCACTCCCACAATCTCCCCACTCCCACACTCTCCCCACTCCCACATTCTCCCCACTCCCACACACTCCCCACTCCCATACTCTCCCCACTCCCACACTCTCCACAGTCCCACACTCTCCCCACTCCCACACTCTCCCCACTCCCATACTCTCCTCACTCCCACACTCTCCCTACTCCCACACTCTCCCCAGCCCCACACTCTCCCCACTCCCACACTCTCCACAGTCCCACACTCTCCCAACTCCCACATTCTCCCCACTCCCACACACTCCCCACTCCCATACTCTCCCCACTCCCACACTCTCCCCACTCCCACACTCTCCACAGTCCCACACTCTCCCCACTCCCACACTCTCCCCACTCCCACACTCTCCCCTCTCCCACACTCTCCCCACTCCCACACTCTCCACAGTCCCACACTCTCCCCACTCCCACACTCTCCCCACTCCCATACTCTCCCCACTCCCACACTCTCCACAGTCCCACACTCTCCCCACTCCCACACTCTCCCCACTCCCACACTCTCCCCACTCCCACACTCTCCCCACTCCCACACTCTCACCAGTCCCACACTGTCCCCACTCCCACACCCTTCCCACTCCCACACTCTCCCCACTCCCACACTCTCCCCACTCCCACACTCTCCCCACTCCCATACTCTCCCCACTCCCACACTCTCCCCACTCCCACACTCTGCCCACTCCCACACTCTCCCCACTCCCACACTCTCCCCACTCCCACACTCTCACCAGTCCCACACTGTCCCCACTCCCACACTCTTCCCACTCCCACACTCTCCCCACTCCCACACTCTCCCCACTCCCATACTCTCCCCACTCCCACACTCTCCCCACTCCCATACTCTCCCCACTCCCACACTCCCCCCACTCCCACACTCTCCCCACTCCCATACTCTCCCCACTTCCACACTCTCCCCACTCCCACACACTCCCCACTCCCATACTCTCCCCACTCGCAAACTCTCCCCACTCCCACACACTCCCCACTCCCACACTCTCCCCACTTCCACACTCTCCCCACTCCCACACACTCCCCACTCCCACACACTCCCCACTCGCAAACTCTCCCCACTCCCACACACTCCCCACTCCCACACTCTCCCCGCTCCCACACACTCCTCACTCCCACACTCTCCTCACTCCCACACACTCCCCACTCCCACACACTCCCCACTCCCAAGCTCTCCCCACTCCCACACACTCCTCACTCCCACACTCTCCCCACTCGCACACACTCCCCACTCCCACACACTCCCCACTCCCAAACTCTCCCCACTCCCACACTCTCCCCACTCCCAAACTCTCCACACTCCCACACTCTCCCCACTCCCACACTCTCCCCACTCCCACACACTCCCCACTCCCATACTCTCCCCACTCCCACATTCTCCCCACTCCCACATCCTCCCAACTCCCACACTCTCCCCACTCCCACACTCTCCCCACTCCCACACTCTCCCCACTCCCATACTCTCCCACACTCTTCCCACTCCCACACTCTCCCCACTCCCACACTCTCCCCACTCCCACACTCTCCCCACTCCCACACTCTCCCCACTCCCACACTCTCCCCACTCCCACACTCTCCCCACTCCCACACACTCCCCACTCCCACACTCTCCCCACTCCCACTCTCTCCCCACTCCCACATTCTCCCAACTCCCACACTCTCCCCACTGCCACACTCTCCCCACTCCCACACTCTCCCAATCCCACACTCACCCAACTCACACATTCTCCACAGTCCCACACTCTCCCCACTCCCACACTCTCCCCACTCCCATACTCTCCCCACTCCCACACTCTCCACAGTCCCACACTCTCCCCACTCCCACACTCTCCCCACTCCCACACTCTGCCCACTCCCACACTCTCCCCACTCCCACACTCTCCCCACTCCCACACTCTCACCAGTCCCACACTGTCCCCACTCCCACACTCTTCCCACTCCCACACTCTCCCCACTCCCACACTCTCCCCACTCCCACACTCTCCCCACTCCCATACTCTCCCCACTCCCACACTCCCCCCACTCCCACACTCTCCCCACTCCCATACTCTCCCCACTTCCACACTCTCCCCACTCCCACACACTCCCCACTCCCATACTCTCCCCACTCCCATACTCTCCCTATCCCACACTCTCCCCACTTCCACACTCTCTCCACTTCCATACTCTCCCCACTCCCATACTCTCCCCACTTCCATACTCTCCCCACTCCCATACTCTCCCCACTCCCACACACTCCCCACTCCCATACTCTCCCCACTCCCATACTCTTCCCACTCCCACACTCTCCCCACTTCCACACTCTCCCCAGCCCCACACTCTCCCCACTCCCACACTCTCCCCAGCCCCACACTCTCCCCACTCCCACACTCTCCCCACTCTCCCCACTCCCACACTCTCCCCACTCCCACACTCTTCCCACTCCCACACTCTCCCCACTCCCACACTCTCCCCACTCCCACACACTCCCCACTCCCACACTCTCCCCACTCCCACTCTCTCCCCACTCCCACATTCTCCCAACTCCCACACTCTCCCCACTCCCACACTCTCCCCACTCCCACACTCTCCCAATCCCACACTCACCCAACTCACACATTCTCCCCACTCCCACATTTTCCCAACTCCCACACTCTCCCCACTCCCACACTCTCCCCACTCCCACACTCTCCCCACTCCCACACTCTCCCAACTCCCGCATTCTCCCCACTCCCACATTCTCCCAACTCCCACACACTCCCCACTCCCACACACTCCCCACTCCCACACTCTCCACACTCCCACACACTCCCCACTCCCACACTCTCCCCTCTCCCACACTCTCCCCACTCCCATACTCACCCCACTCCCACACTCTCCCCACTCCCACACACTCCCCACTCCCATACTCTCCCCACTCCCACACTCTCCCCACTCCCACACACTCCCCACTCCCATACTCTCCCCACTCCCATACTCTCCCCACTCCCACACTCTCCCCACTCCCATACTCTCCCCACTCCCACACTCTCCCCACTCCCACACTCTCCCCACTCCCACATTCTCCCGACTCCCACACACTCCCCACTCCCATACTCTCCCCACTCCCACACTCTCCCCACTCCCACACTCTCCCCACTCCCACATTCTCCCCACTCCCACACACTCCCCACTCCCATACTCTCCCCACTCCCACACTCTCCACAGTCCCACACTCTCCCCACTCCCACACTCTCCCCACTCCCATACTCTCCTCACTCCCACACTCTCCCTACTCCCACACTCTCCCCAGCCCCACACTCTCCCCACTCCCACACTCTCCACAGTCCCACACTCTCCCAACTCCCACATTCTCCCCACTCCCACACACTCCCCACTCCCATACTCTCCCCACTCCCACACTCTCCCCACTCCCACACTCTCCACAGTCCCACACTCTCCCCACTCCCACACTCTCCCCACTCCCACACTCTCCACTCTCCCACACTCTCCCCACTCCCACACTCTCCACAGTCCCACACTCTCCCCACTCCCACACTCTCCCCACTCCCATACTCTCCCCACTCCCACACTCTCCACAGTCCCACACTCTCCCCACTCCCACACTCTCCCCACTCCCACACTCTCCCCACTCCCACACTCTCCCCACTCCCACACTCTCACCAGTCCCACACTGTCCCCACTCCCACACCCTTCCCACTCCCACACTCTCCCCACTCCCACACTCTCCCCACTCCCACACTCTCCCCACTCCCATACTCTCCCCACTCCCACACTCTCCCCACTCCCACACTCTGCCCACTCCCACACTCTCCCCACTCCCACACTCTCCCCACTCCCACACTCTCACCAGTCCCACACTGTCCCCACTCCCACACTCTTCCCACTCCCACACTCTCCCCACTCCCACACTCTCCCCACTCCCATACTCTCCCCACTCCCACACTCTCCCCACTCCCATACTCTCCCCACTCCCACACTCCCCCCACTCCCACACTCTCCCCACTCCCAACTCTCCCCACTCCCACACACTCCCCACTCCCATACTCTCCCACTCCCACACTCCCTCCACTCCCACACACTCCCACTCCCACACTCTCCCCACTTCCACACTCTCCCCACTCCCACACACTCCCCACTCCCCACCCCTCCCCACTCGCAAACTCTCCCACTCCCACTCCACTCCCCACCCCACACTCCCCACTCCCACACCTCCACTCACACTATCCACACTCCCACTCCCCACTCCCACACACTCCCCACTCCCACACTCTCCCCACTCCCACCCACTCCCCACACTCTCCCCACTCCCACACTCTCCCCACTCCCACACTCTCCACACTCCACACCTCCCCACTCCCACACTCTCCCACCACACACTCCCCCACTCCCACACTCTCCCCACTCCCACACTCTCCCCACTCCCACACACTCCCCACTCCCACACTCTCCCCACTCCCACACTCCCACACACTCTCCCACTCCCACACTCTCCACCCACTCCCACACTCTCCCCACTCCCACACTCTCCCCACTCCCACACTCTCTCCCACTCCCACTCACCTCTCCCCACTCCCACACTCTCCCCACTCCCACACTCTCCCCACTCCCACTCTCTCCCCACTCCCACATTCTCCCAACTCCCACACTCTCCCCACTCCCACACTCTCCCCACTCCCACACTCTCCCAATCCCACACTCACCCAACTCACACATTCTCCACATTCCCACACTCTCCCCACTCCCACACTCTCCCCACTCCCATACTCTCCCCACTCCCACACTCTCCACAGTCCCACACTCTCCCCACTCCCACACTCTCCCCACTCCCACCCTTGCCCCCCCCCCACTCTCCCCACTCCCACACTCTCCCCACTCCCACACTCTCCCACTCCCCACACTCTCCCCACTCCCACACTCTCCCCACTCCCAACTCTCCCCACTCCACACTCTCCCCACTCCCACACTCTCCCCACTCCCATACTCTCCCCACTCCCCACACTCCCCCCACTCCCACACTCTCCCCACTCCCATACTCTCCCCAC